>NC_141036.1:33590000-33951250 GCF_052040795.2 Danio rerio | reverse complement strand
GCGTGTTCTCCCCATGTTCGTGTGGGTTTCCTCTTGGTGCTCTGGTTTCCCCCACTAGTCCAAAGAAATGCAGTATAAGTGAGTTGGGTAGGCTAAATTGTCCATAGTGTATGTGTGTGAATGAGTGTGTATGGATGTTTCCCAGTGATGGTGTGCGACTTGAAGGGCATCCGCTGCGTAAAACATGTGCTGGATAAGTTGGCGGATCATTCTGTGGTAGCGACCCCTGATTAATAAAGGAACTAAGCTGAAAAGCAAATGAATGAATGAATGTTTAGACTGTGCAATATGGATAAACACATTTTTTAAACAGCCTTAAAATGACAGGACAAGATGTGATGGCAGTGAACGTACATTAAAATATACAAATTTATCTAGGCAATGACTGAAGAACAAATATATTGTATTTCTGTTCCACTTACTCGCTGAGAGTAAACTTATATATTTTTCATTATCTGCCATTTCCTTTTCTCTTTTTTCAGTGTAGACCAGAACAAATGTATACTACCTGACAAAAGTCTTCTTGCCTATCTAAGTGTTAGGAGCAACAAATAATAACTTGACCTTGAGATGATCTTTTGGCATCAGAAGTGGCTTATATGAAAGGCAAAGGCCTTATTTTGCTTATTTTACCAAAATAAAATATGATCATGCCTTGATTTTTAATTATTTAATTAAAAACAGAAATAATGTACAGTATAGAATATAAAGTCATGGTGCAGTGGAAAAAGAATAAATATTGTGTATGACTCCCGTAAGCTTGGAGGACTGCATCCATACACCTCTGCAACGACTTAAATATTATTAATGAAGTCATCTGGAGTGGCAAAGAAAGCGTTCTTGCAGGACTCCCAGAGTTCATCAAGATTCTTTGGATTCATCTTCAATGAGCTCCCTCATCTTATCTGAATAATGTTCATGTCTGGTGACTGGGCTGGCCAATTCTGCAGCACCTTGACCTTCTTTGCTTTCTTGATGTAGAGGCTGAAGTATGAGAAGGAGTGCTATCCTGTTGAAGAATTTGCCCCAAATTGAACCTCATACAAGGTTCTTTATTCATTCATTCATTCATTTTCTTGTCGGCTTAGTCCCTTTATTAATCCGGGGTTGCTACAGCGGAATGAACCGCCAACTTATCCAGCAAGTTTTTTACGCAGCGGATGCCCTTCCAGCCGCAACCCATCTCTGGGAAACATCTACACACACATTCACACACACTCATACAATACGGAAAATTTAGCCTACCCAATTCACCTGTACCGCATGTCTTTGGACTGTGGGGGAAACCGGAGCACCTGGAGGAAACCCACGCGAAGGCAGGGAAAACATGCAAACTTCACACAGAAACGCCAACTGAGCCGAGGTTCGAACCAGCGACCTTCTTGCTGTGAGGCGACAGCACTACCTACTATGCCACTGCCTCGCCCAAGGTTCTTTGAACAGTTGTTATAACTGTAATTGAATGTCATGTTACATGTTAAAATCGATCTGTATTAAGTATTTTAGCACATTTGCATGTACAGTAACTAAAAACATATATAAGAATTTAGAGAAGTCTATTATAACACGTCCAAACAGTAAGTCTGGTCAATCAGTGAAAACAGATTTTGTGTGACAGTTTGATCAGCGCTTCAATATTTCTGTATAACATATTTTGTGTAAATCAGATAAACTCAAGTGACCTTAATAAGCCCACACACATAAATATAAACACTGAGACAGAAGACAAACCAGGAAACAAACCCTATTTAGCATACGACATATGATATACAGCTTCTGCAATTCCTGTGCCACAAATAAATTGATACTAAAGAGTAATCAAGAAACAACAAAAAAAGTAACACAAATCTGAGCAGAAATGTGTTTATATTGATCTGAAGAGTTCAATTATTTTAACCAGATTGAAGCAGTGAGATTATTTACATTATCACAATTATCGCAAAGTACATTAAGTTCATAGCTAACTGGATATTCATAGCTTTATCTCTGAAACGCATTACGCACTTGCACACACAGCATGTCAGATATGATTGAGCGATAAAGAGGAAGCCATCAGGAAACCACTTAAGCGACACTTCCTGTCTGTTGGCTTGGAGACAAGCTTTTCTTACTTTGCCCGAACACAGTTAGCTTTGCAGAAAAACACAGATGTCAAGTTTACATTTTCAAAATCACCCAACTGGAGAACAAAACTATGAGAACTTGAGATGTCCGGCTATAGTGAGGGATTTATTCGATAGATATTGTTAACAACACTTCTGCATTGATTTCTTTGTGGTCCACGTGCATTAGGGCTTATGTCCAGATGGTTCCAATTCAGATAGCAGACTGATAAGCAGACATTTGTACTGTGGACAATGCTAATGCACAGACATTAGCCCTGAAGGGGACTTTCTATTACACAGAACCAATTCATTGTACAGCAATTTCTAATGCTATAGTGACTAAACAATGAACTTTAGCCAAGAGATGAGCAAATAAGGTTGTTTTGGCTCAGGGCTACATCAGTGACAGGATTCAATTGTGGTGTTTGGAGGTGGTTAGGACGCTAAAATAAAATAAAATGTATCATAACCGACTGTCTATAAGAACAAAATCTGTTCCTAATATCATTTATGAATGAACAGTTGTGCATATGGGGGTGAGAATACATCTCAATTCTTCACACTTGTAATTTGTCTACTAACAACATGTGAAATTATTTTCCATCACTGAATATTACAGGATTTTTAAGTAAAACAAAAGCAAACAACATGCATTTAGGCTTCTAGAGAACAAGGAAAAGGAAAGATGTTCATTATATTGAAAAGCAGATGGTTTTTTATTCCATCCACTGAAATTTTCTTCTAAATGAGCATTTTCATCAGGCTCCTTTACACTTTTATGGCAAAAATAAGATCTTTTCATCATCTTTAAAGTGGAATATCTCAACATAAACAGAATGCTGAGTAAAAATCCTAATTTTCCATATTAATATGTCAACACGTAGAGGTTTTTGCATCTAAACACTTCAAATGTCAATTGCTGACACAAATGTCACAAAGCTAAGAAATGCATACACTATTCAGATGTACAGTAAGTAATGTGAGTCAGCGAAGTGTAATGCTTAATTCAGATCTCAATTTGCATGAAATCAATGACATTTCTGTATGTTGCTATACAGGTAGGTAAACAAATAACTGTCCTGGTCATGCAAAGTGAGAGTGTTATTCAGTTGAAAACAAAACCATGTGTGGAAAAAAAAGGGAAACACTGATCAGGTAGCAAACACTCTAATGGTAAACAGAAAGGTGACAGACTCTAGAAGTCATTGAGGCATGTAATTATTCCACTCTTATTAAAACGTTTAGGATACACCAATAGTAGATTCATTATTTTTCTGTTTTTTTTATTTTTCATTTACCTTTTCATTTACTTTTTTTAACACAATAATATGATGAAAATGCATAATATTCTCTTTTAGACATGCCAAGTGGTATCTAGTTTGAGGTTAGCATCTTGAGCTAAAGCATAAACGTTGGCATATGTTAACTCTGTTTTCGTCAACTGGTTTATAAAGTTGAACAATAAGTTCAACAACAATTACTAACCTAATAAAATGTTTACTATCCCATTTAAGCATTTGACATTATTTACATTAAATATTGATTCAGTTTACTGTAAAATATACATTTGAGGAGTTTTATGCAAAAGCCTCTAAATGTCATTTGATATTTTCTTCTAAAATTAGCATTTTTCTCAGACTCTGAGTCTAGGCTTAGTAATTCTATTTTTATAATGATATTGACTTTAAAGTGAAATAACTGAAGACTAATGTAGAAGGCTAAGAAAAATGCTCATTTTAGGAAAAAATTGCAGGCGGCAGTAAGAGGTTTTTGCATCTGAGCTCATGTTAGGGGGGAATGAATGGAAAATTATTGAAATTCTAAAATTATTTAAGGAATCTGTCAGAAACTTGTTGAAGCAAACTTATGAAGCAAATAACCACCTACAGTATGAAGGAAATACCAATCCCAAGTTATATTTGTGTTTTTAGACCCAACATTTTTTGGAAGTCCAAAAGATATTCAGACATAATATTCAACTGTGTTTTTTCTATTAAAGAATACAAATAAATAACAGTAATTAGGCATCTGAATACATAAAATAATATTTTAAGCTTTCTAGTAAGAAAAGTACAACTGGAAATTTCATGGATAACAACAATAATTATATTTAAACATCAGAAATGCCGATTAAGTGAATAAAGACCAACATATGGTGGATTAATTATAAAAATAAAATAAAATAAAAACATTATATATATATATATATATATATATATATATATATATATATATATATATATATATATATATATATATATATATATATATATATATATATATATATATATATATATAAAACCTTTTTGCAGTTTTTCATCTAATTTTCAATTTAATTATAAGGTTTGCATTTTAGTGAGATTTTAAGCAGTATTTTTAGCTGAATTAGCTTGTTGGATGGTCATCATGAGCACATTTTTTAATGTACCAAAAACATTTCCTAAAGATTTACATATATATATATATATATATATATATATATATATATATATATATATATATATATATATATATATATATATATATATATATATATATATATATATATATATACATATATATATATATATATATATATATATATATATATACATATATATATATATATATATATATATATATATATGTGTGTGTGTGTGTGTGTGTGTGTGTGTGTGTGTGTGTGTGTGTGTGTGTGTGTGTGTGTGTGTGTGTGTACATATATATAAATCATATATACATTACATCATCTATCAATGAGTAAAAATAGAAAACTGCTAAAGTTTTAAATTAAAAACTAGCCTTTTGTCATTTAAATATCATTAATTTAAATAACAAACTGGCCAGCATGTTCAACTTTCCTCAGTCATGCTGAAGTGACAGCCAAATGATTCTGCTTGGTCTAAAAGCTTTCTTCAATGTATTATTTTCACAATTTATGATGGCATAGCAGCCAAAATAGGACAAATGAGTTCATGTATGGGACAAATTCTGGACCTTTGTCAGTTAGGCGTGGGCATTTCCAACCACCCGAACTCCCTCTGGCTACAGCCCTGTGAATAATGAAGGTGATTTATTTGGTTTATTTATCTGACCAGAACCAGAAAATCAGATTGCATAAACTGGCTTCCAGTTATCAAAATAGATTTTAAAGTATTACTTGTCTATTAACTAAATTAGGATCGAGTAAATTAGAAACTCCAAGAGTTCAGTCAAAGCAGGGTAAGTCAGCCTTCAGCTACTTTGCTCCTCGCTGCTGGATTCAGCTTTCAGAAATGATCAGATGTGCTCCAAAATTAGGCACATTTAAATCAAAAACACATCTGTTTAGCTGTGCCTTTACTGAATAAGCACTGTGCTATACGTCCAACAGATCATGTCTTTATTTTCTTTTCCACTCTTTTATAACCTGTTTTAACACATTGTTGATTTCATTTAATCATTTTTATTTTCTCCTTTCTTTTATTCTTGTTTATATCAAGCACTTTGAATTACGATTGTGAATGAAATTTGCTTTAATTTGTCCTGCTGGTCTAAAAACAGTCTTTTTACCATACAATTTTATCATAAAGATGTTATACAAAGTGTATAATCTCCCAATGCTGATCAGATCGGAGAAATTACCAACAAATAGGTGTATACATACAGCTTAATGTCTCTAATTACTCTAACTGCTATATACAGCGCCTTCACTCTTCTGCATTTGCATTACCCTGCTTGTTTGTCTACGATGTTCCAGACCTGTAAATATAACTTAATTTGAATCCAACAATGATTTAATCTCTATTTGGCTGAAACACAGCAGGGCCAGTGATGACAGTGGCCGCATACCAGGTTTCCAGACCACAAAAGAGACTAAAAGCTCCCCTTTCTCTGGGCCGCATCCAGGATTACTGCTGAATTCTTTACACGGGTTGCACTTGTCAGGGCAAGCAGACACACATGTCAGCAGCAAACTCTGACAGGGCGGAGAGACACTGAAAAAGAGAGAGTGAGAGAGAGAGAGAACGAGAGAGAGAGAGAGACTCGCTAATGTGGGTGTGCCTTATACATTTAGTTCCTCAAGGAAGTACAAGTCAAATTATCTTGTTACAGTGTTGAGAGCACGAGAGAGAGGAGTTTTCTTTGATATCACCTTGTCTGAGGACATTTTTTCATCACCCGCGCGCAGGATTCAAGCATCTGATCTGAGCGACTGAACACGAGAGGGAGAGAGAACGAGAGAAAAGCCAGGTGAGTTGGTGTTGGGCTTGACCTCTGCCCTCTCCTCCATCAGAATAGAGAGTGCTGTGATTATGTACACATCAGATGGTCTTACTTCAGTGGGTTGAAAGTTTTACAGCACTCCTCCACGTGTTTTTAAGGTAACATGATGCCAGTATTTTACTTTATCCATAAGAGATACTCTAATTTGACAGATTTGTTTTGGTTAGAAGCAAGCATGGAGGTTTGTGGAGAATAATATCGTGTTGAAACTTGTTTTTCTCTTCAACCACTCCCATGTTAAACATCTAAAACACACTGGGATAGCTGATGTTCCATCCGGTGGACTTTCTATAAACAAAACAAGCTCTAGTCTCTGTTACAAGCCAGTAAGATGATAGGGAAAACACATTTAACTGAAAAATAAACAGCATCGTATGTTTGGTTAATGGCCTCCGGAGAACTTTTAGGAGATGGGTAGTTTGAGAGCTGTTTTGTAGCAGGAGATATTATGCTGTTGTGGGTTTCACTGAAACATTTTCTTTCTTTGGGGGGGTGGGGGGGAGAGTTTCACTTCCTTCGTTGATCACTTTACAAATTGTTTGGTTATATTGGAAAACTATTTTTCGTGGTGAGATTAAAAAAGGAGTGACACTCACTCATACTGTAACTTCTTTACGAAGATTTGTGTGCAATGCATAGAGTTAGAAGGCTAATAAATGTACTAAAGAAAAACAGGCAGCATTGGGTAATAAGGAAACTTTTGCACAATATGTGACGTCATCACACACTCAAATCTCACTGTTCAGATGCTATAGGGAAAAAATACTGGAGGGAAAACACCCGCAAAGATCAGCATCAGTTGTGTTTTGAAGCAGACCTATGGCGTTTTAGTGTGCTAATGTCCTTTACTAGCTTAACCAGCTGATCAACCTCAATCAACCAGCCTTAAGTGATACTTTAAACAGTATAGATCAGGTTTTCTTAATGAAGGATATAAACATTTATTAAACATATGTTCTTATGTAATTTGGCCATTCATTTACATGAATAGGGTATTTTAGTGGTCTTAAAATAAAAACTTTTGAAAGTGTGTTTTTTGAGATTTGTACTGTCATCGTCTTTGTGATCACGCATAAATTAATGGTCAAAATAATAATAATAATAATAATAATGGTAATAGTAATAAAATCAATAATGACTGGAATAATTTTATTTAAAACTACATTTAAAAAAATCATAAATATTTAACTATTTAAATTTTTTTTACATTTAATAAATGCTGTCTGGATAAACAGACCAACCTTAAAAAAAAAAAAAAAAAACTGACCCTAAACTTTTGACCAGTAGTGTATGTGTAATAAATGTTCAGCATGCAGGGTTGCAGTGATATGAAGACTATTGTATAATTGATATATAGCTTGATAATTACTAATATTGATATGAATTTTTCTGAGCTTGATTAAAAAAGCACACACAAACAAATTAAATGGACAACTGATCTTATCTTAAAACCTTTACAACTAAAGAAATAAAGGAAACTGTAAGTAAACACACTGTATAGTGCTTTCTTTTCTCCAAATCATTTATAATCATTTATATTTTTTTAACATAAAAACTGTCAACAATTTGGTGGAAAAATACGTAATTTATCAACTAATAATATATTTATTTCAATTGGGCTGATAGTAAAATTAAAAATATAGATTTATCGATACAGATTTATCATCACTAAGCTTGCACGAGCCAAAACTGCGAAGACGGAATAAATAAAGTATCTTTATAGCATTAATTGTTCAGAGAAGAACTATGGTTCCTGTATAGCATAACTACAAAAACAACTTTTAGAAATTTATATCTATATAACTGAATTTTTATAGAATGCATATGCATGCATAAAAAATGCATCCCAACCCAAATCCATTAAGTTAACAACTTTAGTAGATTGAATCGAGCATAAAATAAATAAGCTGTCCCAAAAAAATCAAGAATTGTGATATATTTAAGCTCATTTTAAATAAGTAGTTTGAACAAGCAGCAAAATAATGTTTTAAGTGTAGGTGTGCTTTATTTCTGTGCAAAATCGACAGCTTCTGGCCTGGCATGTAATACAATTTTTGGTAATTATGGCAGACATGAGTGCTGATAATCTTTAATAAAAAACTTGCAACTATAGTGTATTTAGGGCTCTCCTGGCTAAAATAACTATTATTGGCAAATTGTGTTGCTATATTTATCAGATCCAGTGATAAATATAGAGACTTACTGAACAAGCCTTCTCTATTTTTAGAGACTAGCCCGTGTGGTGTCTTCTAGTAACATTTAGCAAGCAGCTACTTTATGAAAGCAGTTTGCAACACTGATAAACCTTTTAACATGTAGTTTACTGGTCATAACCGTTCGCCCAGGTGGGTGTATTAATTTTTTTTTAGATGAAAACCACCCTGTCCTATCTAAAAACATTTAAGAGCAGTTCATCTTAAGATGGATTAAGGAGTTTTTCATTTTCTAAATCAATGAAACTTAGCCTAGAGTCATACAGAAACAATTGCCTCTCACTTGCACACTTAATACAGGACTTTCCACACTTTTGTTTTTTGTATATGTGTATTGTAAAGGTCATGTTTTACCCAAATAAACCCAAATGAGTGTGCCTGTGCAACTCAGATGCAGGTTTTGACCTGTCTCTTCTGTGTTGTCACTGTTGTGACTTGCTGCTTTGTAATGACAGGGTGACTATTGCAGACTTTAGGATGGAGGAACAACATGATTCCTCACATCTTGCAAATCCTCTGGGCTTAACACATACACACGTGTGAACACACACACACACACACACACACACACACGCGCGCACACACACACAGGGAGAGAGAGACACACACAGACACACAGCTTCGGGCTATGAGCTGAAGTAATCTGAGGAATGCTAAATATTTACCTTGTCTGTGACAAACATTTCAATCAGGAAGTGGATACAGATGGCAAATACAGCTTATAGTAAATTAAGAGGTATAATAATAATGAACTGGATTGACCTTAGATGTTTTTAGCTGAAATTTGGGACTAAAAGTCAGTTGTAATCAAATTAAGGTAAAATTGCTCATGTCTCATCCTGTCAGGTATGAATAAGCTTAACGTCGACCAACTTGTGCAATAACTTACCTTAGAATTCCTAGAAAATGCAACTTTTTTCAAGGAACAGAATTATTCAATACACTGATTTAAATCGTATATTTTATCAAGTATAATTAGCATTTAAAACAATACGTACAGTTGAAGTCAGAATTATTAGCCCCCCTGAATGATTAGCCCCCCTGTTTATTTTTTCCCCCAAGTTCTGTTTAACAGAATTTTTTTTCAAAACATTTCTAAACAATAGTTTTAATAACTCATTTTTAATAAATGATTTTTTTTATCTTTGCCATGATGACAGTAAATAATATTTGACTAGATATATACTTCTATGCAGCTTAAAGAGACATTTAAATGCTTAACTAGGTTAATTAGGTTAACTAGGCAGGTTAGGGTAATTAGGCAAGTTATTGTATAATGATGGTTTGTTCTGTAGACTATCGGAAAAAAAAGCTTAAAGTAGCCGAAATAAAACACATAAGACTTTTTCCAGAAGAAAAAATATTATCAGACATACTGTGAAAATTCCATTGCTCTGTTAAACATCATTTAGGAAATATTTAAAAAAGAAAAAAAATTCAAAGGGGGGCTAATAATTCAACTGTATATTAATACGGTCACACTTTACAATAAGGTTCATTAATGTTAATTAATGCATTTACTAACATGAACAAACAATAAACAATACATTTACTACTGTATTTGTTCGTGTTAGTTAACATTAGTTAATGAAAATACAGTAGTTCATTGGTAGTTCATGTTAACTCACGGTGCATTAACTAATGTTAACAAGCATGGACTTGGATGTTAATAATGCATAAGTAAATATTCAATTATGATTATTAAATGCTGTACAAGTGTTGTTCATGATTAGTTCATGTTAGTAAATGCATTAACTAATGAATCTTATTGTAAAGTCTTACCGTTAATACTATAATATATTGTAATATAATGTATGTTAAAACTAAATTGTATATTAATTATTTGAAATCGTATTACTATAAGACTATAAATATCAATAATAGCAATTATTTCATTGTGTATGAATCAAACCATATAAATTCCTACCTAACACACATCACTGACTACAAACACAAACAGTGGTTTACTCGTTTAAATCCTATTCATGACTCTGGACAGTTATACCATTCACTGTATGGGGCAAAATAATTTTTTTGTTTTATTTCAAGGAAAAAATCATGCTTCTATAAGTTATTTAGCAAATTTCCTATTGTAAATATGTCAAAACTCACATTTTCATTTTTAGCACTTTAATGTAAGTTTTTATAACTAATATCCCTGATTTTCAGTTGTCTCTCAGCCAAATATTGTCCATCCTAATAATCCATACATCAATGGCTTGTCTAAAAATCAGATTTTTAAAAAAGAGAGAGAGAAAGACTTGTGACTGAGGGCCATGTAGGTTCACATATTATAAATAATACATATTTCATATTGAAAATGAGTTTTCTAATATATTAGGTATGAACGGGCTCAATGTAACCCTTAAAACCCCATAACTGAAAGTATTGATTCAATAAATATTTTATTAATGAAACAATATTATTTAAAGAGCTGAATTAAAGCTTAAATTGCATCAAATAAAGTCTGTAATGACATTAAACACAAAAGTTGTAATAGTTGATGTTAAATGTTTATACAAAATTACAAAATCTTCTTATATAAAACATATTAAATGTTGACAATAATGTTTGTATTATTTCTATAACAAAATCGTTTTCATTATTACCTTATACAGATGGCTAATTTAAACCGTGGTTTTCACGTATATATAATAAGTACTAGGGCTGCACAATATTGGGAAAATCTGTATAAACATTTAACAATATTTTATTTTTCTGTGATAAATATTGTGATATAGATATAGTTTCATGAGATAGCTGATTAAAACTATTTGATGGTTTTCTTTGTAGTCTTGCAGTGGTGAGCTAAAGAAATTGAATAATCACAATGCTGAAAATGCTTTTCTTATGTTGCTTTGTCTCATTTCTAGCCCAAATATCTAACCAGATCAAGTTTTTTAAAAAATACTGTTTTGTTTTAAAAGTCAGATGAAATAGGGCAAAATTAAGAGTTTTTCCTTAAAACAAGCTAAACTGTCTGCTAGTAATGTACTGTAAATTAAATAATCTATTTACTTTGACATTTTTATTTAATTTCTTGCTGCATAAATCATATACATTTATATGTAATATAATATTCATATATTCATATTACTAATATTAATATAAATAAATACAGTGATCAAATACATTTCTGTAGCTCCTGCTTGACTGTAGACCATTTCAATATGGTCATGTCACTGCCCCATGAACATTTCCTGCTAGTAATCAAACTCTTTCCTAACTAATAGAAAAGACAATTCAATCATAACTTCATTTTAAAACAGCTATTATACCATTATCCATCAATATGTGGCTCAGTTTTTATTCTCGGAAGCTATAGACATTAAAAATGTAAAACAGGAAATACGTTGGGACCATTGTTTTTGTTTACATTCATCAAAATGTTCAATAATTCAGACTTAACATTGCATATCTTTGCGGTTTGACTATTGCGGATATGCACATTGCAGTGCTGAAACGATATATTGTACAGCTCTAAGTTCAGCTGAATACAAAACTGCAAATAAAACCCATAAGCCTCATCTAATCAGATATATTAATAGTTGAGCATTTGTAAGTCCATTGCAGAACCTTTTAAACCAAATTTGCATTCATTTTCTAAGCACAAACCCTAGACATCAGATCCGTTTAGCCTTAATTAGATTAATTAGATTAAATGGGAAGTGTTGAGTGGTAAACCCTGAGATTGTGCTGCTTTCACAGTTGAAATGAAGTGTACGGAATGCTGATTTGTTTAAATCTGTGTTTATGTACGAACTTGTTTTGTTTCATGTCTCAGAAGGTAATGGCCTTTCTAATGTACCCATTGCTTCTAATTGAATAGAGTTTATTAGGAAATGAAACTCTAACTGCATTCAAATTAAATCAGGTTGCTTCACTGTAAACAAAATTGGATTTAACAAGCAAAACGCAGCTGATGGTGGCAAAGAAATATGACATCACTTTTGGCATATCTTGAGGAACACTGTGCAGGTTATTTGCATGTTAATATACTCTGCACTTATATAGTTTATAATAATTACATTGCGCAGAATAAAAATCAGTAGTGACAAGAACATCTAGTAGAGCTAATAGCCAACTGCATTACCAGCAGATGCCTTAATCATGATACAATCTGAAGATTCATGTAGGAACTTGAGAGTAGTATGCAGTGAGTATTTCTTTCATACATGTCTTTGCACGTTCTCAAGATGGTACAATCTATGAAGCAATCCAAAACTATGCTGTGCCTGAATGCATAAAGGAACTGTAAGCAGCCTATAATAAATGTAATAGTATACCAACACTGCACAAAAAATGTCATTTAAAATTTAAGAATGATCAAATAAAGAATGCTATATATCTTTGGATGTCACTGAGTGTGTTCACATGCATGTTTAAAACGAGATTATGCTTCATAAGCTGACAATGTATGTGGTCATAATGGTCATAAATGGTATAATACTGTGACTGAGAGAGCTCACACAATATTTTTAAAGGGCACCTCTAAGTCTTTTGTGTCTCCAGAATGTGTCTGTAAAGTTTCAGCTCAAAACACCCATCAGATTATTTATTAAACCTTTCAGAAAATTAGAATTTTCTGCTCTGAACACAATGTAGCTGTTTTTGTTGCCTGTGCATTTAATGCCAGCTCTTCCTGCCCACCGTTCTCACGTGTCTGTCAGAGTGTGCCTCAATCTCAGCCTCGGCTGCATCAGATAAACAGCACAGTGACAGACATGAAGGAAGCAGATCTCACGTAATATTTAAGAAATACTAAGAACTTTCCTACTATTTGTTTTGGATTTAATAAGTTGATGAGAACAGTGTGTCACTCACAATGTCTTTACAATTTCATGCACAGACACACATACACACATACACACAGCGCACTCACTTAACTTTGCACTTTTGGAACTTTTGCACACAAATGTGACAGGATACGTTAATCTCTATCCATTATGTTAGTGTACAAAATAAACCCGATTAAACATCCACAAACCGGGATTGAAGCGTCATCTTTTATAATTGTACTGACACGTGTACTGTTGTGATAAAGACGGTAAAAACACTGTAATTTATTACAAACATGCTCTGTTTTAAAGACATTTTAAACTTGTAAAACTCATCCTTGATCACATTTGATGATGATTGATGATCACAGTGAGCTGAAGAGATCTTTTGATCCCAGTTGCTTTGCGCACATTCTGTCTTGATATGATTAAATGTTTTACTAGAGACAAATATGATTAAATGTCTTTACTAGAGGGCCTCAAAATTGGAGGGATTTGGATCGTTTCTTAACGTCAGGAAATTTAAAAAAGAGACTTATTGTGTTTATATCACTCCAATATGACAGTGGACACACTATACCTCCACAAAGTTCTGTTCAAACAGCTTACAAAAGATGGTTTTCATATAAGTGCCCTTTATTTTACGTTTTGTCAGTTTAGTGGCTAATTCATACAAATCCGTATGATTTAGTATGAAAATTTATGATTATAAAATGGAAGTGTGGCACTCAAAACTGCCCCTAAACCCAACCGTCATTGTGGGATAAGCAAATCGTACTAAATTGCATAAATAAGGTTGTACAAATACATTCAGATTAACCACTAAATTAAAAAGCTACGAATTGGCATGAGGTTGTGTTGGAAAACATGCATATTGGAAAAGCTTAAAACAAATGGAGACAACATAGTTTTGGAAAACACTAACAAATTGAGAAAAGATTTTCAGTTTGACAAGACATACGCAAAATTTTACAACATTTGCAAATGCAGAAATATGTTGCAAATAGTGCAAGTCAAAACAAAAATATGTTGGGAGACCCCAAAAAAGTGTAAACCCGACTGCTTTCTGTTTAATGTCAGCAGTATTGTTGAAAACCTGAGAAGTGAGTTTTTTTGTTTGTTTATCTTAACATTTCGACCACACAAACATTCAAACAACAAGAAATCAAGAAATCTCAGTTCTAAACACCACCAATTTCGGTTGTGGTCTGCACTATTTGCTGTATCTTTATGCGTTTGCATATATTGTGAGAAGTAACAGTAGTTTTTTTTTTTTTTTTTTTTTTTTTTGCTATTTACTTGTTTGATTTTTCTATTCTTTGTGAGATTTTTGACACACTGATTTCACCCAGCATGTGAATGAATCAACATAGCTTTCTGGTGGTTTATTGAAGGGCACATGTGTCAGATTTTACATGGTCTAAAATTTTTAAGAGGAGAGTATATGAGCCCTAAGTTGCCAGTTAACATGTGCAAACTCTTCTTTGGTATTTAATGACTGATTTAAAGAGATAGCTCACCCAAAAAATAAAAATTAGCCCACTATTTACTCACTCATAATTGGTTCCAAACCGTTTTTCTGCTGAACCTGCTGAAAATGCTAAGCATTGACTTGCATATCAGAAAAAAAAAAAACAAATACTATGGAAGTCAGTGGTTACCGGTTTCCAGCTTTCTTCAGAATATCTTCCTTTATGTTCAACGAAAGAAAGAAACTCAAACAGGTTTTTGACAAGGGTAAAGTGTAAATTTAATTCATGAACTATCCCCTTGACATGACTTAGCTAAATTAAAGGAAAACTTGGAATTAGATACATTTTATAACAACAGCTTACTTTAATATTCAGGTTTTTGAGAGTTATCACTGTATTTGTATGCATGTAAACATTTAACCTCAGAGCCTAGGGTTGGATATGATGACACATCAAAAGAGTCTAGAGAACAATTAGTGTTGTTTATGAGATGAGTGGGCAATGATGAGCTCCTAAATGGCACGAGGTTTCCCCTGGTGAAATAGGTGTGAGAGTAAAAGTCTGTAAACCGAGGATTTCCCCAATGGTGGGATTTCTCCCAGGGCTGACAGTGTTACCAA
This sequence comes from Danio rerio, assembly GCF_052040795.2. Taxonomy (NCBI): domain Eukaryota; kingdom Metazoa; phylum Chordata; class Actinopteri; order Cypriniformes; family Danionidae; genus Danio; species Danio rerio. The sequence goes on along the minus strand of NC_141036.1, from coordinate 33,935,817 downwards.
TACAAAAAAAAAAAAAAAAAAGCTATGATTATGTTTACATGATGTATAAATTCAGCGGGTGCTTTTAGGCAAAGTGCCACTCAAATTAGGAGAAAAATAGAAGCATCAGACTGACAACAGAACAAGCATTTATAATTGCTACAAGAAGCCAGTTCATCACAGTATATGCAGCAGGTTTACTTCTAGATAAATCAATAGAAAATAGAATAAATCGAAAATGTTAGAAATAACACATCAATTGTTAATTCATTATAAGGATCTGATTATAAAAACTAAATGGGTGTCTTGATACAAATAACCCTGACAAGTCATGTACAATGTAATTACAAACTTAATATCTCAAAAAATGTTTTTACAGTGTGGTTACTATAAATAATACGAAACATCCCCTTCCCCTCACTTCACAAATCCTTTACATTTATTTTTTAGTATTCATAATGGGACCATATTTTTGTGGCATTCTATAAACAAAATGTTTAGCCTTTTTAAAAATAATTAAGTAAATTTCATTAAATAAGTCATTTTGGAAACTGTGTTGCAGCATATTTCAAGTGGTAAAATCCTTTGACTTGTAACACACAACGTAAAGAAAACATTTAGGTAACACTTTAGTTTATCACAATTCACACTATTAGGTATTGGCTTATTAACTGCTATTAAGATATGAACTGTTTATTAGTACTTATAAAGTATGATCTTATTCTACTTCTCTAATAATAACTGAACACCTTACAAGCTAACAATAAAGCAAATAATTAGAGAATAATTTGTTAATATCATGTGTTACTTGTTAAAATAAAGTGTTATTTGTTGTAATGCTAAGCCTCAAGGAGAAAACAAAAAGAAAATTTTGACTTTAATTTTGACATGTTTTAGGTATAGTTTTGTAGTGGTCATATTAAAGGGCATCATTTTTTCAGTTTAATTTGTACGAAATATAAGTGTTAAAGGAATGTGTATAAAGTTTTAGCCTAAAGTACTTCATGGTTCTCTTACTGCTTTTGAGTATTGAGTATTGATGTTAAACACACTGTATTAGGTGTTTGGATTACTGTATGAAACCAGAAATACCATCATCCTGAAATAATGAATCTCTCCTCTTTCTCTTTAAGATATGGAGACGTTCAGCTCCAAGGACATGGCTTTGAAGGCCCAGAAAAAGATCCTGAGCAAAATGGCCACCAAGTCTATGGTGCAGATGATTATCGACGACACCAGCAGTGAGATCCTAGATGAGCTTTACAGAGTGTCAAAAGAATACACTGGGAACCGCTCTGAGGCACAAAAAGTGGTGAAGGACCTCATTAAGGTGGTGGTGAAGATAGGTGTCCTTTTTAGGCACAATCGATTCAATGAGGAGGAGCTAAAGCTGGCCCAGAATTTCCAAAAGAAACTGCGTCAAGGAGCCATGACGGCCATCAGTTTTCATGAGGTATGAATACCTTTAAGTATTTAGAAAATGTCCTTTTTTTTAATTTATATTCTGTGAAAACCAATCATTCTGAGTGCAAAAACTCAATGTGTAAGGATCTGTCTGCCTTTCCCTCTACAGTTTTTATTTATATATGAAGTTTCACCCCAGAGGTTAAGCTTATGTAACTCTTACCTTATGTAATAGTATTATATGATCCATTTTGGGGTGACACCTTCTGGCAGAGTGGGAGTGTTTGTAAAATAAAAAGAATTATTTGTCTTTTTGGACACCAAATTTCATTTCAGTTATATATGGATATTATATATTTATTTAAATTATATTTAAATATATAAATCTATTAATTTTGTTTTAGAATATAATACAATTTTGGCCCTGGTATGTTTTATTTATTGTCCAAGGAGATCACTATATGCTGGTTTTCGTTTAAGTATATATCAATCTGCCTTTTACTATTTTTGATAACTAACTCTAACAGGTAAGGGGCTTAGAAAAAAGTTTTACATTGTGCAAACTGTAATAAAAAATTTTAACAAAAAAACAGTAAAATGTTTTAAAAGATTCTTTCTTAGACGACATCGATTAGGCCTAGTGATACTAAGCTAAACTGCAAATTGTTTGAGACAGTCCTCGCTGCAGCCCGCAGCTTGATGACATACTGGACCAGGTCCACTTCATAAAGGACAATCGCCTACACCTCCCCCTACCCTAAACCCAACCTTCAAGGTAGCATGGGCACTAAAACACTAAGCACACACTGTCATTGTGGTTAGAATGCAGCGAGGACATTTTGAGTTGTTTGCCCTCTATCTTCACCTTACACTTATTATGTTTCAAATATTCCTTCTTTTTAAAGTAAAGAAAAACACAAGCAGTTCTACATTTATTCTTATAAGATCACTGTCTATATTCAGCTCTGCTATGTAAAAAACAAAATTAGTTGACTGAAAAAAAATCACTCAAAAGTGTAGAATTTTCATCATGTCAAATAAAATATATCATAGCAAAATCAGTCAATTTATTTAATATTTATCAGTTTATTTTATAAAATAATGTTTTCCATTAAATAATTTTTGTAAGGTCCGGTTAATTTAGCTATAATATTTTTGTTTATTTTGATTTAGAATTCATGTAATATAAAATATAAAAAAGTAGTTTACATCGTTTATTTGACTTGTTTCTTAGGGTCAGTTTGTGATATTTGAATTTCCAAAATGTAGAAAGTAAAATAATGGTGGCACGGTGGCTAAGCGGTTAGCACTGTCGCTTCACAGCAAGAAGGTCACTGGTTCGAGTGGAATTTGCATGTTAACATCTCCAGGTGCTCCGGTATCAGCCATACTCCAAAGACATGCGGTATAGGTGAATTGGATTAACAAAATTGGCCGTAGTGTGAGTATGTGAATGTGAGAGTTACTGGGTTGCGGGCATCTGCATCCACTGTCCACTGTAAAATATATGCTGTAATAGTTGGCAGTTCATTCCACTGTGGGGACCCCTGATAAATAAGAGACTAAGCCTTAAGAAAAATGTGTAAATTAATGAAAGTAAAACAATCAATAAAATGTCATTTTAAGCTGCATTATTTAAATCATATATTTGTAATAACAAGATTTTCAGTCACTTTATTTATAACTTTTGTTTTTCTTTAATTAAGATCATTTTAATTTTAATTTTAATTTTGTTTTGTTCTTTTAAACAAAAAAAACAGAATAATTAAATTAAGTGTAGTTCTAAACCAGAGATGCCAAAGTTGACCAATGCTAATCTTTGATTTGGCGCACCATCCCATTTGAGAAAAGAAAAATGATGAGGAGGTGGTTGGGGCAGACATCGTCATTTCAAATTTAATGCAGTCTTTTGTTTGTTAAAAAATAATTAAGATTTTTTTTTATGTAAATATTGTCAGTCTACAGATAGAGGGCAAGACATTCCTTCATTTTCCTTCGGCTTAGTCTTTATTTCACAGGTTGACACAGTGGAATGAACCACCAACTTTTCCAGCATATGTTTTACACAGCAGATGCCCTTCCAGCCGCAACCCAGTATTGGGAAACACCCATACACACTCATTCACACGGACAATTTAGTTTATTCAGTTCACCTATACAGTATGTGTTTGGACTGTGGGGGAACCCGAAGCACCCGAAGGAAACCCACACCAACACAAAGAAAACATGCAAACTCCACACAGAAATGCAAATTGGCCCAGCTGGGACTCAAACCAGCAGCCTTCTTGCTGATAGGTGAAAGTGCTAACAACTTAGCCACCGTGCTGCCATGCACAAGAGTCATCGGCAAGCAGATCAAAGTAAAGGCAGGAGCAGTTTAGTGTATTCGGCATTGAACTCCATTGTGTTATTAATAAGATTGTTTGTTTTCACGGTAAGTTCATTGTAAAAAAATAAATAAATAACATTCTGCATTAGTTAATATTTAATTTAAAAGCAATGTTTTGTAGTTATTCAGAAGTAAATTTGGAGATTGCTCATGGAAACTTTAATATAATACAGTTTAGTATATTTTCCTTCAGCCCACAACCCTCAATCAAGTTTAGCTTTTGGCCCTTCATAAGAAAACGTTTGGGCAACCCTTCTCTAAACAAAGCCATATTTGCACCCAGATTTGAACTTTCCCCTAAAAAAAGTCTCTTGTTTTCCTTTTACAGGTAGATTTCACATTTGACAAAACAGTTATGTCAGACATCCTGACAGAAAGTAGGGACATGCTTCTGAAGCTTGTAAATACTCACCTCACCACAAAATCCCACGGACGCATCAACCACGTGTTCAACCATTACGCCGACCCGGAGCTCCTGACCCAGCTTTACAACTCATCAGGGCCCCTTAAACCCCACCTCAACAAAATCTGCAACGGCCTCAACAAACTGCTGGAGAACGGGACATTATGAGGACACTGACAGACTTTTTCTGGACTTGGCATCCGTGATCCCAAAATGCAAACATGATGCAACCAAAGAGACAGAAAGCGACAGACTGGAGGCATCGGGCACCTTTGAAACAGTGTTGTGTTTATGAACATTAGCTCATTTAGTGGCCTGATACTGTTATAACAGCCACTGCGAGCTCAGATCAAATCTTAAAATATCATCTGAACAATTTTTTAAAGCTCTGAGACTCCAAGTCAAGCTGTTTAAACCACAGGGGCTCTGAAACTCTGCTGTAAATTAGAGCACAATGTATTGTTTGAAACTGTTTGCATTTTTTGTGCTGAATATTTACCCCCCAAGACAGCAGAATAACAAGAAGCAGAGAACACATAAATGTTTTAGCAAGGCACTCTCTTCATACTGCCATCTAGTGTTACCCTGTGTTTATGGCGATGACACAAATGGAAGCTTGGCACTACAGTCAACATATTGAACATCTCTGAGAGGAACCTGCTGTGTTCTGAAAGGGAACAACCACTAAATAAATATTTTACAGCCCTCACTTATTGCTGATTATGTAATTTGCATATGGAGTTGAAATGCAAAGCTTAAGGTTAGTTAGATTATATTTAATTCAGCATATTAAAATGATTGCTAAAGACTGAATATATGCCTGAAGTATATAAACATTACATTTTAAAACATTAACCCTCTGGTGCTCCCAACACTTTTTATAACAGTTTAAAAATATAATTATTAATGTATTATATTTCTATTATAATTTTAAATAAACTGATTACATTTCAAATATAAATATATATATATATTTTGCATTTTATATTGTGCAACTGTATGGTACTATATTATATTTATGCAGTAGTAAAACCCATAGACCAGAAGTTAATATGCATAGTTAGTATCCCATGAGCATACCTTGTGGAGCACAGTTTGGTCTCTGTCTTAAATTATTTTATGTTTAGTTTGGTTTTACTGTATTGAAAAATGCACAGAATAACAATTTTATTTTATATAAGATATGTATTTTCTGCATCATATTTCTCTGAAAATAATTGAGAAAAATAATGCAATGAAACCAAACAAGTTGATTAAAATGTGAGGATCCAACATTACAAAATCATGTACATTTTACTTTTTAAAAAATGGCAAAAGCCGAAACATTTAAAGTTTCCATTTCAATAAAGTAAAACAAAAAGTTAAAATTCTGCACCAGAAGGTTAAAAAAAAAAAAAACATTATTTTAATGTTTAATATTTGTAATGTTTTGTATTAATGCATAAATATTTGCTTTGAGTTACATTTGATTTTAACATTTAAACCTTTTCTTTAAAGGGCACCTATGAGAAAAATCATCTTTGGAAGCTGTTTAGACAGAACTGTCTATAGGAATATTGTACCCACAGTCATATTAGGGTGATTTAAAGACATTAAATCTCTTATTTTTAATTTGCTGAGGTTAAAATAGGATCCAAATCTCTCCCATTTTAAGCCCATAGGAGGAGTGCTGTTTCCCCGCCCACCGAATTGATTGACAGCCGCATATTAACATGCCTCCATGGTAACACGTATAATTATATCTAATTATAACAAGACAGGATGTGCTCAAAGCAACAGGAATTGAGATTTGTTCAGCTCGCTGTGATCATCAATCGTCATCAAATGTAATCAAGAATAAGTTTTACAACTTTAAAACGTTTTTTTAAAACAGTGCATGTTTGTAATGAATAATAATGAATATCAGCGAGTTTACCGTCTTTACATAATCACCACAGCTGCATGTCAGTACAATTCTAAAAGAAAACGTTTCAATCCCGGTTTGTGGACGTTAAATCAGGTTTATTTTGTACAGTTACTTAACAGATATCTATACAGCAGTGAATATTAACGTGTATCCTGTCAAATGTGCCATGCAAAGTTAAACAAGCGCGCTGTGTGTGTCCTCTGTGTGTGTTTTTGTGTGTGCGCGCGAACTTTGTAACAGCATTGTGTGCGACTCATCGAAAGGCTTGAATTAACTCCACAGCAAACACATCAAATAATCATTGGAAAAGTTCTTACTGAAGTATTTCTCACAAACATTACGTGAGATCTGCTTCCTTTATGTCTGTCACTCTGCAGTTTATCTGACGCAGCCAGAGATTGAGGCACATAACTAGCATTAAAGGTGCATGCAACAAAAACAGCAACAATGTGTTCAGAGCAGAAAATTCTAATATTCTGAAAGGTATAATAAATAATCTGATGGCTGTTTTGAGCTGAAATTTTACAGACACATTCTGGAAGCACAAAAGACTTCTCTTGAATCTTGAAAAAAGGGTAAAATAGGTGCCCTTTGAATAATTTACTACTGACAAGAAACTGTTTACCATAGCAACATTACTATATTTTATTTTTCGTTGAAGACATTCATATTCACAATTCACCCCATTTGCTTAAATGTGAAATTAAATTATAAAAATGTTTCCGATTAAAAGTGCACAATTGATGTAATGCTGGCACAATTCAATTGTGAAATTAACTGCATATACACAATGCATGATTACGTTACACACTGCTTAAATCATCTGTTCTTTACCACTGAATAATCACACAAGACTTCATACTGAAGTTAAGTTTTTAGCATTTGACCTGAGAGTTTCAAAGCACCATAATTAACTGTGGCATGAGTCTCAAGTTCACAAATCACTGATGAAAAACACAATCAAAAATCATAAATCAAAGCCTTTATCATGATTTGGTAACCACAAATGGTATTAGACACTTTAGCACATTGTAAACATCACAAAACCAAGATGACTGCAGTGCAAAACTATGCATTGTGCTCACATCTGATCGATTCCCAATGGCACATTCCTAAAGCATACACTCCTTCAATTTCCTGAAAACTGAAGCATTTCTATCGAGTATGTGTGAGGTATATTAAATATTATCTAGAAGTAGCACTATTTCTCAAGCTACATTCCTGGTTAGCACTTTTATGCAAACAGAAAACAGTCATTACTTTGGTTGAGCTTTTAAGAGATACTGATATTCATGATATTTACTACAGTGTTATTGCAGTGCTAATATATGTGCTTGTCTTGCTGGCAGTAGTTTGGAAAACACCACTATTGCAAATCCCTCCAGCACTCTCCACATTGTAAAGAGGTGAATGCAGAAGAGGGAGGCTTCTTAAACAGTGTATTTATACAAATAACACAAAAAATAAGTGAGAAGAGCCCTAGTAAATGCCTACATCAGAGCTGGAAGATTTCATCTTCTCTATCCCTCAAATTCCTGGTGCGTTTGGTGATGGTGACAGGAACAGCACCCAATATGGCCTGCTGGGATGTTGCTGTGCTGGAGGACAGACTAGTGTGCTGAAGATGCTCTATAGAAGAGAACCTGTAAATGCAAAAGTGAAAGTTTGATGTTGTATGCATGGAAAAAGGAACCAATTCCTTATAGAGGCGTAAAGGATTTGGAAATGTGCAACACTGAATCACTTTTATTTCATTACTGTACTTCAGTAGATTTTTTAAGTATCTAAAAATAATTACTTTTATACAATGAAGACTTTTTTACTCCTTGTCATTTTGTAAAAACATACAGTTTGCTTTTTTTTTTTTTTAACTGGAAACACACTTGTACTTGTTCTCAACTTTCTGTTCTAAAACGTTTCATGGTCCATAACAAACAGAAAAGCAGGCAGCTATTGCATCCCTCCAGAATTTAGCAATTTTACAGTTGCTGAATTTAGGGCAAAAATAGTAAAAATGGCAGAAAACTTTAAAGAGGTCAAATTTTTTTTCCCTGCAGATTTCTTACAGATTTTTAATCAAATTTCTTCTGTGCCATTTGCATTGTTTTATAATAAATAATATTATATTCACATATATAAAGTGCTCATGCGAAGTGCAATACCTCAAGCTGTACAGTGCTGCTCTTCTCTTTAGGTGTATGACCCGCTTTAGACATGTAACATTATATTATGCACATGTAGTCAAAGGTCATTTAAAAAAGGCAACATTTAAAGCTAAAATGTTTTATTTTAACATGACCTTTTTTAATGCTACTGTTGAAGAGATTTTAACAGTTTGATCATATAGATTCCTTCATGTATCAAATAAAATATATGAGTAGACTTTAGATAGTTAAGAGAATCGGAATGTAATTTTTCCAGAAATTATTCACTATTTCTCTGCAATGGGCACAAAATTGATAGGAGAGTGCCATGGCTGATATTAAAAGCTAGTGAGCCAGGTTTCGCAAAGGGTCAATTACGTGATATTTAAGACATTCTATGACCTGTGGGTGCCAACCTGATTTCACCAAGGAGGACAAGTTCCTGGGTTAACATCTATGCTGATGCTGGAACATTATACCAATCAGAATTAGGGGATACGTTTACCGTTAGTTTAGGCTTGCGGTGAGGTTTATGCATTTATACATTACTGTTATCCAACTCTTATTCCTCTATAATATTGGAAATAATTTACAGTTATGGTGGGTTTAGGGGTAGGGATTAGGTATGGATTAAATTTTCCAACAAAAATGATATTTCAGGATCAACATAGATGTTAATCCAGGATTGCATCGTTTATATATAGATATATATATATATATATATATATATATATATATATATATATATATATATATATATATATATATATATATATATATATATACTGTAGGTACTTTTACTCAAATATATGATTAATGTTCTTTGGCCACCATTGCTAGTTTTTCAAGTTTTGAATAAGATAACAGGAGCCTGTTTGACATTTAAGGATGAAAAATACAGTAAGTATTGCAAAAAAAAAAATGCTACATTAATTTGATTCAATGTTAGTTATCTAAATTTATAATGACAAGTGAAATTTAATACATTAAATGCTACTTTGAAAGTAAAAGTAAAATGTCCAACAACAATTCCCAGTGTATTAGTGATTCCCACAATCAGCTGATGCTCATTCATTGCATTCCCTCCAGAGTCATATGACATAGTTCATCCACTGAAATGAAACTTTCTGAACAACTCAACTGACAGCAAATGACTGCAATAAGTAAACTCTGTAACACCATAACCATAATGACAGCAGTCATAATTTAATTCTGACAACTTACTGTTTCTCTCCTTCCTGGCAGGTCTTCACAGCAGCTTGCTTGGACTGACTGATCAAGCTGTCTATCTTTTTCAGGTACTCAACCGGTGACAGATCAGCATTCGCTTCACATTTGCTAGAGTCTGTTTGGCTTTTGGAAGTCTCATTAGAAATCAGTGTGTGTGTTTGTGCTGGACTCGTCTTCTCCTCGGTCAATTCCACTCCATTTGTGAAAGACACAGACTCCGTCAGCACAGGGATGAAGAGGGACTCCTTCAGGAATATTGATTCATTTGTGTACAGTCTGTTTGCCCTTTTGATTTGCTCCATCTGTAAAGAAAGAAAAAGTACAAGTTCATTCCACTGTCAGAATTTGGCAAGCCATTTTAACATTTAATCTAAGTAAATGGTTTTCATTTTCGTGTTATTATTACTTATTTTTATTACATAGTATATTTTTTTCATTAACTTATAGGGGTTATTCTTTATTTGTTTCGTTTATAATAATAATTCCTTACATTTATATAGCGCTTTTCTGGGCACTCAAAGCGCTTTACACAATGGGGGGGTCTCCTCAACCACCACCAGTGTGCAGCATCCAACTGGATGACGCGACGGTAGCCATTTTGCATCAGACCGCACATCACACACCAGCTGATTGGTGGAGAGGAGAGAGTGATGAAGCCAATAGGAATATGGGGATGGTTAGGAGGCCATGATGGACAAGGGCCAGTGGGCAGATTTGGCCAGGATGCCGGGGTTAAACCCCTACTCTTTTTCGAAGGACATCCTGGGATTTTTAACGACCAGAGAGTCGGGACCTCGGTTTAACGTCTCATCTGAAAGACGGCGCTCACTGAGCATTATAGCGTCCCCGTCACTATACTGGGGCATTAGGACCCACACAGACCGCAGGTTGGGCGCCCCCTGCTGGCCTCACTAACACCACTTTCGGCAGCAACCTAGTTTTCCCATGTGGTCTCCCATCCAGGTACTGACCGGGCGCAGCCCTGCTTAGCTTCAGTGGGCGACCATGCAAGAGTTGCAGAGAGCTAGCTGTTCTGTACCAGATCTTATTCATTAGATAATTAATTATTAAACTTATTTTTTAGCAACTAGTATTTATCCGCTTGTTGAGTGTGATGTCAGGTGAAGCAGCTTCTGGATACAAGCTCTCTATCAAACTGTATGGGGAGGCTTAACAAATAGTAATAATAAATGTTATAAATAAAAAATAGATACAAAAAAAATCCCCTTTATGTCTGATGTGACTAAAAATGTGTCAAAAACGAATATTTTCTCAATTCAATTGACCCTTAGCTTGGAACAGGAAACAGTATTCCATAAATTATGACTTAACAGGTACAAGGTACAGGCACAGATTTTATTAGTGACTAGGAACTATACTATTGTCAAAATTAACACTATTCTACGGTGGCCAAGAGAGCTTAACATGCTGCATTTTAAGAAAACACTTGCGATTACTAAAAAAGCCAGCAAATTAAGAAAAGATCTTCATCCGTTTGATAGCACACGTGCTGCAAATCCTCACAACGCATACACAATAGAAAAATGTGCTGCATTTTCCCACAATGCAAACAATTTAATAAAACGTGCTGCATTTTATCACAACACAAAAAGAACAGAACACAACAGAAATGTTTCAAGGCGACTCAAAAACGTGATGGACACCTTTGTGCATAGTGAAGTCATACAGAAGGTCCGTCACTTTTTAGGGTCTCCATAAAACATTTCTATTGGGTGCTATTTGAAAGTGTTTTGAGGAAATGCAGCATGTTTTCACAAAATGTTTGTGTTGTAAAAAAAAATGAAGCATGTTTTCGTAAAAATAAAAAAATAAAAATTGGGGGAAAAAATGCAACGCATTTTATTCATTTGTTTGTGCGGATGAAAATGCAGTACTTTTTTTTTTATTTGTTTGCGTTGTGAGGATTTGCAGCACATGTGCTGTCAAACAGATGAAAATATTTTATCTATTTGCTGGCGTTTTAAATAATTGCACAAGTTTTCCCAAGTTGCAGACAGTGTGTTAAGCTCTCTCGGCCACAGTACATTACTAATTTTTGTCATTGACTTCTATATTAATCTATAGAACATTGACATATTGTATAAATATAGTATACATTGAAACTGTAAATACACTAGTAGTAGGTACTAGTGCTTATTTTTAGATACTAGAACATACTATCTATCTACTGTTCTTGTAGATGCTATTTTATTAACAAATGACATACAAGATGATCTGCCGATGAGATATAGAGTATATCTCAACGGCAGATCTTTTTAATTTGTTACTAAAATAGCATCTACAAGAACAGTAACTATTTATAATAAATGAAATATGTACTGATATTTAATAAATATGTACGCATTTACTAGTATCTAATGAATGAGTTCTAGCATCCAGTGAATAAAGTCCAACTGTCTAACGTTATATAGGAAGTATTAGTATCTAATAATAAAGTATTAACAGTTAGCAGATAATGATGAAGTATTAGTACTTAAATGAAAAAAGATAGTATTTAAAGTAATATAGCATAAAAGCAAATACTTATAAGACGCATAGTTAAAACAGCTTGCCAAAATAATGTCATAAAAATCCCTATTTAACGTTACTTACAGATACGCCATACTTCAGTGACAGTCCTTGCAGAGTTTCACCGGGCTGAACTATGTGTTCAATTCGTCTTTGTCTGACGGGTGATTGTGAAGAGGACACCAGGCTGCCGTACGAGCGGGTGCGCTGGCCGCGGAGGAGGCCGTGACTCCCGGCTAGAGTCGCTGAGTGATCCGCGGACATGACTCGACTCCCCGAGTGTTTATCTAATAACGATTTGAGATGAACTTTAGCTGATCGTCTACTACTGCTGAACACTTTACGGCAGAACTAAACATAACTGCGTCTGTTATGGGTCAAATAAAGTCTAAAGCTATGAAAATAAGAAATCAATTGATTATTTTATTGTCACGCATTTGAATGATTAACGTTAGCAAGCGACAATGGGAACTAAAATAAAGCTGTAACGCACTAAACTAGCGAATAAATCATTAGAGGAACAATAATGTAGTCCTGCGCAGTCCTAGAGGAGAAGTTTTAATACTTTTAACATGTATAACATTACGCGCTGACTAATGTAAGGTTTATATTAAATGGAGGTAACGCTCCCCCCCAAAAAAATGACTATTTAAATGTGTTTACGATAAACCTAAAGATAAGTATTACCAGTAACGTTACATTTTAAACGAAGTCTTAAAACTTGTTTGTCACAAGCCCCTAGCAGATTAGCTTAGCTTCTGTTGCCATGGCGTCGGCTAAATGTAAGATCCGCCCATGCATTTCAGCCAATCGGTTCCTTTGGACAATGAATCAGTAAAATGATCAGTGGTTTGAACTCCTTACATGATGAGCGTAATAGTTTAAAACATAGATGTAAATCATATTCCGTGTAATTAAGTATTTTATAAATTTCCCATTCATCATAAGTACATTTTCAGGGGAAATATATGCGTTGTTGTATTTAAAAACGTTTCAAAATAAAAGTGATTTCCAATAACAAATCAGGATTATACACCCTTTGAATTATAATATTAATAAAACATTAATAAAACAACTGATAACTATTTCTCTCATTGTGAATTATTTTCGAATTATATACACCTTGTTTAAAAAAAACAGCATTAACTAAAAAAATAAACAAACTGAAATATAAGCAAAAAAAAAAAAAAAAAAAAACATGGATGAGTCCGACATCGGTCTGAGCTGCGAAGAAATCGTTCGCTCTGTTTAGTGAACTGACTCGTTCATTCATGAGTCGGACATCACTACCCATAATTCCACATAGAAACAGGAAGTACAAGAGAGGAGTTTGTAAGCTTTTGGCAGCTAAATAAGAAAACACTGTTTAGTTTCTGGAAGAATAGGTCGCCAAGCATGTCTTTCAAAAGAGAAGGGGATGATCAAAGCCAGCTTAATATACTGAAGGTAACTTTATAATAAAAGTGTCAGAAGATGTGTCTGTATTACATGCACAAGCCGAATACTGTCTTACTGTCTGTTTCTTGTCCTTGAATAGAAACGACGTGTTTCAGATCTTTTGTCAAACTTCATACCAGATGATGAAGCTACTCTGATGAAAAACGGAAGGTGATTATTTGGATTGTAGCAAGAGCTCAGTAATAGTATTCATTTGATTAATATAAGTGAAATGTAAATGTGTGTGTGTGTGTGTGTGTGTGTCTGTGTCTGTGTGTCTGTGTGTGTGTGTGTGTGTGTGTGTTAACGTCCACTGTAGATACAGTTGTCTTGTGTGTTCTCACCGTCCCGTGTTTGACACTGTTGATATGCTCGTGGTGCACAGGAAGGGAAAACGACACCTTGAAGGTGAGATACTACATTACATTTTACCCAACCTACAGTATGTACAATACATATCTTTCTTCCTCTAGATTCTATTAAACTGTTAATTAGGAGATTTAGTAAAAAAGTGACATGTTTGGGTCATTTTGGACTCCAAAATATATATGGACCACCTTTAGTGTCAATTATTTGTCTAAAAGTATCTGTGAAGGCAAATCTATCAAACTTTACACATGCATACAGCATGTGCATGTTGACAAACCATTGCAAGTTGCAACATGAAATATCACTTTTTTTCTTCAAATTGTATTCAGTCATACATTGACATGTTCAAATAATACATTAATTACAATATTTATTAGTATTGATAATATATATATATATACCCATTAAACATTTGAAAACAATGTTAAATAAAATATATATCTTAGTAGTATTTATTTAATGTTGTTAAAGCTGAATATTCACATGATCATTTAGAAATAATTCCTTTAGAAACAAAAGAAGACTTTTATAAAGCAATGACACTTTGTTTGCAGACAGGCCTAGGATGCAAAAATGGAGATTTTAAATCCATTATGACAGAGTTAAGTCCTCTTTGGTTTTTTTTTTTTTTTTACAGGAATGAAATGGTTTTATGGCAAAAAGAATCAGCTGCGACGCGAAATTGATAAAAGAAGACATCAAGACTATGTCAAAGCAGAAGATGATCGACAGGTGATTCAATGTGTTTTCTTTGATCACTTTATCTAATCGTGCACCTTTCAATTTTGCTAATTTAATGCACATTTTTAAATTACAATTTTTATTTGTCATGTGCTCAAAAGTATTGGCAGTGTTAGTTGTGTGATCCATGGCTAAAAAAACATTTAAAAAACCTCTCCATTTTATTATTTCTTTTTTTTTTTTCTTTTGCTGTAATTGTCTTCTATTTCTATTTTCATACCCTACATACACATGTAAAAAAAAGTAGTGTGACGAATACTCATTATTACATTGTTGCTTGTACTCAGGAACCCTCCAGTTCAGCTCCTCTACTGACCCAAACACGCAAAATTACCCATCATGCCTTACTCAGAACTGTTCCATACAGTAGCTGCCACAAAAAAGCAAGGTAAGGTCTGTGAGCCAAACATCTTTGCATTTAAATCTCCTTTCACATGTTAGAGTTGTTATTTTCCTTTCTAGACTGTTTGTGTCTCTGTAGTTTCTTCAATCAATTCATTAGAATTTTGCTCTTATTTCATGAAGTGAACGATCAGAGTCTTCAAGCAAAGAGCATAGAAACGATTTAGCCAACTCTCATACGTCCATGAGGACAGAAAGTAACGACTCCAGAACAACAGGTACAACAAAAATGAAATTTGTATTAGGATAGATTGATTTTGTCAATTAAATAAATGTTAACAAGGATCTGCATTGTGGTAATTGTCATTTATAGTGCATCAGGGTCCAAGTGAAGTTAAAGGAGAAGCAAAGAAGAAGAAAAAGGGAGCCAGCACTCTGAGTTCCAGTGTTTGTGAACCTTTAACAGAACAGAGACGCAGAGAACTGGATCACTATCTCAAATTAAAGAGGTTCGCAACACATTCACTCACATTGCAGAGTTTCTACAGAGTTTTAAAAAGTAATACAAGCCAAAGAAATGTAGTCAAAATCTCAATTTTAGGCAGATTTTTGTAAAATACTTAATTTTTCTTTAAGTTCGCTAATGTATAATGATTAATGTCTTAAAACAGATCTTAATTATACATTTATAGTTGATGGCAAAACAGAGGAGATTTTTTTTCAACACATTTTTAAAAATAATAGTTTTAATTACTAATTTCTAGTAACTAATGTATTTTGTCTTTGCCATAATGACAGTACACAATACTTCACAGGATACTAGTATTCAGCTTAAAGTGCAGTTCAGGTTAACTAGGCTAGTTAGGTTAATTATGCTAGTCATTATAAAACAGTGTTTTGTTCTGTAGCCAATCAGTAAGAAAGACACTCTAAAGAGGACTAATAAAATGTATCTTATTTTTATAAACTAAAACTGCTTTTATTCCCACTTACCTAAAAGAAATAAGACTTTCTTCAGAAGAAAATGATACAATACTGTTATATTATAGCAGCTTCTCGATCGCGACAGTGGATAAGGTACTGTTTCACTGAAAAATACACAGGTCTACGTGTGTTGGCGCTAACCTGCAGAATCTGTCAGCACGTAAATGCACCAAGCTACCTTTACGATCACTCAGTTTCAGAAACCTGGCACTCGCAATCGGATTGTCTCTTATTTAATGAACTGACCCCAGCAGAATATGATTGATTTGACTCTCTTAGACTCTCTGGCAGAGGAGGTGGTATTATTTTACCATCTTATAAACTTTTAGAAGTGAGCCTATTGGTCCCTCCCAGGTTTCATTCCTTTGCTGCTTGATTTTAAGGGTCTCTAATTCCATTTCCACTGTTATACAGACCTCCAAAGCCTAATATAGCCTTGATGCCCGAATTTGCTGATCTACTGTCCATGTTGTCCCTCAAATATGAGAGAACTCCCCCTCACGTGACCTCCATTTCTCTGACTCTGGTCTTTTAACAGTCCCCTCCACTCTTCTACACTCTATGGGTGACCCGGCTTTCTCTTCCCTGGCTCCAAGGCTCTGGAACTCTCTCCCCTAGTCATTAGGCATACTGAAACTTTTAGATTGTTTAAATCATACTTAAAAACACTACTTTACACTTGCCCATTCGTGAGGTGTGCATTCTTGGTTTGTTTTATGCTTCTAGATATTTGAATGTTTTATTTTGAATGATTCAACTTACTGTTACTCTAAACTGTTTTTATCTTTGAATCTTTTTTTGTGTAAAGCACTTTGAGAATTAAGTTTTAAAGGGGTTATATACAAATATTATTATTGTATGATTATGTGAGCTTGATTGCAAATTTGACAGAATAGTAAAACCATCTGGAAATGAACATTGAGTGAATCATATTGTATAATCAATATTGCTTTTCTTTTCCTGAATTACCAATGGAAAGATTCAAATTGATCTAGAATTCATCAAGTTAATGATTCAATTATAGGTATTAAAATGTAAATGCAGATAATTCATATTAATAATTCATATTAATTCATTCATTAATTCATATTAATAATTGTTATCTTTTCCTTCTTTTTACCGTCTTTCCTCTAGTTCAGGGTGGCTGCAGGACCGAAGTGGCAAATGGGTTAAAGATGAGAATGTGGAGTTTGACTCTGATGAAGAAGAACCGACTCTCTTGCCTCCTTGCAGTGAATCTTCTTAGCAGACTCTGCTGAAAAGAACTCCATACTGTTCAGGAAAAGACTTCAGGCTACATTTAAACTGATCTGCGTGCAGGATGACATTTCAATAGTCACAGCATATCACATGACATCTACAAGCAACCCACTTTGTATATAATAAGGCTGAAACCTCCAGACCTTCTTTTTGGAAAAGAGTTTGTAATTATATTAGTACTGTGTACTTGCCGTTATTCCGCAAAATACATTTTTAGATGAAATATGGTTTCAACCTTTTATCTGATGTGGTGTTTTTACGACTATTATAATCGTTTTTGCATTCAGTGTCTGAAATGTTTGTCGCAGGGTTTAAAATCTGTTCCAAATCGAGAACAGAATGTGGAACGGCTGCTTCGTTCTGCGGTTCCTTTGCCAAAACGCCATCAGAGAGAGATCTTGGCTTTCTGCAGTATAGACCTGTGAAGTTTTAGTCAGCCTCATAAATAAATAAATAAAAACAGCCAACTTTTTTTGACTGCGGTGCTTTTATGTAAACTTGAAGAAAACGCAGCCTGTAAACATTTGAGAAGTGCAGTAATGCGTGTTTGTTAATTGGTGACGTTTGAGAGTCTGCGTAGGTTAGCAGCTGTTTAGAAGGAGAGCATAAATCTTTGGTATATTTGGAGCTTTGTAACTCAAAGCCATGCGACTGGGTTTCATGACTGAGTGGTTTGGGTTTATAAATAGGTTAGCGAAGGGGAGTAGGAAGCAGGGCTACGGGATATTGAACGGTTACATTTGTTTTTGTGCCTCTGGGTTTGGGTCATCATTAATTAAAAGGTTAATGGTGTAGTCTAAAGTAATGACATGAGTTGTGCATCATTTTATTCCAGACTTCTATTAATACGATTATGCATAATCTAAATCTAATCTAAATCGTTACAGAGTCCAGACCTGGGAATGATAATGAAGCTGTTTTGTACTGTGGACGTGCTGAGAGTATCTGCGAGGAGGATGCATTACAGACTTTATTATTATAAAATGATATAGAAAGAAGTCTTACGAAGACGGCAACATTTTGATTCTATTGATAATGATTAAAATTTGTTAACTATTTTTAAGTTTAAATAATACATTTAAAGATATAGTATATAAAATAATAAAATAGTATATATATTTATATACTGTGTATGTGTATATGTGTGTATATATATATATATATATATATATATATATATATATATATATGCTATATGTGTGTGTATGTGTATATATATATATATATATATATATATATATATATATATATATATATATATATATATATATATATATATATATATATATATGCTATATGTGTGTGTGTGTGTGTGTATATATATATATATATATATATATATATATATATATATATATATATATATATATATATATATATATATATATGCTATATGTATATATATATATATATATATATATATATATATATATATGCTATATGTATATATATATATATATATATATATGCTATATGTATATATATATGCTATATATATATATATATATGCTATATGTATATATATATATATATATATATATATATATATATGCTATATGTATATATATATGCTATATATATATATATATATATATATGCTATATGTATATATATATATATATATATATATATATATATATATATATATGCATATATATATATATATGCTATATGTATATATATATGCTATATATATATATATATATATATATATATATATATATATATATATATATATGCTATATATATATATATATATATATATATGCTATATATATATATATATATATATACTATATATATGCTATATATATATGCTATATATATATATATATATTTATATATGCTATATATATATATATATATATATATATATATATATATATATATGCTATATATATATATAAATGCTAAAAATATACAGTATGCTAAAATATACATGCTGAACATTATAATATTATAATAAATTTATATTTGTTTTTTTAAGAATAAATGTTAAAAAATATGTCAATATACAAAAATATAAATAAACTAAATTAATCATTCTAAATATTAATTTACATATAATATTTTTTACTGATATAGTTACCATTCCTTATATCTTGTATATATTATAAAATGAAAGTTTTTTTTTATTATGGATAGTTTCTTTATGTAATAGTTTGTAAAAAAAAATTTAAAACGTGTGTCTTAAGAACAAAGTTTTTAAAAAATCTTTTAATGACATTTTTGCTTGATCAATGTAAAAAAAATTGGTAATACATTAGAATAATGGTCTATTAGGTAATATTAGTTATTGTATTTACTAACATTAGCTTAGTATGAATAATAATAACATTTTTTAATCATAGTTTAACATTTACTAATGCATAATTAAATCAAAGTTGTGCTTGTCAACATTAGTTAATGCATCATAAGTAAACACGAACTAACATTATTTAACTTAAATAACGGTAACTAACATTAACAAAGATTATAAAATACATAACAAATGTATTAGCAAATGTTTGTAAATACATTAACATCAACTAATGGTTAACCGTTATTCTACAGTGTCTAAAAAAAAGTTAGATTCATCCTGTTGAATTCTAATATTAACTTCTCAAAAATGTTTATAAAAATATCAATAGCATGTGATTGAATCTAAATCAAATGATTTTGTAATTTAATAAAACTTTGAAGTCTTATTAGACAATATAGAATGTAGTATTTTATTTCAAATATTTACACAAAAAAAAGAAATGTTGTGGAAGCACCATATTACCAGAAAATGAACTATCTAGCATCTTGTTCAAGTTTGCAAACTGAGGTATTAAAGAGCAGGTCAATTTTATTAGATCAGAGATTTAGATTTTATGAAAGTCAACTCATAAAAAGTAACAAAGTCTTATGAAGCTGGTGGTAATGATATCCACAATGGCTGAGGGTGAATGCTAAAGGCATTTCAGTTGCCCTGGCTGTTACTGGAGTGTTTATAGGAGAACAGTGATGATGAGGATGATGATGTTGATCTCCATCTTCTGCTCATCTTACTCTCTGCTGACGAACTGAAGATGGAAAAAATACAATAATATCAAGGTTATGTCTGGTATTAAGATGTGTTTTCTTCAATCTGATCACAAGTAAATAACACTAAATATATGGGAGTAAACAGAGGCTGAAAAGTTATGAGCTTGTCCACTATCAACCACTTCCAGAGGTTGTCGGACAGGTATGTAATCGGATAGCTGGTGTAGTGAAGCAGTGTTTCTCAACCATGTTCCTGGAGGACCACCAGCTCTGCACATTTTCCAGGTCTCCTTATCAAACACACTTGATTTATTCAGATCATCAGCTCATTACTACAGACAGGCTGTTTCTCAATATGAGTTGTTCAGCGATCTTGTGTCCTCATGTAACGTCATCATCAACCGTCAAAGTTCAGTTCCAAAACTCAAGACCGCAAGGGACAGATATATCCAGCTGCAGATCCGCAGACACACACACGTTTCAGCACACACAATGCAGGACCAAAGACTATAGAATACACAAGACATGTCACGTGATACTTTTGAATTGGGAAAAGTGTAACTGTCAATATAGCGAATGAAGCCCTGCCAACTAGTACAGGAGGCAATCAGCGATCGATATATGGCGAATAAAGCCCGCCTTCTAGTACAGAAGCCAATCAGAGATCGATATAGAATGACAATTCTCGGACCAGACACGAGTTTCTGCAGATTTTGTGTGATACGAACATTTAGAAATGAAACTAAATAGACAGTTGTAGTTTAATTTTATTGGTTATTCGTAATATGAAATATATTCATAAGCTTGGCAAGTAGTTTTGGAGAATTTGATGTTTCCCCCAAGCCCAAGAGGCGTTTTAAAGATGGCCGCAGAGTGAAATTACTTGCACCAAAAGGACTTTGGCAGGACACACGGCAGGGGCAACCAAATATGGTTAATGAAGATTTAGTCCTTGAAAGCATTATCACCACCTACTGTATTTCACAAATATGGAGATCGAGACCCTCCGTGACTGTGAACAGTTTAGGGTACCCATTTCAGTCGCGTATCTGCAGCTGGATATTATTGGCAAGAACGGAGAACTGGTGAAAGTTTTCAGATGTGTTCTTGATATCGAGGATGCGTTGATGCAGACTTGAGCTCAGAACTCACTTGAGAAGTCCCAGAAGTCATTGTGGCTAAATAAAGGAGAAGAAAAGTACAGCATTTTATAGAGATTTGTTATTAAAGTTCAGAGACAAAACTTATTTGTCCTGAGATGGTAAAAGTAAACATTACCATGAAAATCTTTATAAAGACATAAATACATTAAGGGTGTATTTGCTGAAATTTGTATTAAAATTAATTTTATTTATATTGTGCAATGTATATTTGTAAGGTTTTTATGCATAGTATATATTGTGAAAAGAGGAAAAACAATAAATTGTTGTATGAAAGCAGTAATGTTTAAATATTTTTCCGTTAAAAACGAGTGAGGGTCATGTGACCATTAGGAAGACCGCAGCATCTCATTCCTCACAGAATGTGTTCTGTGTTATTGTGTTCTCCCGAGGTAACTTGTCAATAACATTCACAAGAACATGTTTTTGAAATTGAGAAAGAAAGACCTGAAATGGGTGTAACAGACAAAGGAGACATCCAAAACATGGAGTGTTGTGGTCCACCAGAAACGTGGTTGAGAAACACTGGTGTAGACAATCATGTGGTGGAATTTTGATGCTGTTGAATATTTGTTAAACAAGTTTAAATGTAGACAGTACAGTTTAAAATGTAACACATTATAAGAGGGTTTAGTTGAATCAAATTAACTTTTCTGGTCATCTCAACTTACATCTATCAAACTGACTGAAAATATTAAGTTAAACTTTGTGTAGCTCATGGAAAATATAGCTGGATCCTAAAATATATAGAGCATGAAAAAATATTTGTTGACTTTTTGTCATTCCATTTTTTACAGTGTGCTACAGGGGAACTCACTAGAAATAAGGGAAATATTTTACTTACAAATTATAAAAGTATTTGAAGCTGTTTTCAATGCTTTAACTATTAATCAGCGTTTTTAACTGTAATAATGGATCTAAACATAAGAGTACATTTTTTTGTATTGTGCAAGCTTATGCTGCCAATATTAGAATAAAACATAAGAAAATCAAACTTTAAACAGAGCTTCCCTCAAGAGAAAAGTGGTCAAAACTGGACAAAAGGGAGGTTAAGGTGTACACGGCAATGTGTTTTCCTCTACTTGTTATTCAATTGACTAAAAAACATCCCATAATAATTCACTCAAAAATGATAGTTCACAAGATAATAAACCCAAATAATGAAATTTTGGTCATCATTTACTTATCCTCAAGTGGTTCCAAACCAGTATGAGTTTATTTTTCTGTTGAGCACAAAAGAAGATGTATTAAAGAAATTTGAAAACTGCTAGCCACAGACTTCCGCCATTTTGATGTCAATAACTACCTGTTTCCAACATTCTTCAAAAT
Organism: Danio rerio; assembly: GCF_052040795.2. Taxonomy (NCBI): domain Eukaryota; kingdom Metazoa; phylum Chordata; class Actinopteri; order Cypriniformes; family Danionidae; genus Danio; species Danio rerio. Next base: position 33,913,202 of record NC_141036.1, on the reverse strand, counting down.
ATCTTCTTTTGTGTTCAACAGATGAAAGAAACACAAACAGGTATAGAACATGAGGAAGGGTGGGTACATTTTGTTGGATGAACTACAATACCAGCTGTAATCAGAGCCAAATGCTGGAATGAATTAAATAAAGTTTCTGTTTCAGGTATCAACAAGAACAGAGAGTATTTGAGAAAACAACTCGAGAAACCACTCACGGATGTCATTGTTTCTAGTGATGGCCATGGCGGCTCTGGCACGCGGGCCCTGCTGAGTGAAGTGGTACCCAATCTTAATGATGCTGGAATTTTTCTCCAACATGGATGCAATCTCCATCTCAACTGAGTCGCCAAGTTTCTGTCTCTGTAAGAACGGAAGTCGACAATTTAAGATTTGACATTAGAAATGCCAGGGGTTATTGCATAACCAACATGAAAGCTTAAACATAAACAGATTCTAACATGAAAACAGAGGTATTACCGAGGTAAATTTGCATGCTGGTGCTTACAGGTATAAATTGCCCAATTTTAATCTGGTTTTTATCCAATCCATTTTTAAAGGGACACCTTTTACTTATGATATAAAAGAGGTCATCGTAAGACTTGACAATTTGTCCTAAAATTAAAATCTCGATTGATTGAACATTTTATTTCCAATGCGATTAATGAACGGTTATTTTATTTATTTATTTATTTGTTGTTGTTGAAAATTTTTGTACAGTAAAAATTATTTTTTCTTTGGTAGAAGCTGCTCTTGTTGCTCAGTTGTCTCAGTGTTTAAGCTGTATATGCTTGACATGCTGGCAGAATAACATAACGTAACGAAGCAGGGTCACATGACTTCACATGCGGTAAAGTGAGCGCGGACCACTAGAACTTCATTACTAGAACTTGTTGTCGGGCCTGATTGACGATTTTGACGGCCCGCTTTTGGCCCGCAGGCCTTGTAATTGTCACATGTGCTGTAGGGAAAGTAATGTAAAAAAAAAAAAGATCTGAAATTTTTTTTATTTATTTTAGATTCTGCATGTCAATGTTGCTTACTTTTTGATTAATTGCCCAGCCCTAGGTCATTAAAAGAATTTCTGGTATTAAAAGAATAAATAAAAGAATATTAAAACAATATCTGGTCCCACTTTATTTTAGATACTGTATTATTTAAACTACTATATACTTGCATCAAAAAATAAATAAAATGTACTTATTTTGTTCATAATGTATTGCAGAACACTCCTAGTGCTTTTAATGTGGGATACGGGTAGGGTTAGAGAAAGATTTGGTGGTATTGGTGGGTTTAAGGGTGGGTTGCGGTGTAAGGGATGGTCAACAGTGTATTTTAAGATTTAATTACATAAATTTTTAAAAATGTAATTACATGCACATATTTAACCCATCATAAGTACATTGTAAAAACATGTATTTATACAATGAGTACATTGTACTCATTGTTGATTTCAGTATAAGTGCATATTTGTGAAGGCCACTTAGGCCGATAGCCGGGGGGGGGTCTAGGGGGTTCGAAAGACACCCCATCCTCCTCAAAATTGTAGGAAATATTTTAGGTAATTATAACCATACAACAAACTAATGCAGCAAAGATTAGTGCTTAAAATGCCACTAAAATGCAATATTTGAACCTCATAATTTAATAGAAACTAGAAACTGCAAAAAGGTCCACATTTTGAAAAAAAAAAAAACACCATTTTCAATAAGTTGACTCTGGGCCTGCCTCTTAATATAAAGTAGGACCACATATCCTGTAAGTTTTAGAACTAAAATCATCCTTGTAAATGGAAACAGAAGCTTTTATTGACAGCAGGCCCAGAAAATGGCAGATTGTGGAATGCACCTATATTTTATAGGTTAAACACCACCACCACAGAAATATATCAGTGCCTGATTCTGTAGCTCCACCCACTGACTCACACAGGGCATAGTCAGATTGAGTCACAGAGGACATTCTCACATGCACATACTCAAAATGACTGACAAAATTTGGTTGTAATTATCAGACATTTTCAATATTCATTATTTTTATTCGCATTTTCTCGTTCATTATTAATTAACAGCTTATGGGACCAGTAGGAAATAAATAGATTACTTTTACTGAACAGAATGATGAACAGAGACTGTGCTTTTGTAGTTGATCAGAACATGCAATAAGTTTAAATCAGAATCAATGACTGTCTTCGAGCTGTTTAAAAAGCCTTTTCGGGAGTTTGATATTGGTAGCAGCCTAAACACATTATAATTTTAGCTGTTGCACTTAGAAAAGTAAAAAGAACAATGCAATTATTTATATAACATGAAATTAACAATGAATGTTTCAATATGTATTTTAATAAGGATATGTAAAAAAAAAACATGAACAGAATCAAAGAATAACCACATTAACAAGTATTGTAGGTTATGATTTCTGTGAAGGGCTCCTCAATCAATGAGACAAGGAAAAAATGCAGCTTTGGGATTTATTTTAAACATTGAATTATCACTTAATCTTATCTGTATGAACTTAAATTATTAGTAAAAAAAATACAAAATAATTCATTAGTATTGATGGGGGAGTCAAAATGTAGTTTACTATGCAGAATTATCAACTTACTATATTAAATTTCAGAATACTATATTCAATCATAGCAATGGATCTTTAATTCCAAGCCATCAGAGAGGACTTTAATTCCAAACCAGTCCAAATTCAGAGTGAAAAAAAGTGTATAAATTGTTGATATTGAATCTGGAAGACTTTAATATTTTATCGAAAATCTGTTAAATGTGTTTGAAAAGCCACTATGGGTAAATTGGAGCCTATGGAAGTGCTTGTGTTAAACAAACAGGCCATCCTGTGTTTCTGGAAGTAGTGTTGTAATCTCTTACTTGGTTGTCGATCTTGATCTCAATCAGGGTGGAGTTTTTTCTGAGGGCTTTGACGATAGCCATCATGCCCTGTGCAGTGATGAAGTTGGACTCAATGTTTAGGCTCTGCAGGTTCTTGTTGGCCTGTAACATCTCAGCTATGGCCTGACAGAAAATCAGGAACAGAAAATCAGCTTTTTATAATAGAAGTATGATAATATAACATACAAAATTAATGGTTTTAATTAGAGTATTAAAATTAACTACTGATTAGTAAGAAAAAAAAAGAGTTTTAATTTAAATGCCACAAAAATGACTACACCACTGCTCAAGTATTTCAAACTACTCTTTATGTATAAATTAAAAACTAAACAAGAACATAGCTGTGAGTAAATTGGGAGTTTAAATGATACACTTTAAGATCCAATCAAAATATGTGGCTTCAGGATGCAGTTTGTTCAAGAAAAAAAAGAGCTCGAAGTGAATAAAAGTAAGACTAGGCTTCAGGACTCACGTAGGCCACGGGGTCATTACTGCGTGTCCCGGCGATGCTCAGGCACAACACGTGTGTGTTACGCTTCATAGCCTCAAAAATCTCCTTTAGGGTTGGGATGGGAATGTCCTACAGCAACACAAGAGAAATGCACCAATTCTTATTATTGATGATAGAAATTAATTATAATTATGTAAGTAAAACAAATCCTGAAAGTAAAATAAAGCAACCTCTGAATTATTTTAAAAGAAAATCAAATTTTGCTTGATCATTTGATGTGTGAGAGGTCATTGTGCAATGAAAAAGAAATTAAAACATTTTTGTTAGTCTAAAAACAGTTTATATTGAGGTAAATCTGCATAAAAGACTCTGCCCCTGGTTATTTGCCACTTTATTACTTAATAGGGTGGTTAAACAAAAGATCATCGTCTGCTTCTACATCACTTCCTGTTCAGCGACAGCCCTGCCCCCCATATTAACCGCTGTAGTACTTAATTAATAAGACACAAATGAAGACATACACATATAATCTACTGTAAATGTTAATGATGCTCTAAAGACATCAATATGTTGTGCAGTGCAGACTTGAGGAAAAATACCCCCTTTGCTTTGCCTTCATTGTGATCCTTTATGCCTCATTCACACATGGTGTCAGCACTAATGATTTTCATTATTACATGGTTTACATAGAATGGAGTGACCTACGCAATTCTGAACTGAATTGGGTCTGAGTTGGGTCTGTCAAGTCACATTGGATCCATTGCTTTTTATGCTCCAATGCAGGCTTCAGATAATCAGACCGATACGCAAATATAATGCAGACAGCAACCAAGCAACTTCTTGCAACACCAAAAAAATAAAGGTACGCCAAAAGGAACTGACAGAGGCGAATTGGTGGTGAATCTGTTGTGTATTGTGGTAGTATTGTATCCATTTTAGTGTCGTCACAATACTGGAATTTCTAAACTTGATACGATACCTATAATATTGATATATAATATCGATACTTGATACAATCGATACCATACAGTGCAGCGCATGTCAACTGGCGAGAAGAGAGCGTGATAGAGCAAAACCAGTATCGATACTAACCAAAAGTAAGATCGTATTGTTTTGTCAATTGCAGGATAGCATATTGGGAAAGTTACAAGTGGTCAAGTATGGTGACCCGTACTCAGAATTTGATCGTAACAACTACTTCTGTGTCTTTTTGTAGCACCTTTTTTTGTTGTCACTATGACAATCACATCAGTCCGAAACTTCAGACACGGCTCAGTGTAAATGAGTTATTGAACTTTATTTTTAAGTTTTCAGGCTGCAACAGTAAGAACTTATTACTTCACTTAATTTTACAGCACGAATTCACAGATCGATGCTGGATATCGAAAAGATCGAAAGATGGCACTTTGCTGATTGTATTGGATCCTACATTAATGTTCCACTACACAAAGTTTCAAACTGTTTTTATTACTTGGTAACTATTGCTTAGTCTTATATTACAGATGTTTAATATGTTCAATATCAGTATTTATGTATTTTATATCTTATTAACAGCCTATGGTTCTACACTGCGCTCATCTATCAACAAAGTAGGACTGTCAAACATACATGCAGAATTTCACATGGCTGGACAAAGTGTGTCTTTTCAAAGTGTACTTTCAAACAATCCAACACACCTATTTAGACAGTGTGTGACAGAAAGTATCATGTTACTTCCTGATTTGTTTTATGTAAAAGTATTGTTAACAGTATAAGCGAACAATACATTAAAAAGAGTGTAGCAGAGTTAGCATGCTTACCGGGATGTTGTTGAGGTTGACCTCCTGCAGCCTGTTGTCATTTTTCTGGATGTAGCGGAGAGTTTCCTCCACATTGGTGTCATTGGGAGGCTCCTCAGGATAGATTTTATACACATCTGGTTTCACCACACCTGAAAGGGAATAAACCATGTATGATTCAGATTTATAAGAAATCCAGTGGATATACAAAACTGGAACTGACCTTACAACACACATAGAGTATATTAGTTGTAACTATTATGTTTGTTTAACATGAAATGGTTCAGTGTTATATGTGTATATACATACTGTTGATGCCTTCTGTGTTGGCAATCTTGCCGGTGGTGTTCAGGGCATCATAATATTGCTTGTTGCTCATGAGTGTGTACATTCCCAAGATGGCTGTGAAGAGACAAACATAATTCCATTAAATATATCTTTGCTTTTAAATTTTAACCACTTAACTAGCACTGTAACAGCCTAAATGACCTTTTGGGCGTAGGTTTTCATTAAAACTCAACATTGGTTTAGTTAAAGTGGTCAGGAACACAATTTAACCAAAAAAGAAATGGTCAAATTATTTTTTATTGGAAGTTAAAGGGTAAAAATACAAAATACAAAAAAAAAATTGACTTATTATATTATATTATATTATATTATATTATATTATATTATATTATATTATATTATATTATATTATATTATATTATATTATATTATATTATATTATATTATTCATTCATTTTCTTTTCGGCTCAGTCCCTTTATCAATCCAGGGTTGCCGCAGCGGAATGAGCCGCCAACTTACCAGCATATGTTTTACGCAGCAGATTCCCTTCCAGCTGCAACCCATCTCTGGGAAACATCCACACACACTCATTCACACACACACTTATACACTACGGACAATTTAGCCTACCCAATTCACCTGTACCGCATGTCTTTGGACTGTGGGGGAAACCGGAGCACCTGAAGGAAACCCACACGAACGCAGGGAGAACATGCAAACTCCACACAAAAATGCCAACTACCCAACCGAGGCTTGAACCAGCGACCCAGCGACCTTCTGTGAGGCGACAGCACTACCTACTGTGCCACTGCGTCGCCTATATTATATTAAATTATAATATATTATATAATTTCAGTAGTGTATAAATGTTACAATTATTATATAAAATACAATGTGGTACATAGAATATACTGTAATAATTATATTAATTTGTTACATTAATAAGGCGGCATGGTGGCTTATTGGGAGTCAAGCCAGTAGATCCCTCGTTCGAGTTCTGGCTGGGCTAGTTGACATTTCTGTGTGGAGTTTGCATGTTTTTCTTGTGTTTGTGTGGGTTTCCTCTGGCTGCTCCGGTTTCCACCACAGTCCAAAGACCATAGTGTATGAGTGTGTATGTGAATAAGAGAATGTATGAGTGTTTCCCAGTACTAGGTGGCGGGTTGGAAGGGCATCTGCTGCATAAACATATGCTGGATAAGTTGGCGGCTTATTCAGTGTTGGCAACCCCAAATTAAAAAATCCAAAAAGAAAATAAATGAATGAACTAGTACTTGTACTGCCTCTTAACTCTTGTGTAATACCAAAGACTATAGAATACACAAGATATGTCACTCGTATATTTTTGAATGGGGAAAAGTGCAATGGTCAATATGGTAAATAAAGCACCGCCTACTAATACAGCAGTTAATCATTGATCACTACATGGCAAATAAAGCTCGCCTTCTAGTACAGAAGCCAAACTAAGCTGAAGGAAAATAAATGAATATAAAGAAATTATTTTAATATATCATTTATTTGTTTATACTAATTAATTATGAGTAATTATTTGATATTTATTAAAAAATAATACAACAATAAAAGCTACAATAACATTAATGATAATGTAAAAAAAACTATCTGTAAAATTCAGAAATGTAAAATTATACTAAAATAAAAGCTCTTTTATTTTAAGCAATTTTAAAAATGTAAAATAAAAAGCAACTTAAAAAAAACTGCTAATACTGTTTTTTGAAACAGTGAACAAACATAAAACTGCACTAGAGGAAACTCCCAGATAAACTGTAAACTGCCATCTTGAACAGCAGGTGGCACTGACTAACCAGTGAACCAGCCACTAATAACTCCATCTTCCGGCTTTAATCAGAAACGACTGCACTAGTACAATAGCAGGTCAAACAGAATCTGAGCATCAGATCACCCCTCACCTTTGCCCTACCACCCTAAATTCTGTTTTCAAATACAGTAATCAGATTAAACCCATCAGCACCCTCTAGGAAATGGACGATTAAACGGATCTTTGTCTCTACTGTCTCCGGTTTGCTGCATCTCAGCAAAAGTGGACTCATCCATAAAACAGGCAAACCCCTATTGACAGTGTAATCCTGAACTGGACAAGTTCCAGAGTTAAAACCGTGTTGTGAATGAGAGGCTTTGCGGGGTAATCTGTACCCAGTGACACACTACAAACTTCATGTGCACCACACACACCGCTTTACATGTCCTTAACCAGATCAAGGACTATTAAACTACTCGCCGGTGTCCATCATTTCAGTACATTGCATCATGAAGAATGTGAATTGTTGAAGAATGTGGAAAAAGTGACAAATTGCTGACCATTTATATACAGACATGTGATTTTTTTTCTTCTGTTGAACACAAAAGACAGTATTTTGAAAATGCTAAAAATGTAGTTACTGACTTCAACAATACGAAAAAATACTATGAAAGTTAGTAATTACTAGTTAACATCAATCTTCAAAGTGTCTTAATTTCTTTGTTCAACAGGAAAAAAATAATAATGCAGGTTTGCAACTGACTGTGAATTATGGCAGAATGTTCATTTTTGGATGAACTTTCACTTTAAATGCTTACTTGATTCTAGCCTACAGACCTGAAGTCAACCAAACACAAAACTTTTCACTCCATCTCTGCTCATGATGACTAGTTGGCCATTGCTTGTTTTATTTTGGTGAGCTGCTGAGCTTGGGAAAATAGATCCTGTGTGGTTTAATTCTGTGCATGACCTACACCATTCATAGTTCCGCATGTAAGCCAGTTACGCAGCTTATTTTATATTCAGCCATAGGGAAAAATATTGAGAGTGCACATGGAAAATTTTCTAGATTTTTCATTTAAAGTGAAGAACTCACTTGCCTATGTGTGGGGTATATGTGTGTATTTTGATTGCTTTTTACATGTACAATGTTTTTAACTTGTTTTTCTTCTGGTTAACTTTGTTTGCCTATTGATAACTGTACTTTCTGATATGCTTGTATTTTGTGTAAAGCACTTTGAGAATTAAGTTTCACAGGCACAATAATAATTATAACTTTAATAATAAAAATTCATTCATTCATTTTCTTTTAAGCTTAGTTTCTTTATTAATCTGGGGTTGCCACATTGGAATAAACCACTAACTTATCCAGCATTTGTTTTACGCAGCGGATGCCCTTTCAGCTGCAAACCATCACTGGGAAACACCCATACACTCTCAATCACACACCATGGACAATTTAGCCTACCCAATTCACCTATAGTCCATGTCTTTGGACTATGGGGGAAATTGGAGCATCCAGAGGAAACATGGAGAGAACATGCAACTCTACACAGAAATGCCAACTGACCCAGCCGAGGCTTGAACCAGCAACCTTGCTGTGATGCAACAGCGCTACCCACTGCACAACAGCCCACCCCATAATAATAATAATAATAATAATAATAATAATAATAATAATAATAATAATAATAATAATAACAATTATTACTATTATAGCTATTATTTTTGTTATTATTATTATTATTATTATTATTATTATTATTATTATAGTTATGTGTTATGAGTAAAATGTCATTTTTGTTTTGGTCTGCAAACTTTTAACAACGTTAATTCCAAATAAATTAAAAATAAAATGTCATGAAAAGCATAAATGACAATTAATCAAAATTACAAAAACTGCAGTATTTTCAGACATATTTATATTAATGTTTAGACACATTACCAATTTTTTCACTTCCAAACAATTAAGTAAACAATATTCTGTGGATTTCCCAGTGCTGGGTTGCAGTTGGAAGGGCATCCGCTGTGTAAAACATATGCTGGATAAGTTCATTCTGATGTGGCGACCCCTGATGAATAAAGGGACTAAGCTGAATAAAAATTGATGAATGAATGAATATTTTATGGAATAACATAACAAATGAATACATTGCTTAAAATAACAATAGTTTATTTTTTTATTTGTAAGAAATTTTAAATTTAATCTTTATTATTTAAAGATTCAAACAAATATTAAAATTTTACTCAAACACACACATACTGTAGTACATCTAGTACATCCAGAGAAACTTAGATCAGGGCTCATATTCATTTTTACTACAAAAATTCTATGACTTTTTCAGGACTTTCATGGAAATTTTCATGACCTAATGTTTCATGTAATGTCTACATACATGTGGTATAACAAGAAAACAATGCATGTTCAAAGTTATTACAGCATATCATAAAACATGCAACAATCTATTTAGTTTAAATTCATCTTTATATGTACAGTTGAAGTCAGAATTATTAGCCTCATGAATTATTTAAAAAATTTAATTGCTGTTAAACATCATTTGGGAAACATAAAAAAAAATCAAAGGGGGCTGATAATTAAGATTTCAACTGTACATAAAATGTATTTTGATAAAGCTCACGCAGCACTAATAATGTGAGAGCATGAGTTTAGCCACGAACAGAAAAGAAGTAAAGACAACTTACCCATATTTAATTACCCATATATTATTTTTTATTTTTTAATTTGGAAATAAAAATTACGTTTAATCTTTTTTTTTTTTTTAATTAAAGCAAATCTGTTTTACTCAAACATACACATATTGTAGTAAATCTAGCACACCCAGTGAAGCTGAGAATTTTCAAATGTCTACTTCATTTTTTCCACAGCTGTATGTTATTGACTGCACAAATAGAACAGGTGAATTTAGAAAGGGTTTGATTGACAGACGTTGTGCATGAGCTTTTGTGATCACCTTTACAACAGCAAATAAAGGATTAGTCAAGGATCAAATTTTGGATTACAGTCAAAGCCGTAACAGGACATTACAGGTTATAAAGTGCAGATTAGTCTTCGAAGCGTTGTAAAGCTTATCTTTAGTCATTGTAAACCGGATATCATTAGTTGTTTGAAGTCATGTGAGTAGAAACAACAGGAACAGATTAGAAATGTGATGCTTACCTGCAATGTCACACATTTCAGCATCTGTTGCGTTTCTTAGCGCTTCCTCCAGCTCAGGTTCCAGAGTGATTTGCTCGTCCGCTGGGATTTGTCCCGAGCCTGGTTTAGGAACGAAGGCTTTCCCTATGGACAGCAGTGGAGAAAAAAGATACACACTGTTGTTACCGTGAAATCAAAATTTGCTTTAAGAAATTTTATAGTGTTTATATATTAGAAAAGGTTCATTATTTTATTTAATTAATGTGCCTTCACAATCTTTTATCAAATTATTGTCCTCTCCTAGGCCTATTACGATATTTATTTTTTGTTGTACGATATATTGCACCAAAATATATTGCGATAAGCGATATTATTGTCATTTTAGGATAATTTTATGCCACTCATTATATATGCACATTATAAATATGCATAATCCAAGTACACTCTTTCATATAAAGAATAGAATAGAACATATAATGTTTAATTCTTTAGTATATTTCATTTATTTATAGTCATTTTTCCAATTTAATAATTAGGCATAGGAATCAGAATGTGAAAACATATATCCTAAACAAATAATTAGTAATACATATTAACAAAAAAGTGCAAGGTAAAAAGTAACAGAAGCTGTGATATCTGCTACCAGATCTATTTTCAGGTGTCATAAACCCACAAGAAAATACACTATAGTCTTTTATAATAAATACTATAGTGTTTTATCATTTTTTTAACCATACTGACACTCCAATATACCAATATAGATAAAGAATGTTGCGCAATTAGCTAAAACGTTGCTAGAATTGTTTTTACTTATGGCGATATATATTGCATTACCAAAAATGATCAATACAGTAGATTGATTATTGTGACAGGCCGATCCTCTCCTATTTGCTAAAACATTTCATTCCCTTGTCTTATGATGTATTTACTGCCACATTTTTCCATAAGTCGCTGTCATTTTTCCTTTTGAGCCAAGCAATATAATTAATTTATTTCTGAATGAATCAGCAATTTTGAACAAACCATTTGAATGGATGATTGATTAAATCTTTGAGAAAGTGACACTGGCGCCTTCTGTTTTGCGGGCATGTTGATTTATCAACATCAAGTCAAAACCATTCAAGGTACCAGCAGAAAATGCTAAAAACTGTTTAATAATTATTAACAAAAGTAAGAAATTCACCCAAAATATTGAGGTCCTGTTGACAAAATTGCACCCCCCTAATGCCATTACATTGTTTGCTTTTTTATAACTGATTTACTTCAGCATAGAAACATAGCCAGAGTAACTGCTTTCTGCTTTCATTTGATTTCTATTTAAGTTTCAAGAGTGACTGTTAATTTGTTTAAAAAATTTAAAGGCTACCCACTCTTCTTCATACTTTCTGACTTTGTCCAGAGCTAAGTACTTTTTGGGCATCATTTTTTAAAATCAATTTCTGAATGCTTTATTTTACATATTGAGCCATGCCACCTAGTAGCATTATTTGGACTTAACTCTACAAATGTTTCTTTGTCATCTTCACAATCAAATGCAATTGTCTTTTGTTTAATAATTGCTAAAAGGCATAAAATACTAAACTGGAAAATTCTTCCCCACCCAGTTACGTACATTGGATGCATGATCTGATGTAGTTTATGCAAATAGAAAAGATTAGATATACAGTTTGCGGTAATAAAAATTTCACACTATCTGGCAACCCTTCCTCTTACACTTTAAAAGTAAAAATAATAAATAAATAAACATGTATATGTGTATGTGTATAGGTATGCAAGTATAAAGCTGACTTATTTTCCCTGCCCCTGGCTTAGTTATGAATGGAAAATGTGTTTTTTTTTTCTTTTTTAAATATATTATTATTATTATTATTATTATTATTATTATTATTATCATTATTATTATTATTATTATTATTATTATTATTATTATTATTATTATTATATTTTCTACTGCTTTACCATTTGAGTATTTGTATTTTTATATATTCTCTGTATTGTTGTTTGGCCTAATATGTAGGCATAATAATGTCTAATGATTCTGTGTATCTGATGCTGTGTCTCTCTGACTAACATATTTCAATAAAAAAACAGAGTTAAAAAAAAATAATTGAAAGGCTTAAAGCCAAGAAATCACACAAAAAAAGCTCCCCTTGTCATCACTAAAAAGCTGTCACTCATTCTTGTTCATACCGATCAACACAATGATACTGTAGCACCTATACATTGTAATTAGATCATTAGCAAGTGTGTAAACTGCACTCAACAAAAATTCCAGTGTCCAGTATTCTGATTAGATTCTGACTTAAACCCTGTCCGATCAGCCAATAAATCAATGGTTACTGTGTTTTTGTGATTGACAACACTGCTTGATGCTGCAAAAATGTAAACAGAAACCTTTGACCAGTGAAGATAATGACAGAAAATGCCACAACCAACAAACTGACTGAACTGGTGAGATGTTTGTGAATGTAGGAAGCTGGTCAAAGTTTTAAGGAGAATATTATCAAAATCATGTATTAATTATGTGTATGTTATGCCTACACATAAACCAGACATTATCAGTAATTATAACATTTAGCATATTATGAGTGTATTCAGGGCTTGACATTAACTTTTTTTGATCACCAGCCACTGTGGCTAGTAGATTTCCAACATTACTAGCCACTCGGCATTTTCACTAGCCACAATTTTATTGTTGGGAAAATATATTTTATATACATAAATATGACTTTGACATGCTAAAATTACTTGATTTAGAGTTTGCGCTATCTCCACATGCCTCCTCATTCATTTCACTTTTTGTGTATTGTGTAAGAGTTTGCTCAATAATCATGAGCTAACGGTTCATGGTTTCATAGTATTACAATTAGTTTTTATTTCACTTTTTTTTTTCAGAACTCAAAATGAAGGATTTACCAAATGTATCTCTGACCACACCAAACATAAACAATTAATTATTTCTTAGCCACAAATGTGCTAAAACAAGCAAAATATAGCTGTATACTATACTTTTTTATTTAACAAAACATATGCACAGAAATCTGTCCTGGCTAAAGGTCCCAGATCACAATTAAACTACACATAAATGGGCAGGTAATCTCTAATTAAACCAATGTTATTGTAAAAAAAAGATAATTCAACCATATTAACGCAAAATAAAGCAAGTAAAAAAACATACCGTGTGTGATAATGAAAGGATGATCACACACACAGTTAACTAACCATAAATAATCTCTTTAAAGAATAGTTAAAGCAAAAGCAACCGGTGCTGCTCGGTGCATGCTCATCACTTTTTATCTAGTCTATTTGAAAGAGAACCGATTACATCAGTTGTGTTTATAGGCATAATTGCTTCACGCAAGGAAACGGGAGCTCACACACATTTTAAACAGTTGCGCGCATCACCTCAGCTGTTAGCGCGAGTGATTATCCTCTCATTCGGTATTCACCTGCTTCCTATTGCTCGCGCGAACACAATTATTTTTGACTGTCGTGCTGCTTCTCAGTTCTAGGATCACCTTTGCATGCATATTGGACTACCCTTATGGTCGAATCATGCTTTTAAGAACTATTATTCCAGGACAATTATTTTCAACCAGCTAGTGGGAGTGTCTGTCTTACCCACCACCGCTGAAATCTACTGGGCAGGTTGGCGGGTGTTAATGTCAAGCCCTGATTGTATTCATGAATTAAATGGAGTATTCACTAAAAGCAGTTTGAGCCAATTAGATTCCTTGTGATCTACATAAAAAGCATTTTACAAGGACCTGTTTTGTCACCATTTCACACTGATATCAAGTATAGGGAAAATTATATTCCAACTTTTATTTTATTCCAAATTTAAGGCAATAATATAAACAAAATAATATAAAATTATAATTGAAAAATGATATATAGCCATATATAATACTTATATATATAAATAATTATAAATATTATATATATCTCAAATAATGACTTTGAATGAGTGGCTTTTCTGACATTAGATATATGAACGATCATGTTCATAATATCTGTCCAATAGTGATGGTACCTCTCTTCTCCCCTGTAAAAGGCACCAGGTCATCTCTATCCTTATGCTCTATGGCTTGTTTCTCCAGGTAATCCATGAGGGCGAAGCGATCAAAGGGACCTGTGGGACTCTTCTTGGTCTGGTCACGCTGGCGAAACCCGGCAGGGAGAGTAGTGTTCTGGAAATCAAGACATGTGGACAAACTTTCAATAAAATTTACAAATAAAATTTACAGCCAATTACTGATTCAGGAGTATGTATTGCAAATATTTATGTTGTGCTACTACAGAATACTTCCTTTTGATTGGTCAATCATGGCCTTCAGTGGTCAAATATTTCACAATGTTAGCCTTGGCCAATGACAAAACTTTAATTAGAACACTGTACATCAGACACACAGTTTCATTCATTCATTTGTTTTGTTTGCTTACTCATTTATTTATTCATTCAATATTTCATTTAAATTGGTTTTGGATCTGCCGGGTAAAACATATGCCAGAATAGTTGGTGGCTCAGTCCACAGAGGCAGAACCCATTATAAAACAAACACTAAGTTGAAGGAAAATGAATGAATGAATGAATGAATGAATGAATGAATGAATGAATGGTTTTGGTAAACACTGTAACACTGTTTATCTTTTGGGCTTTTTTTTTGCTTTTGTTATAATATTTTCATTCATTCATTCATTCATTTTCTTGTCGGCTTAGTCCCTTTATTAATCCGGGGTCGCCACAGCGAAATGAACCACCAACTTATCCAGCAAGTTTTTACGCAGCGGATGCCCTTCCAGTCACAACCCATGTAACCCTAACCCTAACCCTAAACATCCACACACACATTCACACACACACTCTTACACTACGGACAATTTAGCCAACCCAATTCACCTGTGCTGCATGGAGGAAACCCACGTGAAGGCAGGGAGAACATGCAAACTCCACACAGAAACACCAACTGAGCCAAGGTTCGAACCAGCGACCCAGCAACCTTCTTCCTGTGAGGCGACAGCCCTACCTACTGCGCCACTGCCTCGCCCTGTTATATTATTTTCACCTTATTAATTAACTGACTGATATAGCTATTGGTTTCAGGTGTGATGTGGTGAAAACTAAATGTTTTGGATTACTCGTTTGACTTGATGAATACCATGTGGGTCGAAACGTTGTTTTAATTTCATTAAATAGTTTTTTTAGCGCAGGAGTTTCAAACTCACAGCCCTCCACAGTTTAGCTCCTACCCTGCTCCAACACACTTATCTGTAGGCTTCAAACAAGACTAAAGGACTTAATTAGTTTGATCAGGTGTGTTTAATTAAGGTTGAACTAAACTGTGCCGAGCTGCAGCCCTCCAGGAACTGAGTTTGACACCTGTGTTTTAGAGAAATAGTGGCAGTGTGCTTATTTTTTATTTGTTGACATTTTTTTTTTTTTTGCTCACTCATTTCATTCATTCATTTCATAATTCATTTATATTGGTTTTGGATTAAATACTGTGACCTTAACATGGAACTACTAAGCAGTTGATAAAGGTGTTCAAAAATTCACCCGTGTATGTTTGCATGATCATTCATTCATATATTCCTTCATTCCTTCATTCATTCATTCATTCATTCATTCATTCACTAAATTTAATTTTGATTAAAACTTGAGGCCATTTTATTTTATTTATTTATTTTAATAATTTATTAAAACTTTTTGTTTAGTTGCAAATTATTAATTTGTTAGTTTGTTATACTACCTACTAACCACTTGAACTTGATGAGATTGCTTGGGTTCAACAAAAACATTTTTGAGGAAGGATTTTATTCTGACTTTAAAGCAAAAAACACAAAAAAACAAACAAACAAATATAACATTTCTATGAAAAATGATATATAACTATAATAAATAATACTTCATAACTATTTAATCTCAGCAAAACTATGTAATAATTAATTCAATCATTTTAATCAATAAATTTCACTTAATAATAGATTAGTTTTATATTTTGTAAAATTAAGATTTTTCAATAACCCATTAAATAATGACTCTATATAATAATTGGTGAACTACCAAAGTAATCTAATCCCTGCTTTTCAGAACATTGGTTTTCGATCATGGGGACTAAAGAGGATTTTGGAGTTAGATATTTAGATATTAGATATGGAGTTAGATATTTGACAACATGAACCTGAAATCATTTTAGTTTTAAAACAGGAACACAATTGACCAAATAGTGACTTTTACAAATTTTTGCAACTACGACATTTCTAGAATGTCCCTTAAGAATGGCAGAACACCTCAATCTTTTTGACATGGAAAAACAATTGTATTCTTCCTTTTCTCTCAAAAGAAATATATCTTTTTTACTCAGTGTTATCTAATGTAGGGTGTTCTTCCCTTACCTCATTGAAAGTTATATGAGAGAAAGATTGTGGAAGAAATTTTAAGAACGAAGAATGGCTTTCGGTCTGTTCTGTCATATTTTTCAAAGGTGCCACAATATTAAACCACAAGCAAAATGTTCAATTCTTTTACAGAACTTTTTTAACACCAATTTGTCTCAATAATGTTTCTCAATGTTGTTTTAAGTGCAAATCCAATGTTGGTACTGTGATGCATGTTTTCTAAGACTGTGACATGATTAAGACATACTGAAAAGTAATCCACAAACAAGATTATTGGTAAACCTTTTGCTCCAGTTATAATCTCCAGTTATTTATCTTCTGAATTGTAAAACTGCTCTACAGCTTACAGTAGTTTTGGACTAGAATCTGTTTTACACCTTTGTATGTATCTAGCAAGAAAATGTATTCTTCTGTTGTGGTCTTTTCCTAACATTCCTTCAGTCAATATGTGGATAAATCAGATTGACATTTTCTTACCCTTAGAAAAACTGACTCATGAGTTGCATCAGAAATCTGACGATTTCTGGCATATTTGAAATCCTCTATGGGAGTCTTGGGACAATGTATCTTAAAAGACTATTTTCATTTTATATTATTTTTTTATTTATTTATTCATTTATTTTTATTTTACCCTTCACAAAAAACGTACTAGCCGATTGACGATTGTATAATAAATGGCTCTATTATTGGAAATGATGACATGAGACACCTACTCCACTGTTTTGTCATTGTAAATCTTTAAATAAATGTTTTTTAAAAATTCCTTCATTTGTTCAGTTTTGTTTCATTCTTTCCTACCTTTCTTCCTTCATTCATGTATTTATCAGGGATCTGTCACATTATATGAAAAAACGAAATTATCGAAAGATATTGTTTTCCTTTGGTTTGTGATTATTCTTATTTTTTTGGTGTATATCTCATTCAAACTTTTATTTCTTTTTTTAAAATGTTTACTCAGATGTCATCTATCCTCACTTAAGATTTCAACACCACCATAGTACCTCGGGGTCCAGCTCCTGCAGCTCAATGTCCAGCTGCTCCAGCTCCTCTGCGCTGAGGCCCCTGAGGATGGCATCCTCATCAATGTCTCTGGGATCACTCTTAGACATACTTGCTGCTCGGTGCTTCTCTCAATTCACACAGCTCGCCCAGAGACAGCAGCCCCTGGAAGAGAGAGATAACAAGTTTAGACCAGAAACTTACACAAACAACAAAAAAAGCGACTAGTTTCCCTACATCTGGCTTGCAAATTAGGCACAATAATGGCTTGCTTTATTCAGTGCCTCAAAGCTTTCTGTAGAAGTTGAGAATGAATGGAAAAACCTGCTTTCCAATCCAAGTCACCGGCCAACTGAAAGTGCCCGATTGGAAACCGCTCGCATTGTTAAATGCCACAAAGCCCAGCTGAATTAAAAGGACAAGGCTAGCATTTGTGTACAGGAAGAGCTTTGGGAGGTTTGAAGGTACAGTGTGTTGGGAATTCTGAAAACGCCATCTAATTATGGTTGACGCGACAATCATATGGGACATGAGGAAAGTGCTCACTGCTTCTTTCATTTCAAGTGAGAATCTGGTCTATTTTTAGTCTCTGAACAGTACCGCTTGGGGTTTTGGGTTACAGTAAGGAGGAGAAGGTTAGGAGAGAGTTATCGCTGGCTAACACACATGTGAAGGTGGCCTGTACTGCCAGCCGCCTGCTTGTGAAACTGGCTGATAGTCACCAGTTTCTGACCACCACACCCAAACTGGATCTGCAACACACTGTAGACAATACACAGCCTACACAGACATTTGCTTATCTGTTTATAACTACATGTTGAAAGTTGTTCTTACGCTTTAATATACTGCAAAAAACAAATAGTTTTCATGTTGTTTGGCAATTAAATGCCTAAATATTCTTAAAGGGATAGTCCACTCTAAAATGAACATTTATTTTTCTTGTTTTCATCAAAAGATGTGAATTATATTCATGTACAAAACTGGAACGCTTGCTAATAAAGCAGCAGTACATTATGAGTCAAAGAGAACAAAATCATCCTGATAAACTGCCAGCAAACATTAAAAAGAAACATGACATTTGCTAAGGAAGGAGAAGCTACTGTGGGTATTTTTTCTAATATAATAAATTGCTTATGCCTCAGAAGAGATATATACACTAGATATTCCATACGGAGCCTAATCAATAGCGCCGCCATATTTTTACAGTGCTCCCAGGACAAATGTCATTCAACTGCACTAGTCAAGACTAAAGCCAATCTGATGATGCTTGTCTTTTGCACTGCGTTCTGGTGTAGTAATGAGTAAACAAAGAAAACAAAGCATATAGGCAGAACATTTCATAGGTAAGATTTCGTTTTTCATGATTTTGTATGTTACGAACTTTTGTACTAAACAAGTAATGTCACCATAAGGCAAAGAAGCACCAACTTGCACTAAATTCTAGGCTTATGCTAGTTTTGTTGACTATAATCAGCAAACAATGTAAATTAAATATGACAACAAGACGCTGCGGTGCCAGAAACTTTTTAATATTGTCGACTGAGTTCACCAAAGTTCGTAACTTATAAGGGTGGCTAATAACATAACACTGTCTGCGTCTCAGTGTGCATACTGTTCACCCTAAATTATTGAATATTCCAAGTAACATTCAGATCATAAAGGTTGATATGGACAGTGAGACGCAGGGATATTGATGGTTCACATAAATCGTTCATAACGGAGATTCATTAACAAATGAATCGCTCCCTCCGTTAGCATTAGAAGTGAAAGCGGGAGAGGGGATGTGTTTCAGAACACGGATTAGATCAAATTCAACAGGGAGGGAGGATAATACATTTCCATGCACACAAACACAAACTCTTTGTCAGTCTGTCACAAATACATCAATGTAGAAAAGTAATATTGTAATTTATAATTATAATTTTGATAATTAGTAAAAATAAATATTGGCATTCTGACCACCAGGACAACTTTTAATCTTAAACAAATGTATAAATGTTTAAATATCTATGGCTACGGATGGCCAGTCCTCCACTACAGTTTGGTCTCACATTCATTTGAAAGGAGCGCTACCCCGTACTAAAATGGCAGCTCTATTGACACATTCCTTCCAATAGACAACAAAAGTGTAGACGACATCTAATGTAAATATCTATGATGGCTCAGAAAACGAAGACAAAATGCAATAAATTGGAGACGCAATATCACTCTTTGGGAGCGCAGCCACTCAAGACAGTTCTGGAAGGGATACTGTAATTATACTGTAATAAAGATATTAGAATGACATTTCATTAAAACATTTCAGATGTTTTACATGTTGTTGTCCACTGGTTTGTCTATTAATGCCATCCAATCATGCCTATATTTATCATCGCATGATCGTTTTTATGCAATATTCCAAAATGCCAATAAAAAAGGTGGATTGAAACTTAGATGTTACTCGCCCCTATTCAAAGCCTTTTTGAGTTTCTGCAGCTGGTCGAAAAAAAAAAAACTTTTTAAAAACGTTTTAAACTATGTTACAATTTAATTGTACTGTTATTTTCGTATATTTTATCTTATGAAACTTTTGTTATGTAGTGTGTTCTGTTGTAAAAAAAAATTAAATGTTTAGCCATGAGAAATGTGCACTCTCCCAAGTGCAATTGTTGTACAGTAAATTATATTGCTACTATAAATTTAAAAATGTGAAAAAAAATAAAAATAAATTATAACTAGTAACCATTTCCTTATTTTTATTTTACACATAGAATGTCAATGGTTAACAGCTACCCACATCTTACAGGTTAGTACATTTTCATTTTTGGGTGAACTGTCCATTATTATAGCTAAAATATACTTTTTGGAATTGATGCATACCAAAAAAAAAGAACACATAAATAAATATATGGGTGACATAGTGGCTCAGTGGTTAGCACTGTCACCTGACAGCAAGAAGGTCAGTTGGCATTTCTGTGTGGAGTTTGCATGTTCTCCCCGTGTTCGCATGAGTTTGCTCTGGGCGCTCCAGTTTCCCTTACAGTCCAATGATTTGCGCTAAAAATACATTGGACGTTGTGTATGAGTGTGAATGAGTGTGTGTGGGTGTTTCCCAGAGCTGGGTTGTGGAAGGAATGGCATCAACCTCTGAAATAGAGACTAAGCTGAAAGAAAATGAATGAATGAATAAATATATTTCTCGGAAAATAAGTCTTATGTCATTTTCCTTCTGAAGTAAAAAGTCTGAGGATTTTTGTTTATTTGTTTTGAGGTTGATTACATATTTTTACACACCATAATCTAAAACTGATTTATTTGCATGTTTGCACACTTAATTGCATGTTTGCACACTTAACTTTAAGGCCTCCCATATGAGCTGCATCTACAACATCTGCTCGTAATCAAACTGAGATGGTTTTGCAAAACACAAAGCAAGAGCTCTCCAAAAGATGTCTGATTGTAATCTTTCAGATGCTTTGATGTGTGCATGTTTCTAATTAAATTTCTTCTCAACTGTTGGTAAGACCGTAAAATGGGTGATCGATGTTTATAATCATGCGGGAAAGCTATTTGGAAAGCAGTGAGGAGATGGTCTATAAATATGCAGTATACGCTAATGAACATCACCGCTAAATATCACACAGTGAATCACACAGATCTGTTAATGATCTGCAATTGAATGAAGCTCACTTGTGATACTTAATTAATAGAATTATTTATAAAAAAAAATAATTAATTAAATAAAACGGCAACAAAGTGGCTCAGTGGTTAGCACTGTCGCCTTACAGCAAGAAGGTCGCTGGTTCGAGTCCCGGCTGGGTCAGTTGGAATTTCTGTGTAGAGATTGCATGTTCTCCCCATGTTGGCGTGGGTTTCCTCCGGGTGCTCTGGTTTCCCCCACAGTCCAAAGACATGCACTAAAGGTGGACTGAATAAACTAAATTGGCTGTAGTGTACGTGTGTGAATGAATCCCAGTACTGAGCTGCAGCTTGAAGAGCATCCGCTGTGTAAAACATATACTGGATAAGTTGGCGGTTCATTCTACTGTGGTGACCCCTGATAAATAAAGGGACAAGCCAAAGAAAAATGAATGAATAAATGACAATTAAATAAATAAATAAATAAATAAACACTCATGACATGCAAAAAATTATGAAATATACTACTAATACTTGTAAATTAAATAAGATAATAAAATAAAAAATGCTAAATAAAATATACACTCTTGATATTTGCAGAAAATAAAATTGAATTAAATACACTACTGATACATGTAGATAAAAATAAGATAATAAAATAAGAAATGCTATATAAAACATTTTGCAAAAAAAAACATGTGCAAAAATAAATAAATAAATACACTTCTGAAAAATGTGAATTAAAATAACATACTAAAATAAAAAAGCTAAATAAAATACAATAAAATACAATAAAATAAAATTAGTTTGAAATGGTTTCACTGACATTATGGGGGAAATATCAAAAAGACAAATGTGTGTTTGTGTTTGTTGTGGGTGTGTTTGTGGTTGTCTATCAGAGGTGTCAGACCAAAGCAGTGTGGCTCTAATTTGTAAAGCCAGTGACACAAACACAGGATCAGAGAGGGCTGAAAACAGAAAATAAAAACTACAGATTGTGGAAAATCACCGCATCAACCCAGAACTGCACTGCAGAAGATTACATCACAAAACCCACAATCCTTTAAAAATGTTAAGTGGAAAAGATGTTAGGTGGAAAAGAAAAGATGAAAGTAGACAGAGGTTGTATTTATTGTAACACACAAATTGGAAAATGAAGTTCACTTTATAAAAAACTGACTCAACTTAAAATTGTAAGAAAAGCTGCAGAGCTTTTCTTTTAATTGACTCAGCACTGTAAATAAATGTTGGGTTCCACACAATTGATTTGTGTTGGGACAACATGAAAAAAAAATCAAAGTAAATGTAAAAAAAAATAAATAAGTAAATGTGTTAGTTTTTACAATCTTAAGTGGATTGAACATAAAACATTTAAGTTGTCCAAAAGAAAATCTTAAGAACTGTGTTGTTTCAGCTCATTTCAAATAAGTAGTTTGAACAAACAGCATCAAATTGTAAGGTTACACTTTATTTTATTGGCCCGTTTGTTGAATTTAAGTTACATTGCATTTACATGTCAACTAATTCTCATTAGATTATAAGTAGACTGTTAGGTTAGGGTTAGGGTTAGGGTTAGGGTGTGTAAGTTGAAATGTACTTGCCAAGTTTCTTATAGTCAGGTAAATGTCCGTTGAAGGAACAGTATCTACAGATAATAAGCAGACAGTCTACTAATGCTCAAATGAACCATCAAAATAAAGTGTTACCAATTGTTTTGAGTGAACTTAAATCAAGTCAAGTGCATTTCTTGGTTTAGGTTGAGTCAACTCAAAAAAGCTGTGCAGCAAGTTGCCTTACAATTCTAAGTCAACCTTTTTATTATAGTGTTGGTTTGAATTTAAAATATTTGCAAGTCATCATGACTAAAAAAAGAAATATTTCAAACACTCTTCAAAGTAATCTTTAGCTTCAGTTCTGAATGACATTAAATCTGTGAATTTAAAATATTTGCTAGTCATCATGACTAAACACCAAGAAATATTTCAAACACTCTCCAAAGTAATTTTTAACTTGTGTAACTTCAGTTCTGAATGACATTAAATCTCATGAGAAATGACCTTGCCCTCAAAAATGTACAATGCATCTGACACTGGTCTGTCAGGAAGCTGCCAGTCTATGGGAATGACAGTTCAGGGATTATAAATAGCCAATAACGAGTTTGTCTCTCTAGTCTTACAATAAACACACAGGCTAAAAGCAGGCTTTCTGCTGGCCAGGTTTTTCGGGTTGTGCTCATTTAAAGAGCGGCTGAGTGTCTGTTCTGCACACCTGTTTGCACTGCTCCCAACTGACAACAACTCAAGCCTAAAAAAATCTTAGTTGAGTTTCACCTGTTCAGGCCGCTGGTTGTGAGGACTTTGTTTTTAATTGGTCCTTTAACGTGGAATCCTTATTATTTCAGTCTCGCAACATTTGACATTTCCAAATGAAGAATTTATTTGCTTACTTTTGGTTAGAACGGTAAGTTCAAAAAACATAAAATTGCAATATGCAAACTAGGGCTGCACGATATTGGAAAAAAAAAATCGATTAAGCAATTGAGTTGCCTTAACTTATTGGGTTTTACAGTACTCAGTTGGTTTGAGTTCTCGTCACTTATTTGGTTTTACTGAGCTCAAATTGCTCTGTTTATTAAAGTGGATTAAATGAACTTAAATGGTTTATTGCAATCGGTTTCCTCAAATTGTTTGAGTTACCATAACTTTTTGGGTTTTACAGTGTACATATACAATATCACAACATACATTTTCACCAGATGACTTGAATACCTCTATTTTTGAAACATTTTAAGAATTTTCTATTGATTGGCGTGACCATCAAATAATGGACGGAATGTTAAAAAAAAAAAGATAAGTATAGCTAAATGCAATAGAACAAACATAAAAGTGAAATAAACAGTGTTTTATGGTTTTCAGGCTGGTCAAATCATATTTAGCACTGCAAAAACTTTAATGCATAAATAGTTCCTAAAAATGTTTTTAAAAGTTACTGAAAGTGTCTGAATGTTTTAAACTCTCTTAGGGCTTAAAAATGTGCACTGTAAAAAAAATCTGTAAAATAACAGTTAAATGACTGTATATTTTAACAGATTTTTTCCGTATACACGTATTACGGGTGTTTTTCCGTTTATATACATTTTCGAATTGCATTGTGGGAAGGGGATCGCAGCTCAGACAGCGTTTGATGGACACCGGGACATATTTCTTCCTCTGTTTTTTCCCTGGTAAGTACGATTAATAAAACATATAACAATATTTTAGTTAAAAGACTGCTTTATTACCTTTTTATCGTTATTTAAAATGATTTTTGTCTTTTATGAAGCGCCCATGGAAAGTACAGCAGTGAATTACGTTTAATATTGTTAATAAGATCAGACTTTATTTCATTAAGATCAAACTGAGCTATGAGTGGTTAAATGTAATTTAAACAAGCATTTACCTAATGATTTTTTACCTTTTTATACGTTTTTCTCATCAGTAAATATGATATCTGTTCATTTACAGTTGTTTGTCCGTATTTTTCTAAACTGCCGTGCGCGGGAAGTGGCGTGACGTCCAATCACCCACTCACTCCCTCGCCTGACTGGATTAACGGTAAACGTCAGTTTGTCTGTAAGAGTGTAAAAGGTATGTTAATTATTTTATAGAAATATAAATGTTTTCTTTGTACAGTGCATTGAACAAGGGATAGCATTCAAAGTTTGTGTCACTGTGTAGTTTGGTTGATATACGTTACCTTTAATGAACACTAACGTTAACGTGTTTCAAACGCTCGTAACCGTCTGTGTTTGTTTGCATATTAATGACTAATTTCATATTTTTACTGACGTTATCAAATGTTAGCTTTAGTTTGACCGACGTATTAAGGCTGTGTGACCGAGTTTCAGTGGAACAGCTTTGCTGGTTTTTAAGTAAGTTATAAGTTAGACTCGCGTGAATTGGAGGCATTTGTAACTCGGTATGAGGGGAAATACACACTCGTAAAGTTTTTATTAGTGGTGGGCCGTTATCAGCATTAACGTGCTGCGTTAACGCGAGACTTATCGCGCGGTAAAAAAAAAAATATATCGCCGTTAATCTATTCTCAACGTTGGGTTGGGAGCTGGGTGACTTTCATACTTTGATATTTTAGCGCGGATGTATACCTGACCGGTGAGCCGTCTGACAAACAAGTGCCCTTATGAATCAAATCAGCAGGATGCCTGACTTTAACTGCAGTTCGGCAGTTTCACTTTAACTCATGAACATTTCATTCATCCCGCGTGACAAACTGGGGTAATAGACGCAAATAAGAAGCAAGAACTGATGAGAGTGTTATGGAATTTAACAACGCTCGCCAAATGGAACAAAAAAAAAAACTTCCGCATTTCGCGACGCGTGTTTGTGTGTACAGAGATAACAGAGTGATACAGTACGTGTGTGACATTTAAAAGTATTTATAGTGTTTACACTGTCATGCGTTTTCGGCCTCAAATACAACGTGTACCTTAAAGCACACAATTAAATGTTTGTTGTAGTCGAGTTGAACTGTCATTGATATTTATTTATTCACTTTTAAGAACCTCAAGGGCAGCTAATATGAAGATATAAAGATGAGTTGTTCTTCCACAGTCTTAAAATTCTTCAAACTAATTGTCAGTTCGATTCATTATAGCAAACAATACTTTCTTTACTATTAGGAGATCAGGAGTTTTATTTTAATGAAACCTTGATAATAGAGTGAACTACACATGGTGTTATCGCAAATGAAATCTTTTTATGTAGATTTTAAGTGAGTTTTATTTGCACAAATAAGGTTCACTGATATTTTGCTTTGTTGACTTTCAGGTTCTTTCATTTTGGTTATAAGTACATGTTACAGGTAAATTCTTAGATTCAATCCAAACTGAATTTGAATTAATACGGACAAATGAAATAAAATACACCTGGGATTTTAAATGTTTTCATTTTTTTATTATTCACAACGTTTGTGAAGTCTAAATGTAGACTGTCTCAAACTGAATAAGTGTTATTTTTGTTGTAGGTGTGTTGGTGTAAAAATTGATGCTGACTGGTTAGTACTGCATTTTTAACCATAACAATAATGATTTATATTTAGCATTGCATCTATTGTCATTTTACCAAGAATGTGTTTGCTCTTTCAGAACTCAGGCAGTTGTGCTGGACCCTCTGTACCTTATACAGGAGATGACTGTAAACTTTCAAGTTTAAGAGGTAAAATGTTCAGGGTTTTTCTGTTTGATTTTGAGTGTTTTGTAGATATAAGGTTCACTGATATATGATATAAGATTTGCTTTATGTTTATGTTGTCGTTTTAGTTATAAGTACAAGGTACAGGTACATTTTCACAGCAATCTAAATTAAAATCTTAAATCTTACATTCAATCCAAACTGAATTTGAATTAATATGGACAAATGAAATAAAATACACCTGGGATTTTAAATGTTTTCATTTTTTTGTTATTTACAAAGTTTAAAGTTTTAAAGTAGACTACATGCTGCATGTTTCAAACTGAATGAGTGTTATTTTTGTTGTAGGTGTGTTGGTGTAAAAAGTGATGCTGACTGGTTAGTACTGCATTTTTTAACCAAAAAAATAAACAATGATTTATATTTAGCATTGCATCTATTATAATTTTACCAAGAATGTGTTTGCTCTTTCAGAACTCAGGCAGTTGTGCTGGACCCTCTGTACCTTATACAGGAGATGACGGTAAACTTTGAAGTTTAAGAGGTAAAATGTTCAGCGTTTTTTCTGTTTGGTTTTAAGTGTTTTGTACATATAAGGTTCACTGATATTTTGCTTTGTTGATTTCCAGGTTCTGTAATTTTGGTTATAAGTACAAGGTACAGGTACATTTTCACTGCAATCTAAATAAAAATCTTAAATCTTACATTCAATCCAAACTGAATTTGAATTAATATGGACAAATGAAATAAAATACAGCTGGGGTTTTAAATGTTTTCATTTTTTTTTATTATCCACAAAGTTTGTAAAGTATAAAAGTAGACTGTGCTGCATGTGCTGCATGTTTCAAACTGAATGAGTGTTATTTTTGTTGTAGGTGTGTTGGTGTAAAAATTGATGCTGACTGGTCAGTACTGCATTTTTATAAATAATACAAAAAATTAAAATAAAAAATGATTTATATTTAGCATTGCATCTATTGTCATTTTACCAAGAATGTGTTTGCTCTTTCAGAACTCAGGCAGTTGTGCTGGACCATCTGTACCTAATACAGGGGATGACAGTAAACTTCCAAGTTTAAGAGGTAAAATGGTCAGGGTTTTTGTTTGATATTGATGCTTTTATTTTTATTATTTGGCAAACCAATTACTTGTACCTATATTTTTACTAAGTGTTTACATGAACACATTTTGCTTCAGTAAGTTTTGAATTTTGTTAACATGTATTCAAACTAAAAAGTACTGGGTTGATGTGGGTGTTTTATCTGGGTTTTTTAACCTGCTACTGTAATCTGTTAAATGAACCAAGCAGTTATTTATTATTATTATTTATTTTTGCATCATTTGAAATGTTACAAGTTCTTTATTTTGGTAATGTCTGTTTAAAGTGATAAGGAAATAACTGGTCCACTGCTGAATCTCTTTTCTTTTCTCTCTTAGCCACCTGATGATGAGAGAGACAATTTCAATGTGGGAATCTTGATGGTGAGCCAGGCCTTCATGCTGATTTTGTGACCGTTTAATCTATTTAGCGTCATTGTAATAACTTTATTTCAGGATGCAAAACTGGCTAAAAATCTACTTTAAATTTCAACATTAATTGTATGATAGTGTGGTTGATTTAACATTTTATTTAATGTTGGGTTCATTGTAAAAAAATAAGATTTAATTTTGGTTGAATAAATGCTGATTTTGGGACAGTTTTGTCTATTTATTATCATAGAATTACCATTATTTCAGGGTGGAAAACTGCCTAAAAATCAGTGGTGACTTTTTAACGTTGTTTCAATGATAGTTTGATTGATGTTTTAACATTTATTCAATGTTAATTTAACGTAGGTTTGCTCTCTGGGTAAGAACTAACTTAAAAAATGCGAAAAACTTATGTATGTGCCACTTGAATTTTGTATCACATGTTATTGGCATGTTATGGAATTTAACTATGGCAAATAAGTGAGAGGAGATGGAAAGCTATGATGTCTACACGTTTTCCTGAAACATTTTCAAGGTCAATTCTTTCTTGTATAAAGATAGTGGAAAAGAAAGAAATGTAAAACAAAATGGTTTATAATTTTTTTACATTTTTTTTCTTTCCTTTATTGTTTTTTTTTGCCTTATTTTTGTTCTTGCACTATAATTATTTCTTGTAATATTTGATTAAGTAAATATATATTTTTTAATTTCTTTTAAATTATGTAGCAGACATGTATTTGAATAATTTTACATAATATTTATAATATTATTAATAATATTAATAATTTACCATATAGGTGTGCATATGTGTACCCATATATGTACATGTAATATAGGAAAACTTTTATATTTTATATTTGTCACATATTTCAAAAACCTAAATCAAAACCTATATTAAACCATATGTTTATATAGGTTCTTTCCATGTGGACGTGTACCAGACCCAACACACAACTCACTTTTCTTTTTTTCAGAAGAAGAGTCCACAGTCACAATAACAAGATCATTGAGCTGTCCCCTAATTGTGGTGAGCTACATGTTTAGTCTCTTATGTGCTAAACATTATGTAGCCTAAGGAAGCAGCCCTGACTCTGGAGTTTATATGAAGGTATGTTTTTACATTTTTAAGTTTATTTCATTTTTATAAGACAAGTAAGTTGATACATGTTTGTTGTATTTACAACAGGAGCATGCTGAGTAACTATCCAGAATGTAGGTCCATAGCAGAAAAAAGTGCACCAAGCAGAAACATGCCATCTAAACTCCTTCGATTCCTGTCAGACCAGAAAGACTTTCAGAATCCTTGGAAGATTTAAAGGTAATTAAGCAAACCGGTAATACTTTATAATAACTAAACACTATTGATTAATTTATTAAGCATTAGCAAAAAGTTCTGTTAAGCTTTAACTCTACATTAACAGACCTTAGTATACAGTTTATAACTACAGCTGCAAATGCTGTAATCTTGACTTATAAGCACATCTATAATGTGCTTAATGATTTTGTTTTTATATTTTGTTAATGATTAATTTTTCATTACTAAATTTAGTATAGCATTATTTACAAACCAGTAATTTAAGAATAGTTGGTGTATTTTTTTTCTAATCATTCAGAATGTGTAAGTAAATGGTTAATAAACTATTTAAACTAACATTTATATATCTTATTATTCAGGCATATAGTAATAGTTGGGCAGCACAGTGGCTCAGTGGCTAGCACTGTTGCCTCACAGCAAGAAGACCTCCGGGTGCTCCGGTTTCCCCCACAGTCCAAAGACATAAGCTATAGGGAAATTGATTAACTTAATTGGCTGTTATGTATGAGTGTGTTTGTAAATGTGTGTATGGGTGTTTCCAAGGGCGTACTCATGCTATGCACAGTTGCCTTGAAACTGGAAGCGTGCTTGTCTCCCCCGACGACCCGCACTCACATTGCATTCGAGCCTGAGCATGCTTACATCATCAATAACGCACTGTTCAGTTTAACAAGTGCTCTCACTCAGCACAGTGGAAATTTCTTTATATTCTTATATCGTTTTAGTTGTTCAATATGCAGTGACACGCAGTCAAATATTTTACCGAACAGATCAGCCACTTTTGACGCTCATAAACAATCAAAGTCAACGTGCTGCAGGTACTAGGAGGTTTGCTAAAGGTGCAGCTGTTGTGCAGTGAGGGGTTTGTGTCTTTAATCTATGACAGTTTGCAAGGGACTTTGATTTGGATAAATTAACCACTATTACTGTTCAATGAACGCAAACCCCTTACTGCACCACAGCTGCGCCTTTAGCAAACCTCCTATTCCTGCAGCACAAGGAGTTTATGATTGTTTATTAACATCAAAAGTGGCTGATCTGTTCGGCGAAATTCTTGACAGCGTGTTACTGCATCCCAAACGACTAAAACAATATAACTAAAGAATTCTCCTCCGTGCTGAGAGCACTTCCTAAACTAAACAGCGCATCATCGATGATGTAAGAGTGCTCAGGCTCGAATGCAATGTGAGTGCGGGACGTCAGGGGAGACGGGAGGGAGGACAAGAGTGCTTCGGCCTGGTTCAAGGCAACTATACATAGTGTGAGCACACACTAAGCTGAAGGAAAATACATGAATGAATAGTAATTGTTATACTTGTATATAAAGTATAAAAAATAAGTATATAAAGTATATACAATACTTATTTTAATAAGTGCTTTTGTTAACTTCATCCAGTTTTGTAGCCTAAAGTGAGGATTGTTTATGCTTTGTAAATCGCCTTATAAATCACAATTAAAGATTCAGTTATATTCTAAAAATGAAATTCATTTTATTGTA
Organism: Danio rerio; assembly: GCF_052040795.2. Taxonomy (NCBI): domain Eukaryota; kingdom Metazoa; phylum Chordata; class Actinopteri; order Cypriniformes; family Danionidae; genus Danio; species Danio rerio. The sequence goes on along the minus strand of NC_141036.1, from coordinate 33,882,389 downwards.
TTAAATGAAAAATAAATCTTATCTAAAATAAAATTACTGTACAGTTTAAACATAGCTAAATAACACTGAAATGTTGCATCGTAATATATCATTAAATTATTTTATTGTTGTTTTATCCAGTTTTATGTTATATTTTGGCACTCCTGCTATTCAGCAAGGTTTAACTGTCGTTTATAAGGATTTATAAATCATAAATAATCCTCACTTTAGATTAGGCCACAACTGGAAGAAATTTTGTAAATAATGCAATATTAAATATAATATTATATATATATATATATATATATATATATATATATATATATATATATATATTTTTTTTTTTTTTTTTTTTATCTATAAATAGTAATGTAAAATCAATCATTTAAGTTTGATAACACAATTATTAAACTGTAGCTGTAGCAAATTTTGCAGCTGTATTTATAACCAACTGCTAACATCTATTAATGTAGAGTTAATGCTTAACAGATAATGAATTCACTATTTGCTAATGCTTCATAAATGAATCATAGCCCGTAGTTATTATAGTGTTACCAGCATAGTTTGTTTATATTACTGTTTCTCTCTTGCATTATTGTTCCGAATATTGTCAAAAGTACCTACACTTTATTTTGAAAAATCTTAAAGTGATTTCTCACCCAAAACTGAATAATTGATCATTCATAATTTACCTACTCTCTTGACATTTTAAACCTGTATGACTTTGTTTCCTCTGCAAAACACAAAATATCATATTTTAAAGAATGTTGCTCCTATTTCTCCTATTTTGTTCTGTTGAAGTATGTCAGTCAGACAGGCTTGAAATGACAAGAGTGAGACATGAAGATGATGATAAAACTTTCATTTGTGTAAACTATTGACATGCAAGGAATTACCCCAGTTGTAAGTGAAATGTCATTAGTAATGCTTTTTTTTTTTTTTTTTTTTTACAGCCATTGAAGTATCAGTATTGGAGCGGAAGAAGACCCAGTTGTATCGTCTGTTTCCTGCCATCTTGCAGTTAACCTGGTTTCTTAATGTAAAGTACTTGTAATTTGCCCACTTGTCCTCAATTATCTTAAAGCTAACATTTAAAACTAATTTGCTTTGAGATTATTTGCCAAGACTTCTCACTGTGTGATTCACATGTCAATATGTATTTATTGTGTGTATAACTTGCTATTTGGAATTCAAATGATTTGTATTCATTAAAGAATCTGTTTTAATTGCAAAGTTGTTTTTGTACTAATCATTGTAAGTTCACAGTTAACAAACTATTTACTGCTTCTCTACACATACAGTATGGAATACATGTTTTGTTTTACTATGGTAAACCATTAGTAGTGTATTTCCCATATGTATAGGTTTATCCTTACCAACTGCTATTTCTATGCTGCTTGAAGAGCATTAAATTAGTAAAATAATATTTTTTTTTTACAGTAGGTATCCCATTAAAACAAAGAATCTGTTCATTTTTTCACTGTATATATACTATTAAAAAACAAAAAAGTCCTCTTTTTACAGTAGGTATACAATTAAAACACAGAATCTGTCTGTTTTTTTACAGTAGGTATACTATTAAAACACAGAATCTGTCTGTTTTTTTACAGTAGGTATACAATTAAAACACAGAATCTGTCTGTTTTTTTACAGTAGGTATACTATTAAAACACAGAATCTGTCTGTTTTTTTACAGTAGGTATACTATTAAAACACAGAATCTGTCTGTTTTTTTACAGTAGGTATACTATTAAAACACAGAATCTGTCTGTTTTTTTACAGTAGGTATACTATTAAAACACAGAATCTGTCTGTTTTTTTACAGTAGGTATACTATTAAAACACAGAATCTGTCTGTTTTTTTACAGTAGGTATACTATTAAAACACAAAATAGTTCCGCTTTTTTACTGTTGGTATACCCTTAAAAACACAGAAAATAACCGTTTTTTAATATAGAAAACCCTTAAATTACTATAAAATGGTTCGTTATTTTACAGTAGTTTAACCGTCAAAAAACGGATATTTTTTAGTTTTTTTAATGTGGACACACTGTCAATTAACAGAAGTTTTCCGTTTTTAATTTACGGTAAAATATTTGTGTAATGAGCTGCCAGTACATTTTACCGTTTTTTTACGGAATTTTTTTTTAGAGTGTGCAGTGATAAATTGTTGCTCCACAATGGTTAAACTCAACAAATCTCATGTATTTTGAACTGTGTGAATATATAATCCCAATCTTATATATATATATATATATATATATATATATATATATATATATATATATATATATATATAAAAATATATATAAATATACCCTGCTAACCCTGTGATGAGACTGAAGGTCTGCTTAAGTGATTTGTGTGTGCCGAACGAATACCTTAATACTGCCTTAATACGGTGTTTAAATTATATTTATTATAATGATTTAAGTGCTAAAATCATATATGTGTTATATGTGTATTGTGATTAATCTATGAATTAGATGATTAATCTATTGCGAAAATTTAAAAAATAACATAAAAATAAACATTTTTGGTAACACTTTAGATCAGGAAACATATATTTGCTAATTTTACCTCAATAAACTAATAATTACTGCTTAGTAATCTAAAGTGCCACAGGTTGCATAAAAAAGAATATTTACCATGCATGGAACCTTTCCTTGCACATGCATGTTTTTTTTTTACTTAATTATTATTATTGTTCAGTAATAATTCATTTTAAAGTTTTATTTTTTACTTGTAAACTTAGAAAATGCCTGTCCTTTGAACTGAATAAATGCATCTCAAGAAGCAACCTGACTCTGCTGAACATGAAGTTATTATCGTCCATGACAAAAACTTTGGTTCGGTCTCAGAAACCCAATTCCCCCTCTGGTACTTTGCAAGGACGCAGAACAAATATCAGGCACTGACACATCAGATATTAAATCGTGCGCTAGAATCACTAAAAGAAGTGTCCAGAACTCCTGGCGTGCAGCAAGAGCCTAAAAACAACCTTCTTATTCATATTCAGATACTTCTCTTAAGGAGTTTGGTCATTGGGGATGTTTTTCAGCTGACACACAGACAGCTCATAAGACTTTCTCACTATTTGTAGGTTGACTTCACCAAGTCCAACCACCCAAGTGTAAAATTCCAAATCAAGCTCAGATTAATTTTAGCTTCACAAGTCAGCTACTTCCAGCTGCGTAAATCCTCCCCGCATGCAGTGTGCAGAAGCAAGTCAGCTAGGAAAATAAAAGTTTTTTTTTTTTAAAGTCTAAGAGTATTACGTCACATAAAAAAGTAAACAAGTGCAATAAAAGAAATTGTTTTGAAGTAACCTCAAATCAACAGGTGCGACTGCATGCAAAGTAGAGAGCCATGCAAAACTCTGTTTTCCATAAAGCCATAACCAATAATCAAACTAGATCTCTTACTACCTGCAAACTGGAACTTTAACCTTTTACTACACACTGCACAATACAGCCTGCTCACTGGAGCCAATATGAGCTGATTAACAATAATTAACCAAAAATAAATAAATAAGTTCACATAAATATATATTTTACACTTTTTTAAATTAATAGAAATGTGTTGATGGAAATACAATAACAAATAGAAAATCCTTACTCAATGCACATTTTATAAGCCTATATAAAATGCATCAACAAACTGAATAAAATCATCAAGATGTGCTAAAACGAAACGCACACACACAAACACACACACACACAAAGAGATTAGAGTAAAAGAGTTGGTGTGTTACCTACCCTCAGTAGGACTCAGAGCTGCTGAGATCTTCTGTTCAGCAACCCTACGTTTGAAATCAGAGAAGAGCCCCCGTCTCTCGACCCCCGCCCGCCCCTCACCGGGACTCTTGCCCCTCTTAAGCCCTCCCTTCCTCGCCTACTGTCCGGGCTCAGCTGAGGCAGGGATACGGGCTGCTCTTCATGAGGTCAGCATTTCATTATTTTGGCTTTGAGAGATTAGTGACTACAGTATGAAACGTAGAGAGAGAGAGACGGGTACAGCTGCCAAGAGAGTCCATATTCATCGGCTTCAGTAACTCAGGTTTACTTACTAAAGAAATGTACGTCTGCTAGAGAAGAGTGACCTCTAGGGTAAAAAAATGGGAACTGCAAGTTAACAAACTGAATATGAGGATTTGCTGTCCCTTCAGAACTAATGTTTTGTGTAATTTAGTACAGTGTTCCTGGAGGCAAACCAACAGTACATATTTTGGATGGCTCCCTTATCTGACCTATTCATTTCATGTTTGGAGTATCTTCTAATGTTCTGCTGAGTTGACTCAGGTGTGTTTGATTAGGAGGAGGTTAAAAATGTGTACTGTAGGTATGCCTTCAGGAACAGGGTTGGGAAACACTGACTTAGTATATACATTAGCCATGTCGAATACTCAGTACTCTTCAAGATTATATTGATGAATTAATTTATTATTGTTGTTATTATGAATAATAACAACTTTCTAACAATCTGACAACTATTTTTAACATTGTTGTAATGCATATTATTATTTAAACAAATACATTAAACGTGCACATGAGAAATAAATAAAGCAAAAAAGAAAAAAAATACATTAAAAAATACACAAAAAAACATTCAATAGCAAAGTGTATCGCATTTACAAATACTGAGCACTAAGATTTGGCAGAAAAAAAGTTTTTTTTATGGATGTGTGATGGACTGAATGACAGAGATCAATACATAGACAGACAGTTAAAAGTTTTTCTTAGTGGCTTTGGTGCATTTGTCACAACACTATTTGCATTTGCACAACAGTTAATGCATTTCTCAAAACAATTAGTCATTTGTGATAGCAGTTTCTCATTCCTTCCAACAAATCGCAAATGCTTTTGGACATGCATCAACTGCTTTCATACAACTCTGCTGTTTATAACATTATCATTTGCTTATGTCTTGTCAGTCAAAATTAACTTGTAAATGCTGAATAGTCATTCCATAGAAAAAAATGTTGAACTAGTTGTCAAAATCTGTCAAGCAAATTTTATAAAAAGGTTTCAATCTTTTTTCCCTCTGAAAATGTCTTCAAAATTGAACAATTTGATGAATGATTTACAGACCTGTGCATGTTGTAGGTTCAGTTCCAATATGTACTGCAATATTGTTTACAGATGTGCACAGCTCTACCCAAAGACATTTATGTTTGTTGTACATAAGGGTGTTTTTATTCTTTTGCACAAGGCTGTGAATAAATTAAAATTGTAAACAGCATTTGCACTGCAGTAATGTGAAACATACATATTCAGTGTCTTGTACTCAGACACCTCACTAAATGCAGTCATGTCAAACTTTACTGTAGTTTTCAAATGGCTGTGCAAATATTATACAGCGCAGTCTAGAGCATTTTCAGGAAGTGTCACAACAATCTGACTTTTTTTTGCATTTAAAAACATTTACAGAGTAAACGGTCCAAATGAAAACGTGACGAAGCCATTTGAATATCATGTTCATAAACAATGGTGCCAGGACTTTTCATATTGATGACATTGACACTTTCATTGACAGCAATACTTGCTTTTGAGGAATGAGGCATGAGCTACCCATTCTGAGCAAGTGACACGCTTTTGCAGGTTATCAACAAGGTTTTTCAGTTTGTACTAAATGTTTTGAGAAATGCATTAACTGTTGTGCAAATGTATATAGTGTTGTGAGAAATGCACCAAAGCCACTGAGAAAAACTGTCATTTGATCATCTGTTTAGATGGTAAGAGAGAATGACAGAGTGCTAGTTAGCTAGCAAAATAGAGATAGTTGTATCTATCTATCTCTATTTTGCTAGCTATAGATAGGTAGGTAGGTAGGTTGGTAGATAGTCAAGTCAGATAGATGGATGGATGGATGGATGGATGGATGGATGGATGGATGGATGGATGGATGGATGGATGGATGGATGGATGGATGGATGGATAGATGGATAGATAGATAGATAGATAGATAGATAGATAGATAGATAGATAGATAGATAGATAGATAGATAGATAGATAGATAGATAGATAGATAGATAGATAGATAGATAGATGGATAGATAGATATTCTTCAGTGTTGTTCTACATGGCTTGCTTAATAATGATCTTCAGCTTAAGGCTCTTTGCAGTGGTGTCTGTTGGGCAGGTCAGGCCATGAGCAGCCACGTACTTCTTAGGTTTCTCAAATTATTCTAAAGGCCTGTACATTGGCGTAAAGAATATCAGTGTCCCAAGTTCTCCCAACCTCAATATGAGGACTTGCTGTCCCTTCAGAACTTCAATGTTTTGAGTAATTTAGTATACAGTATTTCCCAACCCTGTTCCTTGAGGCACACCCGCAGTACATATTTTGGATGTCTCCCTTATCTGACTCATTCATTTCATGTTTTGGAGTATCTTCTAATGTTCTGCAGAGTTGACTGAGGTGTTTGATTAGGAGGAGGTTGAAAATGTGTACTGTTTGTGCTGTTGGTATGCCTTCAGGAACAGGGTTAGGAAACACTGATTTAGTATATATTAGCCATGTCAAATACTCAGTTATCTTCAAAATTATATTGATGAACCCTTTATTTTTATTATTATTATAAATAATAACTTATAAAGGCAATCTTACAACTATTTTGAAAGTTGTTTTTAATAAATGCATATTACATTTAATCAATTAAATTTAACATGCAAGTGAGAAATAAATAAAGCAAAAAAGGAACAGTTTTAACATTAAAAAAATGTATTCAATAACAAAGCATATCATATTTACAAATACTGAGCACTGAGATTTTGCAGCAAGCAGTTTTTTTGGAGATGTGTGTAACTAAGGAACATGCATCATTTTAGTAAATAGACAGGCCAATGGATGAATTGATGGACTGAATGATAAAGAGAGAGAGAGAGAGAGAGATATATATATATAGATAGATAGATAGATAGATAGATAGATAGATAGATAGATAGATAGATAGATAGATAGATAGATAGATAGATAGATAGATAGATAGATAGATAGACAGACAGATACTTCAGTGTTGTTCTAGATGGCTTGTTTAATAATGATCTTCTGCTTCAGACTCTTTGCAGTGGTGTCTGCTGGAGTGGATGGGCCAGTGCAGGGCAGGCCATGAGCAGCCACATACTTCTTATAGGCCTCCCGAATTATCCTGAAGGCCTGTACATTAGCGTAAGGAATGTCAGTGATGGGGTCCCGGTAGAGCGCAGGCTTATGGGTAACAGGACAGACCTCCTGGACAGGTACTCGAGGAGCAGGCGACTGGGGAAAGACACGCTGGAAGGACTCATCATCACTGAATGTGATGTAGGTGCGAGAGCATTTGGTGTTTACAGCAGCTGTGTTTGTGAATGGGACACCGGGTGCTGCGGAAAGCGTTGATTCGGACTGGGAAAGAGCCTGTGGCAGGTGAGGATTCTGCTGGGCGTCCTGGTCCAAACTGAAATAGATATAAAGCAAAGCAAATTTACATTTACACCACATTGTTTTCAGCAAAAAACAAAACAAAAATGTTGTCTATGCATTTTGCCATTTATTTACACAAAACAGCCTTTTGGTATAGCCTAAAAAGGCAAACCTTTACATTTGGAGGGAAAAAAGCCATGCCATTATTGTTTCAGCATAAACAATGAAAAACATTCTTTTAGTGAACCTAAAAAACTGCAACCAAAACTTGCGAAAGAAAAAAAGATGTAAGGTTTTGTATTGCAATGTTGTTGTGTAACTGTACTGAATGATGTGTAATTTGTGCAGATAAAATAATTTATACGTAGATGAAACCTTTAAACTAACATATATTAACAATGTATATATATAGTTACTCCATTGAAATTTGTTTTAGCAACAATAAGGATGTATATATTTATTTCTGTTCACACTCAAAACATTTTTTACTTGTTCAAACTCTGTGTCCAGTTTTTTGTTCCTAATTAATAAAGTTTATGTTTATTGCTGATCTGCATCTGGGTTCTGTCCACACACTTGACAAAAGTGAGCTGAGACAACATAATTCTTAAAATTTCCCTGGGAAAAATTTCTATTCTTTTTTTATGTTCAATCCACATAATTTTTTGTAAAAAGTTAACTTAAATGATTTGTGTTGGGACAACATAAATTGTGTGGAACCCTGCATTTTTTACAGTGTAGTTTACTTTTTAATTATTATACATTTCTGCAATCATAACAGTCAGTAAGTCTGAGTTTGGTGGAGGGGGGTTGTAAAATTATAAGGTTATATAAAATTTTTGAAGGCAAAAGAATTTGTACATTTTTATTTGTATTTCTTTTTATTCTAAAACATGTTTTGTGATGTTTTATTTAAGCATCATTCAACATGTTAATTAAATAAAAATAATACTTAATGTAAATGTGCATATTCAGTATCTTTGAAAATTATTAAAATCATGTGCATGCATAATGTATATGTACAAAACAAAAGAAAAAAAGCTCAGCTAAATACAACTCAAAATTCACATTATGACTTCAGCACAAATTCTTTTACACAGCATAAATTAATACAGCCCCTTTTAAATAAAAAAAGGAATATTTTATCCATTTCACAGTGAATGTGGACAATATATTTTGGTGCATTTGAACAAAAGTTATATTCATAAAAATAAAAGTTTGGTCACCTAACATCTTCAGGAATATAAAAATAATACATTTAAATGAAAAGAAAATTACAAACTACTAAAGTTCAACAAAATTTTCCATTTTATATCTTTCTCTTGATTTTTATTCATATTTTTTGCTAACATATTCATTTGGGTGGCCACATTTTTGAACCATGATCCTAAGTTATTTTGTTAGATTAGTTTTGGCGTTGGTACTGAATAGTCTAATGCACATAATATACAGTACACAAATGTATATTTGTACAGTATGCCATAAAAAATATTCGGTCCCACTTTATATTAAGTGTCCTTAACTACTATGTACTTACATCAAAAAAATAAATACAATGTACTTACTGGTTTATAATGTTTTTGAGAACACTTGTGGTGCTTTTGAGTTGGGATAGAGGTTGGGTTATGGACAGGCTTGGTGGCATGGGTAGGTTTAAGGGTGGGTTAAGGTGTAAGGGATGGTCAACAGTGTATTTACAAATGTAATTACAAAAGTTAATTACAAATGTAATCACATGTATTTAATCAACTATAAGCACACCGTAAATACATGTATTTACACACTAAGTAGATTGTAACAAACTATTAATTCACGTGTAAGTACATATTAGTTAAGGCCACTTAATATGAAGTGGGACCAAACATTCATTTAAAAGAGAGATCTGTGAGAAGTGTTCTCATTTATGCTGAGCACTGTGTGTATGATCAGTTAATAGCCTTTATCTCGACATTTGTAATTGTCAGGTTGTACAAAGGTTAGATAAAAACATAAACACAAAACAGCCCACCTAAGAAAATGAAAGTCTAAAGTCTGCAATGCAACAGAAATCAAAAGTAAAAAGCAAAAGAAGCATGCATTTGAACATTCAGAAAGTGGCAAAGACCCAGATAAATACCCCTCTACATCCACATTTTCTTCTTTAAGGGTGACATCAGACACCAATGGCATGAGCACAGAGTGATAGCGGATAACAGAACCCACACACTGGCGCTTCATATGAACCTGCCGTTTCTTATCTGCCTCTAAGCGCTCATAGTTTTCTGCAAAGAAAAAGAAAAATTACAGCTGTCAGCTTTCAAGTTTTATAAACAAAACAAAAATACAAAAGCAACTTATTATAAAATCTATATTGTTTCTAAACCATGCTATAATAAATTACTTGAAATAATCTGTTGTGGTTATTATCTGCTATATATTACATATCTGCTATTATATTATAACACACCAGTTTGTTAAACACAGTTTATATATATTTACTATAATGTAATATATGGGTGACATGGTGGCACAGTGGGGTGGGTAGAGCTGTTGCCTTACAGCAAGAAAGTTGCTGGTTCGAGCCCTGGCTGGGTCAGCATTTCTGTAAGGAATTTGCATGTTCTCCCTGTGTTTACGTGGGTTTCCTCCCCAGTCATGCAATACAGGTGAATAGGGTAAGGTAAATTGTCCATGTGTGTATGTCCTGGTCCTCCAGGTTGGGGGTTGAGCACTGGGCTGCTAAAAATTTGCCCTTACGAAACACCAACATGATGCGGCTAAATATGAACTTCGATATAAACGGCCCTAGGAGTAAGTAAGTATAATGTAATATATAGTACAATATAATATGCTATAATTTATACAGTATTATAAACTTTACTTTAGTATGGTTCGAAAACACTATAGTATTTACCAATAATTGCAATAGTATTTTTAGAAATCATTAAAAAGAAGAATAAAATAAAATAAAAACTATACAAATACATTTAAATATGTATTGACACAAATACAACAAAAACACTGTGGTATTTACTTTAAATTATTACAGCATTTAAAAACGATATCTATGGAAATCTGAAAATCTGCAGAGTTATTTATCCAAAAAGAAGTTATCAATTCCTCACCGAGCGATCGAAGGTTAATCTCGGCTGTGACCTTGGCTTCTGCCAAAAGTTCTGCCTGAGTCAAAGGTCGCTCATGTCTTGTGCCCTTCCTTCGACGTGGCGCGACCTGCCTCTCCTGCAGCCTCAGGTATGTCAGTCGTGTGTGTTCAGTTGTGGACTGGCGAACTGATTTCCTGTCTAAGACAGAAACATTTCACTGCAAAAAATGTGCATTCTTACTTGGAATTTTTGTGTTATTTCTAGTGTAAATATTTAAAAATTTCTTAATTAAGAAGTATTTATTAGACAAACACAAAATATTGTCTTGTTTTTAGAAATAATATGCCATAATTAAGTGTGTAAAGCAAAATAATCTGGCAACGGGGTAAGCAAAATAATCTTGTTTTCATTCTGACATAAGATTATTTAGCTTGTATTAAGTATTTTTCTCAATTCATTTATTTTGGCATATTATTACTGAAAACAAAACAGTATTTTTGCTTGTCTAAAAAAAGTGCTTCTTGATTTTAAAAAATTAGATAATGGTACAAGAAACAAGTCAAAATAACTGTGAATAAGAAAAGCAACTTTTGCAGTGTTCTTGGTTGAATAAAGTTCATGCTACATTGATTTGGATGAGTTTGCAAACGTTTCCTATCCAAAGTTTATGATATGTTCACCACGTGAGTAAATAGTTGGCATTCCAGAAACACATGCAAACTTAACTCATTGACAGCTTGATTGAATTTATCTCACAAACTCATTTTATTGCACTAGAAAAGATCTAATTCACGTGAAGCAGCAAAATGACTTCAGGAACTGATGCTGTTTTGTTTTTTCAGTTTTATCAGTTTGGAGTAAAATCATAAAACACAATAATAACTTAATAGCCACAACTTCATAACAATACAATCATAACATTCAATCATTTCCTGTTGGATAATGTTGATGATAGGCACTGTTTATTTTCTTTACAGAAACTATTTTTATGGCAGACACTTTAAAGGAAGGAGAGAGGGAAAATATGTAATAAAAATTATACAGTTTGTATAGTATTGTATTGCAGATTTACAATAATTAAAGTCAGAGTGTTTTGTTTATATTAAACTGAAATTTGTTCATTTTCAAGCACTTTTAAAACGTAAATTTAAAAAATAAAGATTCATTAGTTTAACTGATATATTTTTACAAAACGGAGCACATAACTGAACTGAAATTTTCGAAACCAAACAAATATAGCATTGTGTTTTTCTCTGTTTGTGTGGAAGCATAATCCAAACTTAATGAATCAATCACTTAATGATTGTTTAGTATATTCAGTTGGTGGTTGAATAAAATTTCACTAGACATTAGAAGTCACTAAAAGTCAGTTATTAAAAGTTATTAAAAAATTATTAGAAATCAGATTTATTAGCCCCTCTGTATATTTTTCCCCAATTTCTGTTTAATGGTACAAAGATTTTAACACATTTCTAAACATAATAGTTTAGATTTATTTTCTCTTTGCCATAATTACAGTACATAGAATTTTACTAGATATTTTTAAGATACTAGTATTCAACTAAAAATGCAATTTAAAGGCTTAGGCAAGTTAGGGTAATTAGGCAAATCATTGTATAAGGATGGTTTGTTCTGTAGACAACCTGAAAAAAATATTTTTACATTTAAAACTGATTTTATTCTAGCTGAAATAAAACAAATAAGACTTTATTAAGAAGAAAAAATATTATAGGAAATACTATGAAAGTTTCTTTGCTCTGTTAAACATCATTAGAAAAATAATTGAAAAAGAAAAAGAAATTCATAAGAGGGCTAATCATTTGACTTCAACTGTATATGGCACAACTAAAATCCAATAACAAAATGTTTTTTCACTCTCTGACCTTCTGTAGTGATTTCTATTAAATAGAAGAGCAGATGAACACATTATAGAACACACCTTCACTTAATTATGTAACATCTGCTGTGTTCATGTGACGTCAGCAGTCAGCACATGCAAAGTGACATCCTCTCACACTTACTGATGTCATCCTGTAGTTCGGGTGGGTTGTATTTGTCAATCTTCGTCTTGTCCGTCCTCCTGGGAAGTTCAGCCAGTTTTCGTTGTTTAGGTTTCTGGCGCACCACTTTAACAGGCTCCTACACAAACACAAGGTTCTAAAATAACTCTTTTTCCATACATTTAAGAAAGAAAAAAAAAGAAAGAAAGAAAGAAAGAAAGAAAGAAAGAAAGAAAGAAAGAAAGAAAGTAAGTAAGGAAGGAAGTAAAAGAAAAAAAGAGAATAATTTACTTTAAACTTTTCTTTTTTCTTTTGAACACAAAGGATGATATTCTGAAGAATGTCAGAAAAAGCAGCCATTCACATCCAGAGTAGTAACAATATAAATACTATGGAAGTCAATGGCTGTTTTTTTTTCCAATATTTTTTGTACATCTTTCTTTGTTAAGCAGAAGAAGGAGGAGGTAATGTAAATTATGACATAATGTCATATAAAGCCATTTGTAACATTTGTTTTATATCATTGTTTTATTTTATTCTTAACATCGCTTATACCTTGTAGGCTTTAGTCACCACTCTGCTCTTGCGCCGTGGGCCGTCCTCCTCCTGCTCGCTGTCGGGTTCATCGCCTTCATCAATGTCAAAATCACTGTCCACTTCATCCTCTGTTTCAGTCAGGTCACCTTTATATTCTTCATCACCTGATTCCTGCACAATTCAACATTTCAGAATCACAGAGGAAACACTAGATGGTTCATGTTATTTGCATTCCACATGAACTTTACATAAAGTAAATTTCAGATATACACTCATTTATTAGGTATGCTTCAAACAAATTAGCATTCACTAGTATAATAAGCATCAGATTACAATTTTTTTTTTCTTTTTAAAGCAGCTATACAAAATTTATATAGAGGTTAGGGCTCAGTCGTTGTTGGGATACTCTTTTAAATCTGGAAACATTAAAAACTTATATATAAATATATATTGTTATCGTTCAATATGGAAAACAATTATCGAGATTGCATTTTTGCCATATCGCCCAGCCTGAATAGAGGGTCATTATAGTGAACTAAATTTAAACCATCTCTTTACTTGAAATAAAATACACTAACTGAAATAACAGCATATGCTGGATAAGTTGGCGGTTCATTCCGCTGTGGCGACCCCTGATTAATAAAGGGACTAAGCTGAAAAGAAAATGTATGGATGAATGGATGAATGAATGATTGAATGAATGAATGAATGAATGAATGAAACAACAGGAAATATATTTAGAAATATCAGCCAGTTTCTGGGGAAATATTTATTTTTTTGTTCAGTTAACAGCTTAATGTATAGACAATTACAAAATACAGAGAATACAAAGAATGTACACAAAGAATAATAATATTATAATAAAATATAAAAACTGTCAATATATTGACAAAAACCCAACAAAATTAGCTACATCTTTAATCAATATTTACAAAAATGAAAAAGAGAAAAAATATCTAAAATATAAAGCTACAGCTGTATTTTAATTATTAAAATAACAGGAGAACAAAATGAAAATCTACAGAATGCAATAAGTTAAATAAGTCTGAGTGAATTACAATAAGTTGAAATAGTAGCACATAGTTGAAAAATAAATAAACTATTCAAAATTTACTAACATTTATATAATCTTTATAAATATCCTGCATAGTTTTTTTTACGTAATCAAAAACCTATTAAAATTGATGATTTGTATTTAAATTTTTTTCTGAATTGGTCATGTATGCATTCATAAAAACCTGAGTGAAATACATTCATAGCTTTTATAAAATACTTTCAATTAAAATATGACCAAGCAAATATCCATAAGTCTGTATAAACAATGAAATAATTGTATCTATCAGATTAACCCGGCCTCATAGATTATGATTTGTGTTTCATAATTTATTCTAGTAATAAACTAAGGTCAACATATTTTTAATAGAAGTAATGACTTAGCATTTTATTGGCATAATGGCATAAATATTTGACAATATTATCAAGTGTTTATATTTATTCCCAGTAATAACACAGTAGCACATGCATCATCATCTTCCTGCACATGCTACAGTATCTAAACATGATTCTATGTAAAACTAAATCCCCACTGTTCCTAAGGGCAGGATAATCTCCAGTCATAAATGTCTATTGTGGAATGAATAGAAGCACAATGACTCATGTGATATTGATCTTCTGACAGCATAAGACAATAAAATCAAGGTGACAGAACACGTTCTCACAGATACAAGTACACACGTCAAAATGTCGTGTAAATGTAACTTATAGTATGTGCGTAAATATGTCCACATAAGCCCATGGCACAGGTGATATTTTATCACTCACGTCGTGAAATCCTCCATAGGTCGTCTTGTAAAACTCATCCTCCTCTTCTGCATCCAGCAGTCTGGACATACGGTTTCCCGCAGTCTTTCGAGGAGCTCTGCTGAAGGCTAAACTCATCCTGGCTTACACCCAGATCCAGTTCAGAATCAGTCAAATATTAAAATATGACATCTTTGATACCCATTTATTATTTAATGAATGACATTAGAAGTTAAAACAGAGCATTGTCAACTCGAATCTGAAAATTACAACATCATCGGGAGCGCATATGAGATTTTCAATAATATTATCAGATCATACCAGCATGACACCAGAATAAACGTCACACTCACTAGTCTAATGTGGTATTAAGAGAGTAATCGATGCACAGATTTTCTTTCAGACCAAACTAATGGAGAACTGATATGAAGCTGCAGGCCGCCAGATGGAGACAAAGCGGCGACAAAGAGAGTTTGTACGCCTATTTTTCTAGTCTAAAGTGACCTTGTGTTGTGAAATGGTTATGTTAGTTCAACTTGAAATCTGTAATGACACCAGCAGCTGTCACAAAGTGCAGGTAAAGTATCATCAGACACTTCGTAGGCGTCGTTGTATGAAACAAGTTGTGTTCACACGTTTTCACCGCTGATTTGTTTATGGGAATTTCCCTGTGGGTTTTGGATGAATCTACTGCATGAAGAGTTTAAAATTAACTTATAAGCAGCATAATTTACCAAGTTAACGGCATAAACTGACACAAATATTGACTTAAAATTATCAAATTTGTGGACGACGGCTCTTGATGACACTGATTAACACTGTGATTAACACAGTGATTAACACTGTGGCCTCATAGCAAGAACGTCGCTGGTTCGAGTCCCAACTGGGTCAGTCAGCATTTCCGTGTGGAGTTTGCATGTTCTCCCCATGTTCTTTCTTCTTTTGAACACAAAGGATGATATTCTGATGAATGTCAGAAAAAGCAGCCATTCACATCCAGAGTAGTAACAATATAAATACTATGGAAGTCAATGGCTGTTTGTTTTTTTCAATATTTTTTGTACATCTTTCTTTGTTAAGCAGAAGAAGGAGGAGGTAAGGTAAATGATAACATAATGTCATATAAAGCCATTTGTTTTAAATCATTGTTTTATTTTATTCTTAACATCGCTAATACCTTGTAGGCTTTAGTCACCACTCTGCTCTTGCGCCGTGGGCCGTCCTCCTCCTGCTCGCTGTCGGGTTCATCGCCTTCATCAATGTCAAAATCACTGTCCACTTCATCCTCTGTTTCAGTCAGGTCACCTTTATATTCTTCATCACCTGATTCCTGCACAATTCAACATTTCATGCGGTAGAGGTGAATTGAATTAATTAAATTGGCTGTGTGAATGAGAGTGTATGGATGTTTCCCAGTACTGGGTTGCAGCTGGAAGGGCATCCGCTGTGTAAAACAAATGCTGGATAAGTTGGTGGTTCATTCTTCTTTGGTGACCACTAATGAATAAAGGAACTAAGTCGAAGGAAAATGGATGATCAAATTTTTGTAGAACGCCTCGGGAAACTGTGTAGTGCATTTCTTAAAGGGCACCTATGGTGAAAAATCTACTTTTCAAGCTATTTGGACAGACGTGTGTGTATGTATACTGTATAGACTGTCATATTGGGGTGATATAAACACACACAGTCCTTTTTTTTTCAATTTAACAACATAAAAACGGTGGACCAATTGGAGCAGTTTTTAGACCGACCGCAACTTTACGTAGGAGAGTGGTCCTCCCACCCACCAATATTGATTGAAAGCCTCGCGTCACGATCATATCCTCAGTTTCTTGTTTCACATCCGCTATTTTCAGCGTGTGAGTCAAAGCGATATCACTAAAGGAACACCTTTGCTCTATTTTTAGATGAAAGACTCATTGGGCTCAACAAAAGATCAATATTCTCCACATTATCGCTGTAAACGAAATTATTTCTTGTACCTTGTGCGTGGCCCGGTGTAGTGCATTTCGGAGTTCTGGGCGTGGGTTTCTGTCAGGGTGCACGCGGCGGAGCTTCGGGTCGGCGGCCACGGCGCCGTTGTGTTTGCCCTGGTGGAGGCCTGTGTTTGGAGTTCTGGAATGCGTGGCACGACGATTCGGGACACTTCATGTTTCTGCCACCTCACTGAGAGTGTCTGGTGTGCATTCGGTGCCTCAGTCAAAGTTAATTCAGTGTATGTGGTTATTAGTACAAGCTCTGCATTTGTACACCGAGACTATACAAACTATACAAAGACACAAATGATTTTGTACTCTCTGCTTGGTCTGTGTCCAAGTCGTAAATGTACGGCTGAATGCTGATCCTAGCTTAGCTTAGCTTCTCTCTCTCTGTCTGTCAGCCTGTCTGTTGCAAACACAGAGCGTGGGAGCTTTTTGCTCCGCCCCCTTGTTACGTTGGGCGGTAAGCCGAAACTAATTTTCATGTGAAACAACACGCCCCTAAAACAGCAAACTGTGTAAATACCCACAACATGACACTTTTTAACACATTATAATAAAAAAATCTGAACTGTGTGTTGAACTGAACCCTAAACTGGCACACTCAGAAGAACCACAATATAAATTTTAAATCATAAAAATGGGGTAAACTATGTGCCCTTTAAGTAGTACTTAAGTATTTAATGAATCTGGTCTGCAAACAGAATGACTAATTTGATATACTAAAATATTAAAAATAATAAAATAAACAAAAATAAATTAATAAAAAAATCCACACACACACACTTTAATGGCTCTTTAAATAATGTGTCAAGAAAGAAGTTTTAACCATTTTTCAAGCGAGAATATAGTTGTTTAAAACTCAAATCTGTGGTTTATTTATGGTGTGTATTTTAATATGTTTATATAAAAAAAAAAAAAAAAAATATATATATATATATATATATATATATATATATATATATATATATATATATATATATATATATATATATATATATATATATATATATATATAAATTAAGAGAATATTGCCCTCCTGGTGACGAGTGCCTGAATCCGTCTAAAGCGGGCTTTCCTCAGCTAGTCAATCTGACATTTACACTAACTTTAGGTGTTTAACAGTCGTTGGTTTCATGACTGAACTTACTTTTGTTCCAGTTTATTATGCTTTGGCTTAGCACAAAGTCATGTTAATTAAATATTATTTCATATTTCCATGTTAACCTTATAAAATAAATAAAGGTGCAGTGCAATCAAAAAGATGTTGGTAACCAGTTTTTGGGGCTGCAATAACATTCTGTCATTTATAAAATTAAAAAAGTGCCAATACTATCATAAAAGTTCATTTGTATTATATTCTATAATGAATAAAATAAAAAAGTTTGAATTCCTATAATTAACGTTCAAAAGATATAGGCCTTTTGACAGTAATTAGCTGTAATTATGCTACCTGCCTTATTTTCACAATAAAATTATGAATACAACATATTACTGTGAAGTTTTACAGTTAAATCCTGTAAAGCGATAACAATCTAATTTATTGTAAAAATTACGGTAACCTGTTGTAAAAATCTGGATATTTTTTACAGTTTGTTTATTCAATGACTGAAATAAATGTTTAGCCATTATCATTTAATTGCTGACTTTTTACACTGGTAATAATGCCATCTGTTTGTTCATTTGACTTACCCCTTAGTCTAAAAAAAGACAGAATGAAAGTAAGATAAAGTTCTGCAGAGGAATTGCGAAGATGCACTGTATGAAATGCAAGCAGTCAAAGCAACATTCCACGGTCTTTTTCCTTGTTCATTGTTTTGTCTTTTTTTGACAGGTCGTGATCGATGGCATTTGAAGGTCATGTGGCTTCCTTTATCCCCTTGCTGAAGGCATTGGAAGTTACATTTAAAAATATGCAAGATGTGGGAAACGAAATCTCTTAATTGTAGGGGTGTAACGATACACTCAGCTCACGATACGATGTGTATCACGATATAATGTTCACGATTCGATATGTATCACGATATTTGGAATAAAAATTTCAAATTTAACTGAAATGCAAATTTTACCAAGTAAACTATTTTTTATGTATTTCTTTTGTTTCAACTTGTTAAACTGAACCTTCTTTAAGAAAATAAATTAAACAGGCCTGTCTCTGGAAAATAAAACAATTTAAAAACGTCTTCATGTTGGGCATGATGAGTGACAGGGTGGCCGTCTTTTCATTACACAGGACAGTCGTGACTCTTTTCAGCAGTTTAGGCAGGTTTACTATTTCTTCGGCGTCGCTGATGTCGGCGCTATCAAGTGTATCATGTTGACGTGCATTTTTGTGTACCTCTGTACTCAAAAGGGTTAATGCTCGTCGTAATCATAACTCTAAAATGCGATATGATTGTTAAAATAATGTGTACGTTTTCGGTTTCATTTCCACTGCTAAGTGCTGTTTATACTTCCCACGCGGCTCCTGAAAGATCACTCTGTTCCACAAATTGAATGTTGTTTACTACTTTATTAGTCACAACCTGCAGGTTCTGTTCACTGAAGCAGACGCGCGCGTATGGCAAGCCGTTTTAGCATTTAAACCTTTGTTCTGACTATCCATAAATATATTTAATTCATATTTAATTAAATTCATTTAGAGATATCTCTAATTATATTTTGACTAGTCGAATTATAATTATGACTAGTCAAAATATAATTAGAGATATATCTAAATATATTTATGGATAGTCAGATCAAAGGTTTAAATGCTAAATCGGCTTGCCATGCGCGCGCGTCTATCATCCGCCCTCTGTAGTAACAGCTCCAGGCCCGGCGCTACGGGGGGCAAAGGGGGGCATTGCCCCCTCAGAAAGAGTTTGTGCCCCCCCAGTTTTTATAAAGGATTGTTCACTCAAACTGAAAATACTTTCTGTCATTAATTATTAACACCCCCGTCGTTCCGACCTTATGAACAAACATTTAAATATTTTAAAATATATGACATAGCAATTGAATTATGCAAATGGTGAGATTAAAGCTAGTCCTATAGTTTAGAGATCCGGTCCCCGCGTCAGGTCAGGTGCGCCCGTAAATAGCCTTTAAAACGCGCACACGGCGATGGAGGCGCACTCAACTCACAAGGGAGAAAAGTGGGTGACATGATAGGAGCAGCTTAATTCATTACATGCTTTGGTTAACTAATTATTTAAACACAACTCTCTTGAGCTCTAAAAGGAAAAAAACACACATAAGAAATTTGCTGTTAAATTAATTTTAGCAGAGACGCAACTGCCAGTCATTTATTAGTTTGGGAAGATGTAGCCTAATAAACATGTTTCAATAAAAACAAATAGTTTGCTGCACAGTCCCACAGTAGGCTACACTAAAAATAATATTTTATTTTATTTATTTATATTATTATTAATATTATTACAATTAAACTAAAATTGACAAAAACGCAGAACTCTCTGAATGTTTGCTTTCATTTTGCTAAAAAGTGCACTTTTACAGTTGTGTAGAGAAACATCCCATTATGCAGCAGCAGTCAAGGTATAACACATAATAAATGCCTTTTGCGTTTATTAAGTCAAGTTTGCAGTGTTATAAATGGAATATAGTGCTTAAGTGGATTTATCGCGGATCAACCGAGAAACCTCTCACGTGCTGCAGGTAAGCAGATAGCAGAATGATAATCTTTTAAAAACATGTCACTTATGCTATACTGCTTTTTGCTCATGCAAAATAAACAACATACAAAATATTGTAGATCTATTTTAGGAGCTAAAATACAACATATAGAGTTTGTTTTGACTTGTAGCTCATGGCCCTAAAATGAAAATAACCTGAAAACAAGCTATTAAAAAAGGCTTAATAAATTAAATAATTAATAAATAAAATTACGGGTAGGCTTAGTAACCTAATGGTTTATGATGGTTTACAATATCACGAAAAAAACACACTTATGATAGCCTAAGATAAATCTTTTTTACATTTAAAATGATGAGAAAAAAAGTTATATAGCATGTTGAGTTGCGTGTTATCCGTGTCAAAATTTAACCAATTTTCACGGTAATAACATGTGAATTTTGGTATCTTTTTTACGTATTTTTCTGGCTACACTAATGCATTAAAATGAAACTAATTGTTTTAAATGACATTAGATTGTAACATTTAGCTTTTCCCTAACACTGATGTTGGTTGGATAATAGGCTACGTGAAGCGGGATGACTCGGTTAAGCTGATTTCACTATTTACCGGTTAAATGAAATGAATAGTCTGATCGTGGGTCAGCTTGCATGCGTGGGCATAATTTGACGTCTACCTAAAACTTTAAACATTCATGTTATTTAAAATAAAACGGAAATTAGGAGAATAACATATGATTTAAAGCACTCGTTTGGCACTGAAGCCATCATCCGTCTGCATTAATAAGCGGTAAGCATTACTATCGTTAATAAAATTCGTAATAGCGAAACTGCATATTGTTATTACTATTAAAACGTAGCCTAATTACTGCCTTAGGTCAGTAACTTAGGCAGTAATGCAATGTAATAATAAATGTGAATAAATAGCCTAAATGAAAGAAACAAGAGACCAAAATGAGTCACCAGGTCTAGTGCCCCCCTATGGATTTAAAGTGCCCCCTCAGTTTTGACTTCCTGGCGCCGGGCCTGAACAGCTCACGTCTTGTGTGATTTTGCGGCGGCCAATACATCATTATATGAAGACAGAATGATATTTTAGGGTGAATTGTACCTTATAAATACATTATGTGACTCTTTCAACACCATTAGGAGGTATCCATGTCACTGTGCAAAGTATGTAAATCACTGTGAAGACTTTAAAACTTAGGATGTTTGACCCAGTATGCGTGTCAAAAAGCGGACGAGTCTAAAGCAATGACTGGACAACCGAAATGTTGTCAGACGTCTGATTTTGAGAGGATGGGCCATCCTCTATTTCAACTCCACTCATCTTGGTCTGCTAACATTACGGCTGCTGCAATCTGAACTCACGTGCGACAGCAGGTGGAACGTAGCTCACGTGCAAACAACTCAACTAATAAGAGAAAACAGACGTCATATCGTAATCAAATCGTCATAACGCCACGATGCATATCGAGACATTTTTGCATCGCAATAAATCGTACAACGATAAATCGTTACACCCCTACTTAATTGGCATCAAAAGCTCCACAAAAAAAAAAAACTTTAGGAACTGCTCATTGTGGCGGCAGTAATGATACTTCTAAGGCATCGGTAAGTTTCATTTGGGAAGTTATTTACACACTGAATAAAATGCTGTTTCATACAATTGATTTGTGTTGGGACAACATGAAGGACTTAAGTTAACTTATCACAAATTTAAGTGGATTTAACAAAAACAATTAAGTTGTCCCAACAAAATCTCAATAATTGTGTTTTTTAAATAGCAACAAAAATATTTAGTTGAGTGTAAGATTGTATGAGAAATTAATTGTAGTCCATTATTTGCCTTCAATTAAAGACATGATACTGTCTAGATGGCGATATTATTAAACAGACCTTTTTCTGAGTATTTTACATTTGACTGAAAAATGCAAAACCAAATCGAAATGGCGATTTAAACTTTTTGCAAAAGTCCAAGGGGAAAAACCTAGAGAGAGAGGAAATCAAAATTTAATGCAGGGAAGTTGAATTAAATACAAAACAAAAGCACTCAGTAAAAGTGTAATTCTTCAAATGAGATAAGCTACTAATTACAGGACTGTAAAGTTGCCAGAGACTGAAATAAACTGCTTGTGGGATGTGGGAAGAATTGCCTAAGGGGTCAAGATCATGTGAATTCCATAGTTTTGTATTTGTTTTCCCTTTCCTGGTGTAGGAAAAGGGTAAAGTACACATGAGAGAGGCCCACATAACCACCCACACACACACACACACACCCACATGTGAAAATCTGTATATCAAAAAATTTCCCTTGAATGCCAATGTGTAGGGATTTTCAAAGATCATATAAAGTTGTTGAGTTTTTCTGTTTTGTTTTTTGTTTCATCCGAATTGCACACAGACAACACTAGTCTATTCATTTCTGAGAAAGCAATGATTGCAGCTCTGACAGAACCCAATTGTCCTTTTAACAAAGCTGTAGTGTGGGTTTAGAGCAAACATTCAATGTCATTCCTTCTCAGCCCATTTACATTCATTTGACAACCAAAGGTAAAGCATAAGCACACCCACAAAGCCTGTTCTAACTACCAAGTTTACATACTCTAAAAGCTTCAACGTTTGATCACCTGGCAAGTTCCAAACCATACGCTTGTAGATTTGTTTTAAAGACGGTTAACATTTTCTGAATTATTAACCGTGGCTTGTATTAAACTTCCTCCCACGCTGAAGGTTATTCACGGTAAAGGTGTGCTGGCATTGTTTCAGGAATGAAAGAATAAGGAAGATAGTAACTCCGGGACACTCCTCCAAAATATGCAAATGAAATGCAGATGTTGTGTCTTTTGTCTTGGTGTTTTTTCACTAGATCATGAATTTTTTTGGTTGCACTTTATTTTGATGGTCATTTTAGACATTGTATTGACTATAATTCGCTTTGTAACTACATGTCAACTAACTCTCATTAGTCTATTAGTGTTAGATTAGGGCTATTGTAAATCTCTCATGTAGGTATCAATAATCAAAGATGGTTCACTCTCATTATTATTAAAGGAAGTCCTGCCTTCCTGTCAAAATAGCCAGGCATCAACCATTATTGATGATTCTTTGTTGTTCTTTACGAATATTATAATTGTTGCAATCTAATCAAGAAAGGTTGTGGCCAATCCGAACAAAACACAGACTTCTGAAGTTCTTATTCATTCATTCGTTCATTTACTTTCAGCTTAGTCTCTTAATTTATCAGAGGTTGCCACAGCAGAATGAACCGCCAATTTATCCAGCATATGTTTTACACAGCAGATGCCATTCCAGCTGCAACCCAGTACTGGGAAACACCCATACACACTCATTCACACATACACTATGGACAATTTCGCTTGCCCGATTCACCTATAGCGCATATCTTTGGATTTGTGGGGGAAACCAGAGCACCTGGAGGAAACCCACACAAACATGGGAAGAACATGCAAACTCCACACAGAAATGCCAACTGACTCAACTGGGACTCGAACCAATGACCTTCTCGCTGTGAGGTGAAAGTGCTGAGCCAGCGTGTCACCTTGACGTTACTCATGGGAACATTAATTAAAATATTCTTTTATTTTCTAAGTTTAACACAGCTTATTTTATTTTCTATGTATGTTGGACTCCTAGTTTGAAAGAAAAATCTGGAGTAAGTCAGTGCAACATCATCTTATCTGTTTATAGCTGGTCAGAATGCAAAACACGAGAACGATGGGTTATTTTTTTTTTATTTGTTAGTGTAATGTGCATATTGTGACAATTTCCACGTTTGTTTGTATTAAGGTAAGAAAACACATGTACACTTTTAAATAAGTTTTTAATACATGTTTATGCATTGTGTCATATCACTGAGCTCCGATGTATTTATACTTAAGCCTATATTTCATCCACACAACATAAACCAGAACCAAATGTGGACAGATTGACTTGGTCCTAACGTGAACCTCTTTTCCACATTCAAAAGATTGTTGCTTGACAAATCTATTAGATTGTTAAAATATTTCTTGACCCCTGAAGTATGATTATTCTGCATGTGACATAATGCTTTGTGAGTATTAGACACATGAGAGCGAAGTTCATTAATATTCACAACCTTTCCAAATAAGGTAAAAACAGAGCTTTTCATACAAGGTGTAATTCGTAGGGTTATAAATGGACTTGTTTCTGGGGATTTATTACAGTTACCCAAGCTGTTATGTTCTTCAAGATATCAGAGAACAATAAAACATAATGTATCAATAGCAATAGCAATGCATTTGGAAAATCTCAGAATGAATGCAGATTTTTTTTTTCCACAGCTCTTTTACATGGGAGAAAACTGTAATTTACAAAAGCTTATTTAAAGGGGTTGATCCAGAGTGTTTTTTAAAGGCTTGGTTGTGTTTATGGAGTGCAAAGCAATATTTGCTCATGCTTCATTTGTAAAAAAAAAAAAAAAAATCTATTAATTTTTCCATATATCTTATTTTATTTTTTTACAGCTACTCAGCTAAGATATAACAGCAATCAAATTTCCTAGTTTCTCTGAAGGCCCGCCCTCAAGAGGCTCTGATTAGTCAGCTAACATAATGTGGTGTGATTAGCGGATCTACTCTACTTTACCAGGAAGCGTCATGCCTCTGCTCTACTTGCACACGCTTTGCATCTGTAGTGAAAATACTGTCAGTCAGTGTATCCGTATCAGTTTGAGCCTTAATCAGATGAAAAATGAAGAAGACCCAGCTGAACCCCATGCCTGCTCTGTAAAATAAAAGTGTCTTTATTTTATATTTGGGTTATAAGCAAGCGGCAACCTCCCGCTCTCCCTCGGGAAGCCAATACGGAAGTAACTAAAACTACAATTCATCGACTCGCCTTGGGGGGGCTGGCTCCAGGAAGTGCAGGTCATTTCAGACTGCAATGGGAAATTGGCTATTTTTACAGCTGATAAAAATATGTTTACAGCCTGGTACAAAAGATGGCGTTGGTGCATATAGCAATGATTAACCTTCATGACAACTGTGAGGGGGGTGAATTTTTTTATAACTCATCTGTTTCATTTTTATTAGGTTATATTAAGTCTGCATAATTAAGGGCATGGCCACTTGAGTGACAGCTAGGTCTCGCTGCTCGCTGTCTCGTCACCTCACTGTCACGATGAACTCGGCATATACATCGCATTTTTGTGTTGGTTAATGTTTCGTTACACAGTCAGTTGCCTTTTGGGATTATTTCCTACAATTATCAGATAATATGGCATGCTGTGTTCACTTTATTGTGCTCACAAACCATTCACGTGGCCTCACGTTTCCCTGGTGAGTGAAATTATATACTTGTATACCATCCCAATAAGTGTATTTGTTTTATTTAAGATCATTTATCATTTATAATGTTCTTTAGAGCTGTAATGCACTCCAGAATCTGTCAGATTGATTAGCTGTAGGCTTTAGACCAGTCATCTGATGTGTTATCATACAGTGTTATGCCTGGATTTCATCAATAGTCTTGTACTTACTAACACAGACTATATCTGAAGTGTTTGGACGTATTTCGTGTTTTCCTCCTGTAGGAAAACGTCATGAGAACAATACTTAGTGGCTCAATGTATTACAGCAGTGTTTTTAAAAGTCTAAACACTTTATTGATATAGTGTACAGCCAAGCACATGTGGTCAGAACACAAACGAATCGCAGGTAATGAAGTATTAAGCGTTTCTCCCAAAGAAAAGTCTGTCTGCCAGGTCCAAGCAAGCTCACTCTCTGCCTCTTTGCCCTTGTTTGGTATCCCGCCATGGGTGTTATAACGTGCGAACAAAATGGCAACGGTTGGCCGTGCCTACTTGTGGCTTCTTTTGCGCTCTTTAGAAACCTATGGGTGACGTCACGGATACTAAGTCCATATATTTTACAGTTTATGGTTATAAACATGTGTAAGTAATTAGAAAAGTTCACATATCTTTTGTGAGTTCATTATTTGAGGTGTAGAACGCACAGAAGCGCCAACATAGAGAAACACTGCAGTGCCTGGTGAAGATTGTAGGTGCTTACAGGGGTTTGACGGATAAATATGAATTTGTTGCTAAATTGTTAGCGGTGCCGAACAGCATTTCCTGTTGTTTACATCCTTGTTTACGTTCTTGCTACAACATACCGTTAATGCTAGAAACTGTGCATGTTGTTGATCAATTTTAACGAATAAAAATACTTACAGGTTGTGGTTCACAATCCACAGCTTCTTCTATTATGGTTGGAGCTGCTTCTTTGAGGAGTTTTTAGGCGAAACCAACACTAAACTGGAAGAGATTCTGGAAATTGTCCTTTGTCAAATGCTAGAGCTATATCTTTTTTTATAATTCTCTGGAACATAATTAAGATTAAATTGTAAGCACTTCTCTGTTTGTGTCATGTTTTTTGGAAACCCAAATATTTAAATAGAAGAAGCTCTGTGGAAATAGCAGCGTTTGCACAGCATTTTAGCTTTTTCTGCTATAACAGCGCCTCTGGCCATGCCCCTTCACTGCAAAGGGTGTCTGCGCATAACCTGAAGGGTTTATGATCTCATTAACCTGGATGCATTTTTTGTAGTCACCAAACTTCGTTTGCTGTAGGCTTTGCTAAGCTAATGCTTCATTGAACTTTGAGCGTATTACATTCAGAGATGTTGTTTATGTTCACACAGCTACATTACACATAAACTAAAATATGATATCGTAGAGGAACACCCCTTTAAACAGTTTGCAGTTTCAGGCTTCCAAAATGCAGTTTTTGTGTAAATAAACAGCTTTACAAACATTTCTAAGAACATGAAGTTCAAGTACAAACAGTCCTGGAGTCATATGAGCCAGCTGATTTTCTGTAAATTTCTGAGTTTAGTGACTCGGTTTCAGCTTTTAGGAACGAATGCCAATGTTGTGAATGAGAGCTTTGTGTTCAGTATGGTATTTAGTTTCTTTTTTTCTTTGAAGTCTGGCTTTCGTCTCCATGTTTTTTTTTCTCCCTCTCTCCCTTCTGCTCTTGCTGCATACAAAAAACATCTGTGAAACTGAGATGGGACACAGTCATTCAATGAAGAAACTCTAGCACCCCTAAAAGTGTTGCATTGACGTTAGTGGCGTTTACAGCCTGGACTTTGTTTGTTGTTGTTGTTTTGTGGTGCAGAGCTCAAAGGCTCTATCATAGGCTGTGTGGTTGTTCACATATGAAGGACGCTGTTGTTTGGGCCGTCAAACACAGACATTATTCTCAGGCTACAGTGGGATATGATCTCACAATTCAGGAATGTGAGCAGGCTGCTGGGAAGTGAGCCGGTGTGGGGGTGTTGCGTTTCCCCCCTATTATAAACTGGTATGCAGACCACACGCCACTGAAATTAAAGGCAAGATTAGATCCTGGAAAAATACATGAAGATAAATCATACAAAGATAAATCATACAAATGTTTGTGTTTAGCATTTTTCATCAGTCACTGTAGAAACACAATGCACTGAGGACACAAACTAGTCCAGTTTGGCCCAGTTAATATTAATCAGGACAGTACATGTCAATAGGACACGCATGTTTTAAAGTATTTAGGTTATATAAGAAGGTTTAGTTTGCTTTTGTTTGGGCTGTCATTCCCTTCTGCATCAGCGTCCATGTCAAAAGCATTACATCGTGTCATTACATAAGACCAGGATTCTGTTTGGGCATGTTCGGAAACTGGACTGATGTTTTGACCCTGAGAACAGAATGTTCCTCTAAAACCGCGCTGACGTAATGTCTCAGACAGCCAGCCCATCGCTCACATCATGACCTCTTTCTCTTTTTTTGAGAGAAGTATATCACTGCGTCATTGTCTTGAGATGACAGATAACTGTAAAAGAGTGAATTTTTGTCTTTTTGACATAAAAAAATGTTGTTTGTCAACCTTTAGAGATTTAACCTACATATCATATGGTTTGACATTTATGTAACCTAATTCCCAATTTAGGACTAAGTCTAAATTTGAAGACGCACACATTAATTTGGGTGATGTGGGTGACAAACTCAACCATTTGGTTACATTTTTAAACCAGTCTGTGGGTTTGTCCATATGAACCTCAAATGTATGTTGAAACAACCCAGCATTTTTTAGAGTGCTGTATAAAGTCAAACAGTTCATTAGTTTTTTTGTATTTAAATAGTAACTATTTTTTTCAAGCTATAAATAAAATATATTGACAAATGTATAAGAGGAAGGCATATCAGGCCGAAAATGTCCCCACAAGTATATCAATACCAATTTTTACCTTTTATTTATTTATTTTTTGGTCCCCATGAGGAAACCAAAAGAATCATACAGAATGAAATATTGTAAAAAAAAAAAATGGCAGAATGTTTCTTGTGAGGGTTAGGTTTAGGGGTACCACTGTAAAAAGGGAACAGAATATACAGTTGAAGTCAGAATTATTAGCCACCCTTTAAATTTTTTTTCTATTTTTAATATTTCCCAAATTATGTTTAACAGAGCAAGAAACTTTCACAGTACGTCTGATCATTTATTTTCTTCTGGAGAAGTCTTATTTGTTTTATTTTGGCTAGAATAAAAGCAGTTTTTAATTTTTTAAAACCCATTTTAGGGTCACTATTATTAGCCCCTTTTAGCTAATTTTGTTTTCGATAGTCTTCAGAACAAACCATCGTTATACAATAACTTGCCTAAATACCCAAACCTGTCTAGTTAACCTAATTAACCCAGTTAAGCCTTTAAATGTCACTTTAGCTGTATAGAAGTGTCTTGTAAAATATCTAGTCAAATATTATTTACTGCCATCAGTAAAATGAGTTAATAAAACTGGAAATGAGTTAATAAAACTATTTTGTTTAGAAATGTGTTGAAAATATCTTCTCTCCGTTAAACAGAAATTGGGGGAAAAATAAACATAGGGGCTAATAATTCAGGGGGGCTAATAATTCTGACTTCAACTGTACATTCGGAACATATTAAAACATTACATTTTTGTCCACATAAAACATGAAACCCAATGTATATGTATGAAGGTTTATGTGGATTACAGGGACACAAAGTTGTATAATGATGGTTATAACCTAGTTGTACTGTTTCATGTGAGAGTTGGGTTTAGGGGTATAGGTATGGGGTAGAGCCATGTAATACGCTGTTTTTACTCTATAAAATACATTATGCCTATGGAGTGTTCCTGTAAACCAGAAATGCCCAAGCGTTGATCCTATCTGAGAAGAGAGGGAGAAATACAAGGATGGTTTAGTCTGCAATTTCTAATTTAATGTAACATTTTGATTGTTGTTTTATTGCTAAGCTACAAAAAAAAAAAAAATTTAAATTAAATGTTTCAATTAAATGAAAAATAAATAAATCAGATTTTGTTTCTATGTTTGTACTGTCACCCAACAGACAAACAATGCAGAGACATCAGTGAGCAAAGGCAAAGCTTGATTATTGTTTTCAACATTGAACTCTTTATGTTTTTATTGTAATAAGTTATTATTTAAAATTATTCTGCATAAGTTAATACTATATAGTGTAATGTTTTGTATTTATTTTTAAACATTATGAAATAAATTAGGGAATTACCTATGGCAGCTTTAACTTTCGGCCCACGGCTCTCAGTATTATTTGGTTTTTTGACCCTTCATATGAAACATTTTGGGCACCCCTGCTGTAAACCATGTGAACATGTATATGTGTGTTTGGAGTTCAAAATTAGAAAACAGCTTACAGTTTCTTTAACTTTGAGTACACTGCCTACTTAGACTAATTATTATTATATGTTCTAAAGCACAGTATGAAATAACTTACATATTTAAAAACATTAAAGAACAGCAATGACTGTAGAAAAATTACAGCTAAATTTCTAAAGGTTACAGCAGTCACCAAAAAAAGTTTATCACTGCAATCATTTCAAAGTGCCAAGCAAGTAATAAACTTTTTCGCCAGCCAACACTTTGCTTGTATAAATCTTCATTTAATGACACACCAGTGTGAACGTATGCCATAAATTTCTTTAAAAGAACCAAGCAATGGAGAGCATGCAGAAGTAAACATCATGCTGACACTCAAGCGCATGTGACCGAAAGAGCGCAGTTAAAATGACAAGACATATCTCAAGCAAACACATATTAATACACTTACCAGTCACTGACTCTGCTTGTCAAGCACAGCATGTCCTTAAACACACAACCTCCCAAAGGAGTGAGCGAAACTTTTGCATAGCTGATTGCTGCAACAGTGCAGTGTTTAACATTATTAGACTCTTTACTTTATACGTATATAGCTTGCATGTTATTGTTATAGCCTCTATAAGACATAATGTAGACTCTAAGTCATTATGCGACTACATCTCATATTTGAGTTTTTGTTTCAATGGCTTTAACATACTTTATAATCTAGATTACATTCAAAATCATTAGGTTATCTGTTGACAAATCATCAAAATAAAGTTTAATCAGATATTAAGCAGACACTCTAATACATGTAGATACAAAATAACATTGTTAACAGGTTTATTTTTATTTATTTTTGTTATTTATTTTGATTTCACATGTGCTTTCGGTCTTTGAACAGTATTCTCCTTCAGGCACGAAAACATCAAACCCGTACTAGTTAAAGGGTGTGCCGCATACCAATCATAGCTTCATGACTTACTCGTTTATGGTTAGAGGCAGGTAATGTCATAACTAACCTCAGCGAATAACACCTAAAAACAAAACTATTGAGAACACAGTCTTTACTCATGTCTCTGCATGCGCTTATGAATCAGTTTGCAGGGTTTGGCTTTTTATGATAAAAAGATATTCTGATATGCCTTAAAAAATTTTGATTAATGTAAAAGCAGTTTGACTTCAGATAACATTGAAGTCTGAATAGAAAATAGAAAATGATTTTAACTAGTTGGTCCTTTTTTATGAATAAAGTCTGAATGTGTTCTTACTTAAATAAATACATCCTATAAACTTGTCTCAATGCTTTAGTTTACAACCTACAAGTAAGTAATCGGAACGTACAGTATTCATACTATTTGCTTCTAGTGTGTTACCAAAATACTTGATGGGAGAATATGTAAGCAATGTGTCTGACAATACTTATGACGAACAATAAGACAAAAAAAGAATGAAGAGAATGATGAAGGAAGTACATACAGTACTTTCGGATTAAAGGGATTGTTCATTCAAAACTTAAAATTCTGTAATTCACTAACCATTTAAGTGTTTTAAACCTGACAACCTGAGTTTCTTCTATTGAACACAAAAGAAGATATTTTGAAGAATGATGGAAATGTGTGACCATTGCAATTAGTAGTATTTGTTTGATTGGTGGTTAAAAAGTGGTTACAGGTTTCCAGGTTTGTTTAAAATATCTTCCTTTGTTTTCAATAGAATAAATGATGTCATAAAAGTTTATAATCACATGATGACAAGTAAATAGTTAGAATGTTTTCATATGTAGGCAAACTGTCCCTTTGAGGCAGAAGTGCCATTTTTTCATGCACCTGTCAGTGTTAAGATTTTTTTTAAGTCTTATGTAAAGAAATCATCCAAAATACACTTTTAAGTCTATCATTTGCTAATAGAGATTTTTCTCAGAGTCCTAAATTTCCTGCATTGCGTACGTACACTAAACTTCACAGTTTTA
Source organism: Danio rerio (assembly GCF_052040795.2). Lineage (NCBI taxonomy): Eukaryota > Metazoa > Chordata > Actinopteri > Cypriniformes > Danionidae > Danio > Danio rerio. The sequence goes on along the minus strand of NC_141036.1, from coordinate 33,850,344 downwards.
TTCATATACAGTATATCTGGTTAAGGGATTTGCTTGTACATAGATTGCCTGATTATTAAAACATTTAATTTTTTTCTGGCTGGTTGCAGTATTTTCGAACTTATGGAATAGTACATAAAATTCCAAAAATCCACTCTGTAAAAACCTTGGACTCCTATTTTGTAAAACATAAAATAAAAATAATAAATGCATTTTAATTTAGCTACCCATACAAGTAAACCTGTCTCTAACCGACCTTTAAACTTACTCATACTACTTAACCCATCACTAACCGACCCTTAAACCTACCCATGCTACTAAACCCATCCGAAAACCAGTTCTTATAATACTAAACCTAACCACCGTCTCTAACCATCCCATACAAGTAACCGATGCTTAACCCTACCCATAATATTTAACCCATCACTAACCAACCCTTAAACCTACTCATACCATGACTTCTAACATGTCTGTGCTTTATTGTATCTATCACTGCTTTCCAGGTTGTTGTTTTGAAAGCTCTTTGGTTCAACAACACAATTTCAGGGAAATTTGTAACTGTTTGATATAGTGGCTAATTTGGATGAATTTGTATCATTAGCCCCTTTCACACATACAGACCTTTCCAGAAAATGGCCGGCAATTTTCCGGACAGGTTGTATGTGTGAACAGGTCTTTTTTGAAAATACCGGTAAATTCGTTCTGGCTATTTTCCGGAAAGAGGAGTTGTAACATTACCGGCAATTTGCCAGAATGCTGCGCTGTGTGAATGCAGATGGAAGATTGCCGTAATAAGCGCGTACACGTCTAGAACGTGCTGACATGAGACGTCTGCTTTAGCCAATCACAACAGTCAGACGCATTTACGTCCGCGCCGTTTATGAGAATAAAAGCCTTTCAATATTTTTCCAGACACATTTAGCTGCTAGAAGTTAGTCAGATCACGTTTATATGTTCTTCTTAATGCAAACTGTGTAAATAATCATCAATGACATGCTTATGATAAGCCGTTGTTTGTTTACCTTCAAGCTTTGCGTGTGCCTGTGGAACAGCCTGTGAGCGCCAGCACACGCACATATTATGAACATCTCACCATGCGAAAGTGATCCTGCGAAAGTTGTTCACAATATTGATCATGCACAGAGTTTGTAATTTAGTCAAATGTTTACAAATACAAGTGCAGTCGTTTAAAGCTCATTTGTGGTGAATGATGTCAGAATTTACCGGTATTTTGGAATGGATGTGTGAATGCTCTTTTCCGGAAAATTTCCGTAACGTCCTCGCCTGTGTGAACAGCGCTTTTTTGAATATACCGGTAAAGTCGTTCCGGAAATTTTCCAGATATTTACCGGTATCACTGTGTGAAAGGGGCTATTATCTTATTTGTAAAAATTTTGTGCGATTTGCTCATCCCCCAATGATGGTAGGGTTTAGTTGGGTGCCACACCACCTGTTTAAAATCGTACATTTTCAAACAACTGAACTCGAATTAAGTTATAAAAATTAGCCACTAAATCGGCAAAACGTAAAATAGTAATGTTTCCTTGTGAGATCAGGCTGGGTCGAAGCAGACAGATTTTTGTTTCCCAGAATAGTGTGAGAACAAGATGAATAAATATGACAGCAGTGTCTGACTCTGCCAACAAATCAGCCTGTGCCACATAAACAAACAGGACAAGCTGTGCCATGCATGCCTCCAACTAACTAAGGCTCCATGAGAAAAGAAAGGCGATCAAGTGAAATTTGAATCAGTTGTAAGAACAGGAATAGGGGAAGTTCTTCTGTGTTTTTGGTACTGTCAAGTTAAAGGTCTGTTTTGTGGAGTGTAAAGTATGAGAACTTTTTTAAGTTTAGTTTAAGGTGAGATCTCAGGCAAAAAACTGATATTGGAGTTCTTGGCTTTTCAATTGTCAAATGAAACATTTAAAAATTGTATTTTTAAATGTTTCATTTGTCTCTATTGCGTCTGTAGATTTCAACTATGATAAGTTTTTTAGAAGCTGTTTTCTCATTGAGTCATGAATCTCCACTTCAGCATTGCGAACATACATCAAACTTAACAGTTTCACAATACAATATATCTTGTTTTCGGAAACACATTTGTTTGTACAAAATTTGTCTGATTATATAAAACATTTCATCTAACTGCTGATTTTCTGAATTATGGAATGATACATAACATACCCCAAATCCCCAGAGTAAAAACATTTGTTAAAAAAAAATCATACAATTATATAAATAATTGTTTTCATTTCAGTCTTTTTGTCATTTCACTGACAGTCTTGCCTTAAAGCAAAAACTCTGAGATACTGTGGCAAAATTCAGCAGACACTTAAACCTACCCATGCTACTAAACCCATCACTAACCAACCCTTAAACCTTCCCATACTACTTAATCCATTACTAGCCAACCCTTTAAACTACCCATACTACTAAAGCCATCACTTACCAACCCTTAAACCTAACTTTACTACTAAACCTGTCCCTAACCATCTCTTAAAACTACCAATACAAGTAAATCTGTCTCTAACCGACCCTTAAAACTCATAACTGACCATTAAACCTCATTAACTGACCCTTAAAAGCAACCCCTAAACCTTATTAATTGTCCCATAAAAGCAACCCATTCTATTATACCCATCATTAACCAACCCTTAAATCTACCTTTACTACTAAACCCGTCTCTAGGCATCCCTTAAAGCTACCCACACAAGTAAACATGTCTCCAACTGACCCTTAAACCTCATTACTGGCCCTTAAACCTTTTTAAAAAAAAACAACTCTTTAACCTCATAACTGACCCTTAAATCTCATTTACTGACCCTTAAAACCAACCCATTCTACTAAACCTGTCTCTAACCATCCCTTAAACCTAGCCATACAAGTAAATCTGTCTCTAACCAACCCTTAAACCTCATTAACTGATCCTTAAAAGCAACCCATTCTACTAAACCCATCACTAACCAACCTTTAAACCTACCCATACTACTAAACCGATCATTAACCAACCCTTAAATCTACCTTTACTACTTAATCCATCTCTAATCATCCTTTAAGCCTAGCCATACAAGTAAACCTGTCACTAACTGACACTTAAACCTCATTACTGACCCTAAAAAGCAAGCCATTCTGCATCCCTTAAAGCAGGAGTGCCCAAACTCGATCCTTTAGGGCCGGTGTCCTGCACAGTTTAGCTCCAACTTGCCTCAACACACCTGCCAGGAAGTTTCTAGTATATATAGTAAGAGCTTAATTAGCTGGTTCAGGTGTTTTTGATTAGAGTTGCTGCTAAACTTTCCAGGACACCGGTCCTCTAAGACCGAGTTTAGACACCCCTGACTTATCGTTAGTAGTTAAGTTAATGCAGGGGTGTCCAAACTCGGGCCAGTATCCTGCATAGTTTAGCTCCAACTTCCTTCAACACACACTTCCCTGGAAGTTTCTAGTATACCTAGCTGGTTCAGGTGTGTTTAATTAGGGTTGGAACTAAAATATGGCAGACACCGGCCCTCCAGGACCAAGTTTGGACACCCCTGACTTAAAGCTACCCATACAAGTAAAGCTGCGGTCACACTGGGCTTTTCCTCCTATAGACTTCCATCCATACACACGCGAATGCGTCAGACCGAAAACGCAGGGTCATGCGATAAGTTTTGCAGGTTGCAGCGGTGCAAAGTTCAAGCTTGTTGAACTCTGACCTGCGAAATTGCATCACTTTACTGCGTGAGACCAACCAAGGATCAAAACATGACCTCTCTGGACAGAAATTTAAAACATGGAGCAATCGCTCGCTTTTTTAATGCCTAATAATCTTGTTTATTCTCGCCCCTTTTCGCAGTGCCGCACGACAGAATTCCGCATTATCAAAATCTAGTGTGACTGCAGCTTAAACCTGCCTCTGATTGACCCTTAAGCCTCATTACTGACCCTTAAACCTCAATAACTGACCCTTAAAAGCAACCCATATTACTAAACCTATCACTAACCAACCCTTTAACATACCCATATTATTAACCCATTACTACCTTTAACCTTTAAAACTACACATACTACCAAAACCATAACTAACTAACCCTCAAACCTACCTTTACTACTAAACCCTAACCATCCCTTAAAGCTACTCATACGAGTAAAGCTGTCTCTAACCAACTTCTAATGTGTCAGTTCTTTTCTGCATCCATCACTGCTTTCCAAGTTGTTGTTTTGAAAGCTCTCCGGTTGAAGCAGATTTTTATTTCCCAGAATAGTGTGAGAATAAGATAAATAAATACAAGAGCAGTGTCCGACGCTGCCAACAAATCAGCCTGTGCCACATAATCAAACAGGACAAGCTGTGCCATGCTGTGGGTGACATTGTACAATTGTGTACACTGTCAATTTCTCTGGGGGTAGAACAACATTTCAAACAATTACCAGTGAATGCTATGAGATGTTTAAGGTGAGAACGACAACAAAGCCCTGCTGGAGATGTTTCTAAGTAACTAAGCCTCCATGAGAAAAAAGAAAGGAGATCAAGTGAAATAAGAGTCGGTCGTGGGAACAGGACAGCGACAAGTTCTCATGTGTTTTTTTGCTAATGTGTAGTTCACCATCAAGGTCAAAGTTAATGTCATAGACAGCATGGGCTCAATGTTATTTGCGCTTTTTCAATTTTTTTCTGTGTGTAGTTTAACCTCTTAAGGCCCAAGATGTTTTTTTACATGCATTTTTTATTTCTCTTTGCTATTTGGGCTAATTGGAACGTAATTTAATAAAAATCTTTTGATATGATGTACTTTTAGAGAAAAATGATGCCCATATATGTGGATTCGTGGTCCATATTTACATAAAACACTTTTTCCTGACTGTTTTGAATGCATATTTATCACAGATTTTTTTTTTTAACTTGCTTTGATTATCAGACAGTAAAAACAAAATTTTTTCCCCATTTTGGACAGTTGAAAATAGTGTTTGGGACATTTCATATGCTGCAAAACAGTTGCAGGATGACACTGTATGTCTGTAACAAAATATAAAATATTCAAAGTTTTTTAAATAGCCACTTAAGAGCTATAATGTGCTGTCCACGTATGTGGACACCCAAGCCCTAGGAGGTTAAGGCGAGGCTGCATTCAAAAACAGGTATTTCTTGCACCTGACCACTTTAAGGTATTGGAATTCTTAGCTTTTGTTTTTATGTATTTTTTAAGTCTAAAGTAACAAAAAAAGACTTACAAAATACAATTTTACAAAAAAAATAAATAAATAAAAACAAAAAATACAAGTTTAAATGTTTCATTTTATTGCGTATGTTCAATTACAATAGACATTTTTTAAAAAGCTGTTTAATTATTGAGTCAAAAATCTTTAAAGATTGATTCACTTCTATGTTCTGGAGGTTTGAACAGAGGGATATGTTTATACATAATTTACCTGATTATATACATCATTTTATTCTCTTAAACAAATAATCTATTTTCTTCTGGATATTTTTTGCATTTCCCTAATTATGCAGTGATACTCATATTTTGGTTGAGAATGTTCTAAACTGATCAATTAACAGTAACTGAAGATATTTAGTGTGTGCCAGGTTCAATTTAACAATGCAGGTCGGGAGCCCTTCTTCCACGCATCTTACTCCATAGCTTTACCGGAAGTCTCCAGTATGGAGTGATACAAATAGATTCCTAATATCATTTTTGTACAACCTTTTACTCTGACTTGTTGAAAAAAAAAAAGACTAATTTTAAATCAGACTTCATCCAGTTTTGCACCCAAAAAAATATGCAAGTTTTCTTTACATAATGGCATTTTGGAAAACCTTTTCTTTCTTAATGTAATCGATCAGCTGATGAAGTATGATGATTAATATTATTTTTGACTAGTAAAATCTTGAGTTTTACTAGTGGTGAGCAGTTTAATATAATTGAATCTACAAAAAAGGTGTTTATCTTTGTAATCTTCTCAAAATCTTTTTAAAAAGTACTTCCTTTTTGGGCTGGCCTTTCCTGTCGAATGGCTCGAACAAAATATCCGTAATATAAGCTGCATTTCCTTAAGAAATCCTTCATGCAAATATAGAACTTGGTCTTTTTTATATGCCCTAATCATACAAGCATGCACAGTTCTGTAGATCTGAATAATCACTGATTAATTAAAAAAATAACAAAGCACTGAGGTGTAGTAAAAAGTGTGAAAAGATTGTGTGAAGGTGACACTATTGTTAATGTATTTGTAAGAGTTTCATTTCTCACAATGGGAAGGTATTATAATGAATCATGAAATGGGATTTACCAGTAGGTAATTTACTAGTATTAGCAGCATTAATAAAGCCCTAAAACCATGTTTAACCCATCCTGACCTCATTATAATTGGTTGCATTTCCACTAGTAGGGCACTAATATAGGCATCTCCTAATAGTAGGGCCCGGGTTGCACCATAAGGTAACGCGTTCTTTTACAACCCAATTGGGTATGTCAAAGTCCTTGATTTTATATAACTGATTAAGCATTTTTGAACCTCACTTAGTCTAGCTTGTCACAGGAACTTTTTGCATTTAGCCCTACAACATATACTCATCGGCCACTTTATTAGGGACACTTTACTAGCTCTAGGTTGGACCCCCTTTTACCTTCAGAACTCCCTTAATTCTACATGGCATAGATTCAACAAGCTTTTGGATATTTTCCTCAGAGTTTTTGGTCCATATTGACATGATGGCATCACGCAGTTGCTGCAGATTTGTCAGCTGCACATCCATGATACGAATCTCCCGTTTCACCACATCCCAAAGGGGCTCTATTGGATTGAGATTTGGTGAATGTGGGGGCCATCTGAGTACAGTGAACTCATTGTCATGTTAAAGAAACTAGTCTGAGATGATTCATGCTGTATGGTGTGTTATCCTGCTGGAAGTAGCCATCAGAAGATGGGTACACTGTGGTCATAAAGGGATGAACATAGTCGGCAACAATACTCAGGCAGGCTGTGGCATTGACACAATGATACAATTGGTTCTAATGGGCCCAAAGTGTGTCAAGAAAATATCCCCCACACCATTACACCACCACCAGCCTAAACCGTTGATACAAGGCAGGATGGATCCATGTTTTCATGTTGTTGATGGCAAATTCTGAGCCTACCATTCGAATGTCACTGTCGAAATGGATAATTAACAGACCAGGCAAAGTTTTTCCAATTTTCTCTATTCTAATTTAGGAGAGCCTGTGCAAATATAGCCTTAGTGAAAGGTATGAATGGAATTCGGACGTACTACATCCGCCATTTTGTTAAGGTCACGTGACCTACCTGCGTGAGTTGCGTCGCTTCATTCCCATTCATGAATTCTCTCGCGGGGCATCATAGGATAGCGCAGTGTGCATGGGATGCGCACTTCAGAATTTCTCTGGAAGTAGTAAGTCATCCGGGTACTTCTCGCATACTGATTTTTGAATTCAATAAATTGGGACATACTACTCTGCTCGCATACTGATTTTAGCGTAATGTATAGTATGGAAGTATGCGGTTTTGGACACAGCCCATGTCTATGCATTGAGTTGCTGCCATGTGATTGGCTAATTAGAAATTTGCGATGAGCAGTTGAACAGGTGAACCTAAGAAAGTGGCCGGTGAGTGCATATTGGTGTGTAAAAAGTTTGCATCCTTACTGATTTCTCTTATTTTTCTGAGTTTGTCACACTTTTAAGTTTCAGATCATCAAACTAATTGAAATATTAGTCAAATATAACACAAGTTAACAGATTATGCAGTTTTTAAATGAAGGTTTTTATTTTAAGAGGAAACTAAATTCAAAGCTACGTAACCCTGTAGGATATCCATTGTCTACAAATGGCAAATAGTGGAGAAGTTTCCCATGGTAGCCAACCTCATCCCACAACAACATTTATAAAACTGCAGACCTCACAATACAATAAGTAAATGAATGTACGATAAGTGATCATCCATGTGGCAGTAAATAGTACGATTTTAAGTCTCTTGGAGGAAATACTATGAGGTTGTTTTGCAGGATGAATACTTAACCTCTTTAATCTGATTTACCAGTTCGTAGAAGACTTTGCTTTATCTGACATTCCTTCTCTAAAGAACTGTAGATAAGCTGAATCTGGGGGGAAAACACAGATTATGTTAAATTAGACCCAAATGGAATGAACTGTTTTTATATACACAGAGCATATATTTGACAACAGTCCACTGGTACACCTTGGACTATTTTCTCTAATGAAACAGAAAGATATTTGCGGAGGCATCCAAACCTGCACTAGCAAGTTTCTGGAATGTGTAACCCACGCATTTGATGGAAGTGCATTTGCAACAGCAAAACTGTTGAGAACTCTACAAATCTTGTGTAACTGCATGTTGTGCAGCATATTGATGTATGTAAGAGTAAAAAACAAAGACACCTGCAAGTTGCTCAGAACCTTAGGCCTGTTTACAGTGTTAAGCAGCACATGCAAAACAGCTGACAGGTGAAAAACGATCCCTTTTTATTTATTGTGATTCCTGCCTTGCTCGTGTTTACATTTTACCATCTGCGAAATAAAACCTCCATCTCTCTGAGGATTTTGTAGTCAGCCAAATTGCAATGTTTCCTCATTTACATTTGTTCTCAGGGTGTTTTCTTACATACGCCCAACAAACATGCTGGTGCAAGATATTCCTTGTGCTTTTTTACATTGGATTGAATGATTATTCACATTGTAAGCAATTACAGATGCATAGACTAATGGAAAACTTCTCTCGCACAGATGCATCATGCAAAATAACTGCAAGCTAGGGGAAACCTGCTTTTCAAAAATAAACTTCCTGGATGTAAATGAGTGTCGTTTTAGATGTTTCCTCATAGACATTAAAACCACAGATATGTGTAATCTTCTGTTTTATTACAATTTACTTATTGTAGATTTTTTTTAAAAATGTTTCTTATGTGTTCTTTATTTTTATTTTTTTGTCCTTTTTGAATGTCTATTTGTTTTATATATTTTATTTCAGTTCATCATTAACTTCCTAGCAGAAATTAGAAAAAGTTTGTTTTTATTATACCTTTTATTTTCAATCCACAAAAAGTTATTCCTTTTTTCTATGGAAAAAATCATATGAGAGCATGTGACAAAACTCCAGACGTTTGAGTTTAAAAAGGAGAACTTTAAAGATAGAAAAATTCCAAAGTGCTGTTTTTTTCTCTGCATTACTTCATTAAATATGATCTCATAAACTAAAAAAGCAAATAAAAGTACATCATGGTTATTAGCTTTTTAAATTTGTAATAAACCAACAGTTTAAGTCTCTACTGTTTTGCGCTACCTTTTCCTTTCATTTGGCTGGTACAAAGAGCAAAATTCTACTTGCGTTGCTTTGCTTTACATGTGAAACAAACTTGTTTCTAAAAAAATAGAATAAAATACAACTGTTCTATTATTACTACAGCTCTACAACTTCCAGAGATGTGTCAATTGCTTTGGATAAGTAATACCATTTTGGTCAGTAATAAAAGTACCAATAACTTTACCATCTCTTACCAGAATCTTCATAAACAAAAGTGAAAGGAGTAAGTGAACTTTGAGCATTGTTATAAGAACTGAAAGGATGACACAATTACTTTGTGTTAGGTTTTTTTTTTTATTTCTCAGAAAATTTAGCGATATTAAATATTCATTAACACAGTAAACAGATCACTGTATAAAGTACTTGAGTCAGTTTACATACACTATATAAAGTCAAATTCTACTATTACACTAAAGAAAATGATTATCACTCCTGTGAAATGTGTATTGTTTTTAAATATGTAGCTGCTCAAGACAGTTCAGGAGTTAAAAATCCTGGTAACACTTTACAATAACAGTACATAAATAATGATGTGTTCATATGTAAACTAAACATGACTTTATTCTGAACTAATGATGAGTTAATGTATGCGCTATTTATGAACTAACTTTAACTATAACAGGAATCACATGAGGTCATGAGTGAATAATGGCTACCTTAATTACTTGTCGGTATAATTGTTAATTAATGTATTAATTACCACATTTGTTCATCCTTAATTTAACCATCATGAATTTATGATATGTTAATGTATAATTATATCATGACTTTACTTGTGGGGGCACATCATCATTAACCCATTCTTAACTACTCATGAACTCCTCATGCACATCCGTCTTGTGCAGGGGTGTCCAACACAGTTCTGGAGGGCCGGTGTCCTGGAGAGTTTAGCTCCAACCCTAATCAAGCACACCTGAACCAGCTAATCAAGCTCTTACTAGATATACTAGAAACTTCCTGGCAGGTGTGTTGAAGCAAGTTGGAGCTAAACTCTGCAGGACACCGGCCCTCCAGGACTGAATTTGGACATCTCTGGTCTAGTGCGTTGAGACTGAATAACAATAGAAAAGTGTTCTGTCAACATCAGCATGAACAGTTTAAACAGTAGTTCATGAGTAGCTAAGGATGAGTTAATGATGATATGCCCCTTCAAGTAAAGTAAAATAATTCTACATTAACAGCTCATAAAATCATGGTGGTAACAATTTAATAAAGTATTAATCCATCATTATTCATGTACTGTTATTGTAAAGTGTTACCAAAATACTGAACCACTGTGATGACGGACTTTGGCTAAGGCATGTTAGAATGAGCAAAACAGCATTTCGGATGTTTTACAATGTACACGCTCTGCTGGTTTGTCCAATAATGCTGTCCATAGTACCAATTTTTTACATCACATGGACTGTTAAAATAAAATCACTTAAAATTCTGTAAACGTGGTTACTTTGTAGTTTATGCGCATAGTATGCACGTGTTTGTAGCCCAATTTTACTGAAATCATCTTCCCTCTTTTCCCTTTTCTCCTTTTTGTTTTCTTTGTCCTCCTGTCTGCATTTTTGTTTTTAAAAAGGCAACAAATGACCTATAACAAACTAGACTTATAAACCTATTTTCACCCTCAATTTTAAAGTGTGGAAAATCAATATTGAACACGTCACCATTTTTCTCAGATAACATATTTCTAAATGCATAGTTGACTTGAATTTTTTCCCAGATTTTGGTAATAAAAGAAATTCATATATGCAAAGAAAACAAATCTAGTTAGTTTATAAATGAAGTTATGCGTATAAAATGAAATGACTGGCTGGTACAGTAGTATTGAAAAGTATTGGCTGGTAAAAAGTATTGAACGCATGAAGAAGGGGACGAGTAGAAAGGCAGTGAAAGCCCATCAACCCTCTGCTCTCCGTTATTGTAAATTAATATTAGCTACTTCAGTTTGACATCTACATTACCAGGATGATAAAGATAAAAACAGAGTGGACATTTCAGCAAGACAATTAACCAAAACACAGCCAAGCAAACTCTCAAATGCTTTCAAAGAAAGAAAAACGAGCTTTAGAAAGGCCCAGCCAATCAACTGACTTGAATCCAATATAAGATACAAATTAAAGATCAGATTTGACAAACAAGACCCACAGAACCATTAAGATTTTTACACTCTGTTGAAGTCTCACAAAAACTCACAAAAAAACTCACACCATATAAAGTATTAAATACATTTCAGTTGTTCAGTACCTTCTCCTTGTGTTATTGTTATTACACAACAAATTTTTCAGATTTGTTTGTTTTGTTTTATTTTTATGTTTGTATTGTTTGGGTTTTTACCAAAATCTGCTTCAATTCCATGTCAATAGCTCCTTTAGAAATAATATTCCCAGACATTACATTTTCAATAATTATTTTCCCCGCTGTATATCAGTGTATTAACTCTAAACCTAACCCAGAGTTACTTGATATGTAGTTAAATGTTGTTAAAAGGATGTTTAAAGTGGATTGTTATGATTAAGTATAAGCATTATAAACTATAAACCAAATTTTTCAGACATTGTGACACCACTCAAAAAAAAATTTTTTTGTCTTTTACATGTTAAACAAACTTATAAGTTTTGTCTTTTTTTGGAACAAGAATACCATTTTGGTCAGTAATAAAAGTACCAGAAATTTTATCATCCCTTATCAAAATCTTCATAAACAAAAGTGAAAGTAGTAAGTGAACTATGATCATTGGAATAAGAACTGAAAGGATGACACAATTACTTTGTGTTGGGTTTGTTTGATAAAGAGTTCCTATTTGCCCTTTTACAAATTTAAAATATTTCTGCTGTCTCCAAAATGTGTCTGTGATGTTTCTGTTCAAAATACCCATCAGATCATTTATTATAGCCTGCTGAAACTGTTGATTAAAATAAATCAAAGGGAAGTGTAGCTGTTTTGCGCCTGTCCCTTTAGTATAAATGAGCTGGTTCTCCATGTCCATTGAATCCAACGTGTCCGCTTCTCTGGAATCAAATGTCAAACATAGCAATAACAGACACAGACAGCAATTTAGTTACAGTTTCTGAGTATACCAAAGTAAGACTGAACCAAGTGGTATGGTGGCTCAGTGGTTAGCACTGTTGCTTCACAGCAAGACGGACACGGTTTCCTCTAGTTGCTTAGTTTCCAAAGAAAGGTGTTATAGGTGAATTGGATGACCTTAATTGGCCGTAGTGTATGAGTACTGAGTTGCGGCTGAAAAGGGCATGCGCTATGTAAAACATATGCTGGAATAGTAGGCGGTTCATTCTACTCTGGCATAAATAAGAGACTAAGCTGAGGGATAATAAATTAATAAAGACTGAACCAGGACATTTTCCAGTGGTTTAATGTATTTGTTTTCCAGTTTATTCAACCTTTCTGTAACGATAAATGAACCACACACAAATGCTGTTACAAAGTTCGTAAATTCGCTTGTAAATGTGTTGATGTATGGAGATCCATTTTAGACAAATAAAATTGGTGCGACATCCACAAAGTGGGACTCCTGTTGTGTAATTGAAGCATTCTCGTTTATAGTTGTACTGACACTGCAGCTGTGGTGATTAGCAGTTATGAATTAAATTAGCGTATTTACTGTCTTTTCTTTAATATAAACAAGCACTGTTTTAAAAAAGACTTGTTTAAGGCTTGTTAAACTCCTTCTTGAAGAGCAGTTGGATTACAGATGGATTTTTTAATCCCAGTTTCTTTACGAATCCTATCTTGTGGACATGATAATACAGGTTAATACCAACACATGATAATGCATTCCTGTCAATCAATTCATAGGGCGGGGGAAAACCATACTGCTATGTCATGGTGCGGTTAGCCTCAAAATTGCTGAAATTTGGATCCTGTTTTAACATAAAAAAAAAGCTTTTAAAAGGACATGATGTATTTATTTAACTGTAATATGTTTGTGTACACTCTGTTAACACACATGTATGTCCAAACAGCTTCTATAGGTCCACTTTACCTCTTTACAGGGCACTAATTGAAATACTCATTAGAAAACCCCTGGAGTGATACTGTGGGTTATTACAAGACAAATTTATATTCTTAAAAAAAAAATTATTTTTATATTTATGAAAAATCTGAACTTTTATGAAAAAAAAAGTTTTGGCCTTCATTCATTCAGTTTCTTTTCGGCTTAGTCCCTTATTCATCTGGGGTAACCACAGCAGAATGTACCATTTTTGGCCACTATATCTGGAATTATTTAAATTTAAAAAGGTGATTGTCATTATCCAATAAGTATAGGATTTTATCAAAAAGTGTGTGTTTGTATAAAATATAAGCAGACCTACATACACACCATTAACCAAATGTTTTAAGTACATGGTGGCATCATAAAATAGTCTGGAGTTATGAATAAATTTAGTAATGTACAGAAATTACATTTACTGTATAAGTCAGTTTAAGTAAGTTTACATACAACTGGAATTGTGAATATTATACAATAGTGGTTACACAATTATTTGACCTCTGCTTTTCTTCTCTAAAGTCAGTTTTGAGTCAGTCTCATATCTTCATGAGTTTGAGTCATGAGGTTATTTTGACAGTGAATGTGTACCACAGGTCAATAACACATTGGCCTTTGTTCACCTCAAACTTTTGACAGTCCAAGCATTAGACAAGACTGCATTACCAGTAAGACAAGTCTGGACCGGCGACCTGTCAACCATACATCATAGAATGGGGTCAGGAGTTAGTTTTACAGTCATGAAGTGGATTTGGAGAATAATCTCTAAACCAACATGTTTGCTTCTAAATTTAAGAATGAGCTTTCTGTGATGGCTAATCTTGGCAAATGTTGCAATGCTCTTCTACGTAAACAGTTCTTTTAAGCCTTTAAAGTGCATGACAAATAAAACACTGTTAAATGTAATATGGAGACAACAATTTTAAAGGCACTTATTTGCATCTAATTTAAGCCTAATGTATACATCACATATTAAGCAGTTTTATGAAACAGTCATCATCTTTTTAAAATGTTTCTTTTGTCTTAATGTTATTTACTATTGCTGCTCTTTTATTTTTGATTTTTTTACTGCATATATATATATTTGCAATTAATAATATAAAAATTCTGTATTTGGTTGTTCATGTTTTTTTCACTTTATTTATTATATAGGATTGCATTATGGGATCTTGATATTTCCTCCAAATGCTTTTGATGTTGAAAAGTTTGAAAGTGACTGTTGCTGACATTTTTAAGAGTTTAAAGTCATATATTGTCTATGTTTGTGTTGTAAATTATAGTGCAAAACCTGATAACAAACTGCCAGTACTTTTTCTGTTATTCTACAGATTAATTTCTCTCTACACTATACCTCACAAAAGTCTTGTCGACCATTCAAGTTTTATGAACAACAAATAATAACTTGACTTCTAGTTGAACATTTGGTATCAGAAGTGGTATCCCCCCCTCCCCCCCAAAAATATGATTATGCCTCGATTTTTTTATTATTTAATTAGGACAGTAAGGTCGGACTATGCTTAGACAAAAGTTTTGTCACTTAACAGAAATAATGTACAGTATAGAAAATAAAGTCATATTGCAGTGGAAAAAGAATGAATATTGTGTGTGACTTGAGGTTGGAAGACTGCATCCATTGCAACATTTGCCAAGATTAGCCATCACAGAAAGCTCATTCATAAATTTAGAAGCAAACATGTTGGTTTACAGATCTCTGCAATGACTCAAATAACTAGTTGATCTGCAATGACTCAAATAACTTATTAATAAAGTCATCTGGAATGGCAAAGAAAGTGTTCTTGCAGGACTCCCAGAGTTCATCATGACTCTTTGGATTCATCTTCAATGCCTCCTCCATCTTACCCTAGACATGCTCAATAAGGTTCATATCTGGTGACTGGGCTGGCCAATCCTAGAGCACCTTAACCTTTTTTGCTTTCATGAACTTTGATGTGAAGGCTGAAGTATGAGAAGGAGTGCTATCCTGCTGTACAATTTGCCCTTTCCTGTGGTTTGTAATGTAATGGGCAGCACAAATGTCTTGATATCTCAGGCTGTTAATGTTGCCATCCACTCTGCACATCTCTTGCACACCCCCATACTGAATGCAACCCCAAACCATGATTTTTACTCCCCAAACTTGACTGATTTCTGTAAGAATCTTGGGTCCATGTGGGTTCCAATAAGTCTTCTGCCGTATTTTTGGTGATTGAGATGGAGTTCAACAGATGATTCATCTGAAAAATCTACCTTCTGCCACTTTTCCAAATGATCAACTAGAAGTCAAGTTATAATTTGTTGGTCTTACAACTGTGGTCGACAACAAGACTTTTTTCAGGTAGTGTAGATTATTTCTTAAACAATATTGTATCTCAAACTATTAAAAATGTCAACAAAAGTCACTTTGTTAATCTGCAGTGTTGAATATTCAACATCAAAATTCACTAGAGCAGAGATTAACATCCTATAATGCAATTTTCAAACTTTAATACACAGAAAACACCATGTAAACCACAAAACACAGAACATGTTAATTAGCAGATATTTTTACAGTGTACTTTAATTGAATGCATTATTAATATAATTATTATTACTATGCTTGATGTAGTTATTTGGGTGTAAGAAAGCACTATATAAATAAAATGCATCATGATAATTATCAGTTTTTATGTATATGTTAGGGTTTGTGTACAATACTTCTGGTTCACATTTTGAGATGTAAACAAGGCTTAAAGAGAAGGGTAAAAGTACTGCAAAAATGCATACAGTTAAAGATGATTGTGAAAAGCAAAAGCCAAATCCTGGACATTTAGGAGATTCCAAATTCCAATATATTCTGCACATCATTTTGTTTCAATCTTTATGAAAATCAAGCATCAAATTGTAAATTGTTTGTAAATGAATCTGCATTAAAAAGCAATGGACAAAGGGCAGATTCTTAGTGACATTAACTTTTTAAAAAGTTCCTTAAATTTTTTCTGTGTTGGGATAGCAATAGAAAAAAAATGTGTAGGCTAAAGGTGTCACTTTTATAATATAAGCTGTTTTTACATTAATGAGAACGTTTTGGGTTCTGAAACCGACAGGATGTTTTTTATAGTACAATGACCTCTTAAAGGAATTTTGGTTTTGTTGGTTCATGACCTCAAATTATGTGACATTTAATTGTGTCACCACTGAGTTTGACCCGGTCAACAAGCATATTAGCCAATGAGGTTGCTCTGTTTGAGAATATATTTGTATATGCAATGTCATATGGTGTTATACCTCTATAACACGTGTTGCTTAAAGTGTGCATGTCTAACTAAAGAAACATGCAAAAAATTCAAACCTTTTCACAATCATGCTGTGTGTGTTGACAGTCAAAATTCACATTTAGACACTTTGTTCCTGATTGCGTTCCACATGTTGTGTAGTGCACATGGTGTGGATTTCAACACAAGCATGGATGCTTTTAATTGTTTTTGCATTGCTTAATGCAAGGCAAAGATTCTCCCTGATGTTTCACCACAAATAATCAAGAATTGAATCAAGGCAAGGCAAGTTTATGGCAATGAATCAATGATTGATAATTTAATAAAACCATTTTGACTAAAACACAAAATCATATTTACACATTGGCAACCAGTGTATAGTGTATTAGATTCTTCCCAAATATGCATATTAAAGTGATAGTTCACCCAAATATGAAAACTCTGCCATAAGTCACTCACCCTCCACTTGTTCCGAAGCTGTTTGAGTTTCTTTCTTCTAAAAAAACAAGGGAAGACATTCCCTTGACAGTCATTGACTTTAATAGATTTTTGTTGTATTCTACGGAACAATCTTATCTTTTCTTGGTGTGTGTGTGTGTATGTGTGTGTGTGTGTTTGTGTGTGTGTGTGTGTGTGTGTGTGTGTGTGTTTAACAGGAAGTGAAGTTTATTTCTAAACTAATTTCGAGAGGATCACATGCTTATGATAACCAGTTTCTTACCTCAGTATCTTCATCTTGTAGAATCCCTCCTGTCACTCCTGCTCCTCCCTCCCTTTTCTAGATTGGTGACATGGTGGCCCAGTAATTAGCACTGCTGCCTCTCAGTAAGGTCACTGGTTAAAAGTCCTTACTGTACCAGTCGACATTTCTGTGCGGAGTTTGCATGTTCTCTTCGTGCTTGCATGGGTTTCCCCCGGGTTCCCAGGTTTCCTTCAACAGTGTAAAAACACACGATATAAGTAGTTTGCCCATACGAGATTGGCACTATACATGAGCTTGTAAGCATTACAGCTATCCCTATAGTCTGTCTTTAGCCATTAACAAGTTGGGGGAGTTAATCAAGATCTACATGAATTCAAACTTCCCTCTTGCCCTGCAAACGGGAGGGAGCCCCTGGCTCGAGGACCTTATGAGCTCAGGGTTCGCTCATGGGACAGCATGCCAAACACACTTTATATTTAATCATCAGTTAAGTGTGCTAACTCAGCTATCTCTTAAAATAAATTTGTACATGTGTATAACCACTTGAATGTGATTAAAAGTTGAGGATATACATATGTATATATTGGTGTGTGAAGTGTCAATTTGGGCAAAATCTAGAGAATGAGGAAAACTAGTCCTCAATGTTTTTTCATATAAATCAAATGTCAATGTTTATATATTACATGTGCACAAACTAAATGTACCAGCGGAGTGAAATAATATGCTTTTCATTTCAGATAATAAATGGTCTGATAAAACAATAAAAGCAGAGCACAACAATCCCAGATGGAAAATTGATAACCTGTTCTGTTTCTCCTTCCGCTTAGTATTGAAGAATTCAGCTCATGCTCACTGGTTTTACATATAACACCATACACCTTAAAACTACACAGGTAATGATGTCTGTGCTTAACCGACCATAGATAAGGTGTATTGTGTTAAAGGATTATTAACAATTCTAGTTTAAAAAGCATTTCATTGATGATGTTCTGTGGTTAAAACACTGATATGAGACGCAGCATTTCAGGAAGTTGTATTGTTTCTCTGATGTTCATTCATGTTTTCTTGTGCTATACAGTAACTAGGCCTAATTATACAACAGGGCTGTTGAATGCTTTATTCTGATTGGCTGATGAACATCCTAAGGTGTGCAGTTGTTTTCAGAGAAGCACACAGCTAATGTCATTCCAGGAAGGTCTTGAACACAATTCAGTTTCATATCACTATGCTGAATGAGTTTTTCACACCATACAACAGTCAAAAACCATATCAAAATGCTTTGGATGAGATGGGTAAGAAACTACAGGAGCTGTTTGAGGACAAAAATCTGACAAATGTCTTTAAATACAACATCTGAACAGTGTCTTGAGGTCTGATAAGTATAGCGTAAGCTAAATAATTGACTGTGGTCTGTTGATTTTTTAAAATTGTGGCCTCATCACATAATTTTTTTGTAATTCAATTACTTATTTGTCAATTATTCCTTAGGATCTTTACTAAATTCTGATTTGATGTCAGTGACACTGAACTTGACTCCAGATACCCCAGATCCCATCTTCAATACAGATGTTCACACTTCAATATGTTCCCTCTGCTGCCGCCACCACCACCTCAGCAGTAAAGCGCCTGCAGCTTTTAACCACTGGATGGCACTTTAACCATAAACTAAGGGGTCGATCGCACCGAATGCGCTTTTTGTGTTGAGAGGCATCTTTTTTTTATTTTTTTTATTTTTTTATTTATAAATTAATTATGCGACCTGCGTGTCTCGCATTTTAACCACCTGCTGAGCATTCTGTTTTTGCTGTCATGCGCTGTGCACTTGCAGTTGAAAAAAGGCAACTCTGTGTGAAAACACTGTGTTACGTCAGTCACGTCTTTCCATTCTCCAATCAAATGAAAGCAGAGGCGGGGTTTCCCTGCAGTGTTTGTGTTGTCAAGACAACTACAAAGACTTTTGAAGATAGAGAAGAGACTTGTGGTGGTTGTTTTAAGTTATCCAGTGCTGTATGACTCACAAATCTTGAATTTCCCAATATTACTAAATATTATATTAATATCAACAGCAACACTCGCGCATAATTTGCAGCTGACTCAGTCGTTGCCTAGAGACATAAAAAGCGTACCACGCTTCTTTTTTTCTCGTCAACAATGAGGCAGTGTTGTGTGTCTCGCGTTTTAGAAACGTAAACCTGCATTCGGTATGAACGGCCCCTTAGCTAAAATATCAACAAGCAATTTTCAGCTTTGCCTTTTCACAATACTAGATAGGACGGTACTTTATGTGTACTGTATGCAAAGATACTGTATGTGATGTGTATTTTGTTTAGTTGTTTTAGTTTCCTTCATTATAAACATGCTTTTACACTATATTGTGTTTTAGAAAAGATGCAATGATCAGAAGCATAGCCCACATGCTGCAAATATTAAGCAAATAAAAGAATGAAGTTTTAAGCCTTTATAGTGCCAGCACTGCATGTTTTGGATATGTCATTTGACTATCACACCTAGAACAGGTTTTTTAGACTCTGCTAATAAGCTGATGAACTTAATTGGGTGTGTTTGGTTAAGGAGACATGGAAAATGCGCAGAACTGGTGGTCCTCCAGGAACATGATTGAAAAAACACTGATTTAGAAAATGAAAAAATAAGGCGGTAATGGTCATATTGAACTGTCACCACAGTTTAAACCATATTCACCAATATAAATTTATTTTTCAAATACTGTATGAAATGATCGGCTACTATTGGGTAGGCTGTATTTCGCATGACAAATTACTACTAGTAGCACTCAGGGAAATACAGAACAAACACTTAATATTTTCATACTAAGTCAAGACCCAAAAAATACAACTGAAATAAAGAACTGATCTGGGAAATACATCCAAGTCATCGACACATACCCATTACCAAAAAGTACAAACTGTGCTGTTACTTCATCGATAAAACAGCTCAACGTGACAAACTATTTACAAATTTAGTTACAAAAAGCACTTTTTCCGCTAACGCAATCACTTTCTTGAGCAATACCTGTTGTGCTGGCTTTGGTTTAACCTATAAGCTTTTTTCAATCAGAGTGAAATGATTTGGATTACATTTGCATACGCTCTGAATAAATTATACATAATTGAAGACTCTATAAGCTGAACAAAATGTGAGCTGGAATATGAGAAATCAGATCAGATTATGTTGATGCATTTACATGATGTTTGCGAGCCCAGCACAGATGACCTGTGTCTTACCTCGCGTTTCTGTGGACAGTATATACAGCACGCAGCATTGCAAGATACGGGTCATGCAACTCAAAGGCAACTGTGAGTCAGGATAATCTCACTCCAGTGGTGTGCTGACTAATACAGACCACTAGGAACTGTTTAACCATTCAACATCATAACATACTTGAAATGTTTAGCGAGTACATAAACCAAAAGGAAAAAAATCTCACCTGAGGAGTCAGAGGGCACTTTTTTTTTCTTGATTATAGAGCTGTAATCTTTATGAGAGTATATGTGGAAGTGGCGTGTTTGATCCCTGGTGAAATCACACTTACAGTATATATAGGGAAAAGGTCACTGATTTGATCATCCAGTCATGAAATTGGAAAACTTTGCTAAAGCTGCTGCATATTATGGACAGCCATTTTTGCCTAATGTTTTAGGGTATATGATAATGAATCAACTTTTTTGAACAAATTTTGTTTGCTTCACATCATAAAATTATTATTTTCTGCCTACGTCCATTAGACAATATATTTCATTTTCATTTTGTGGATTCCAAATAGACAATACATAATTCATTCATTCATTTTCCTTCGGCTTAGTCCCTTTAATAATCAGGGGTCACCATAGCGGAATGAACTGCCAACTTATACAGCATATGTTTCACACAGCAGATGTTCTTCCAGCCGCAACCCAGTACTGGGAAACATCCATACACACTCATTCACACATACACTAAGGCCAATTTAGTTTGTTCAATTCACCCATAGCACACGTCTTTGGACTGTGGGGAAAATCGGAGCACCTGGAAAAAACCCACGCGAACACAGGGAGAACATACAAACTCCACAAAGAACTGCCACCTGACCCAGCTGAAACTCAAACCAGCAACCTTCTTGCTGTGGTAACCAATAAGCTACCGTGTCGCACAATACATAATAAGTAGGCTGTTTGGTATTAAAGATACATGCTGTCAGGATAAGTATATTGTTCATACATTTACAGTAAGTGTTCTTTACATTAACTAGTATTATATTTCAACAGATTTTCAAGTCTATTGTACAACAGCAGAACAGAATGCTTGAGTCTAATTGGCTGACAGGCATTCAGTTAACAACACATAAGCAGTTCCAATTGTGACCACATTACTTTTAGATCATAAACTTATTTATTAATTTATTTTTAAAAAGCAGAAATAGTTCATCCAAAAATGGCAGCTTACTCAACCTCAAGCTGTTAAAACTTCTATGTGTTTCATTCTTCTTTTGAACACAGTTGAGATAATGTTGATTGACAGCCATAGTAGGAAAAAATACTGTAACAGAGGCCAGCTAGTAAAGTGCTGTGCAGGTAAACCTCACTTCCCTGACCTCTAAAGGTGCTTTAGCGACAGACGTTAGTGACCTTAGTCTTTAGCCTCCTTGTTTGAGCAACCACCTCCCATGCAAAAAATTGCTGGTTCGATCCCAGCTCAAACCTGGTTGGGTGCACTAGGACCGGTGGGTTACACAAGGGGGCTCGTCCGGGATGGGAACAGGTTTTAGAAGGGTGAGTTTAACAAAAGCTAGCTAGCAAAGTGCTATGCAAGTAAACCTCACTCCTCTGACCTCTAAAAGGTGCTCAACAGACACTAAAGACCATGGTCTTTAGTCACCTTCTTAGAGCAACTGACTTCCATGAAAAGGATTGCCGGTTCCATCTCCAGTAGGACCGGTGGGATACAAATACTATTGAATTTAGCTCTTTAAAAAGTTAAACAAATGCCATATAGAGGGAAAAAATGTCATCAAAATATTATGTATATTAATATATTTTTACACTTTCACTGACAGATTTCTTTACCTGATGACAACTGCTAAAAATGAATTCACTAAAAACTAAACTTGAGTTATAACCCTTTATATAAAGGATAGTTTGTTTAATAAAATTGTCTATAAAATAAATTCTATTATTTTCCATATACTAAAAGATATTTAAGGAAATATTTTTAGATTGTTACAATGATTCAAAAGCCTTGCCAACACAATAAAGGCCTATAGAGGGGCTGCACTTACTGTACATCAAGATTTGGTCAGAAACACATACAGTATGCGCAGCCATACTGGGAATGCTTGAATGTAAATAATTAATAATTAATCTATACCGAATACATTCTGCCTAATTCTGGCTAAACTATGGAAAACATGTGGAGGCTAGTTCGTTAAACTGGTAAAAGATACATATGAAAAGTATTCATTAAAATACTAGCCTAATATTTCACTTACGTGACTGGAAAAGATACAAATGAATGTTGTCATGATCCTTGGCATGGAAATCCTGGCCAATCACAAACACTTTCTTCTTCAGACAGTTTCTTTCTGTCTTCGTGATATTTTTATCACTTTTGGCAGTCTATAATGTTTTTTTTCAGTCAGATCTATTATTACAGCCCAAAACAGACAATAATTGATCGTTTTAAGCAGCAATAATGCAAGTAGTGTTAGTTTTTGTGACATTGTTTACTTTATGTGCCTCCAATTTGGCCAACTGATGACACTGAAAATACAGATTTTGTGATTTTTGCTTAAATGCTACTATTGTCAATAAAAGGGGCAGTTCTTTTTTCCATAAGGACCTGATTGTAATTATTTTGTGTGTGTGCCCTGCCTAATAAATTAATTAGGATAAATGGTTAAGTTTACAACAAAATTACACCATTTATCCAACATTAAAATTTTTAAAAATTGTTGAATTGTGGGTTGGGACTTGAAAGGAATCTGCTGTGTAAAACATGTGCTGGATAATTAGTCGGTTCATTCCGCTGGGGTGACCCATGATGAATAAAGGGACTCAGCTGAAGGAAAATGAATGAATGTTTAGTTGCCAGAAAATGGCTTTTTTCTAAGAGGAAAAAAAAACTCATACAGGTTTGTTCCAACTTGACGATCAGTACATTTTCGGTTGAACTTCCTCTTTTGAGTTTTTGTGAAATGGAAGTTGCTGAGACTTTTATTTCATTGTGTTGATGTACTTCCAACTGAAACAGAATATTCAATAGGGGACGGGGCTTTCTTTGTGCATTGTTCCATGCAAACTATCGGTTAAAGGGGTGTGGTTAGGAATATTGTGGCTGAAGCCATCAAACTGATATGACCGCCACGCCAAACGCAAAAGTGAATGGTCAGACTTTGATTAAAGATTACCAAAACAAACTTTTTTTCTGTGGATTAACTTCCATGGATTAATTGTTAACCTAAATAGTAACAATGTGTACTAGCAAAATAACCATTGTGGTAAATTTTGACTTCACACAGACTTTAAAAGCCTACACAGCAAAACTACAAACAAACATTGACCAAGCATATGAGATTGTCTTGAGATGCCTGCTTTGCAACCTTTAAAAACAACAACTCAGGACTACCAAAGCACAAGAGTTGATTAGTACATGTTTTGTCACATGGTTTTACCTGTATTCCATGGAGTTTCACAGCCATGTGCCGCTGGCTCAGGTAACCACAGCAGGTGCTGCCGCAGTGAGCTGAAGGATCAGGTGAGGCCCTGTGTGTGTCATTACCATAGTCCTTTTAGACCCCACGGATGGCCTGTAACCAGACACGAAACCAATCTGAGCAAATAAGCACACACACAAATATTATCTAGCTTAGCCTGAACTACAAAACCAACGGCTAATGAAGGAACAAAACATTTTAAAGCAGATGTTTTTGTCAGCATTTCCTTTTTAAAGCAGTTCAAAATAGTTTAAATGGTCTGCTTTGGTATTTTTTTTCTGCATCAGAATGCCATGGATGTTTAAAAAAAGAAAAAAATTCCTGAGAAGAAAAAAATGTTGATAAGGAAATTCCTGTTTACAGATGTTATAATGATAGGCTAGAACATCGAAAATTAATTTTCAACATTTTTGTTCAGTGAAAGATGAGGATATTGAAAACGAAAAATGTTTTATTGAGTACATGTTGATTTTTGAACAAGTGAAGAACGTCATGATGAACTACTGTCAGATGCTAATGAAGCAAACTTTCCACTGGAAACTATTTCTACCCTTCAGCTAAGCATTGAAAACATCTGCATCTAGTCTGATACTGCATGATTCATATATGGGCTGAAACCATACTCAGCTGACTTGCCTTTCTTCTCGTTTAGCCAGAGACCGTGGGCAGTGCCTGGCATGACTTTGTCTGGATTGAATCTGTATGTTTTGCATTTGGTGGCGCTGTGGACCCTTTCATCTTCCAAATTCATACACAAACAATTAAAACGCCATCAATTACTTCCCCTTTTAAAATTAATACAAATAAAAAAAGCATAAACTGTTATTGTAGCGGCACCATGGTTTTTCTGTAATAACTTTAGTTTAGCCATGTTTTCAGGTTAAACTGTGATTACACTTTACTATTATAAACCATATTTTTTTGTGATTATGGACTGAAGAAGTAATAAACACATGTTATGATGTCACAATGCATTTTTGTGACAATAATCGTAGGTTTCAAAAACTTGCACTTAGAAACCGGTTTTCAAAAGGTCTGTTTACAGGCTAACAGCATGCTGTTGTCATATACATCAGCTGCCCAATGACTTAAAAGTCTTCAGTTTTTAGTTGAAATCTATTTTGTTGAAAGGATTTTACAGAATCATTGGATCATGTGCATCAAATCCTCTTCTGAACGGTTTCATTAAATCCTTAAAGGGATTGTTCACCCAAAACTGAAAATTCCGTTATTATTTACTCACCCTTCACTTTTTACAAACCTGTTTGAGAATTTTTTTATTTTTTTTAAGAAAGCAGCAAACCTGTAAACACTGACTTTCAGAGTAATTGTTTTTCTTACTATGGAAATCAATTGTTACATTTTCAGTTTCAAAATATCTTAGGTTCTGTAGAAAAACTTAAGATAATTTTTTTTTTTTTTTTGGGTGAAATAATAATTTAATTCAACCAGCCAGTCAAGGCCTCAGGATCAGCAGAAACAAGCATCTCAAGAGCTAAAGTTTGCAGGATGTTGCTGTGCAAGAATACAAACAAAGCAAGAATTTCTCTGGGAGATGTTTATAGGCATCTGAGGGTCACTAGACCTTCACTGCACTGTAAAACCCACCAAAAAGTTAAGTTAACTCAAACCATTTGAGGAAACCAATTGCAACCAACCATTTAAGTTAAAAAACTAATCCTAATGAGTACTGTGAACTAATCCATTTGAGTAAACAAAGCAATTTAAGCACTATAAGTTAATGCAACTCAAACCATTTGAGGAAACTGACTGCTACAAATTTGAGTTAAAGAACTAAACTACAGAAGTACTGTGAATTTTATCCATTTAAGTTGAAGTAATGAGGTATTTAATTAACTCATCATCTTCAACACGGAGTTCAAAACTCTTTTTTTTTTAATAAGTAGAATTACTTTCAGTACGTTGAGTTATCTACACATACTTAATTTGATAAAGATGACTGTTATGCGCTACCCTGGTATTTTCTACTGACAAGGATGAATATAGTAAAACATTAACGCTATATGTCAGTTTATTATGAGCTGCCATGTTGGAAACGTTAATGATGTTATATGCTGTAATTATTTTCACTTAGGAAGTGAGTCTTTCCAAAAGCAGACCACAAATGTCTGTTTTCATTCACTGAATTGAGAGAAAAAAAAAGTAGCCTCGTGATTTTAAAACCACGACCATTCAGCACTAAAAAGTGCAGAAGTGTAAGCTCCATTATCACACGACTCCACTGTGTGACAGTCATACTCATAATGTTAACAAACATTACGTTATAGCCATTACTTCCACATTAGAAAACAAACCAAACAGGCTACATCCTGAGCCCTGAGGCAAAAAGTACAGCAAACAAAGAGATTGAGCAATTGATTCAGAAACTTCCTATGTTTTAAAGGAAGGACCTGAACGCAGTGACGAACACTGAGGTCATGTTCTCAACGTCATGCTTCCTGCTACAGAACAGGGTCTACTTCAAATTCTAAAAAAATTAGGTATGATTATTATTCAGAATCAATCATTTTAGACACTGAAGAAATCTCTATTTGAGACAAACTAGATTATAATAGCAGGGCCTGAGGTTATTGATTACAGAAGTGCCTTATAAAATACTTTATGATGGGGGCTTGTATAATTATGTAATATTTAATGGATAGTTCACCCAAAAATGAACATTTACTCACATTCAAGTGGTTCCAAAAGTTCTTTTAAGTTTATTTTGAACACACAAAACAAGATAAAGCTGAAAACCTGGATATGGATGTCAATGGTTTCAGCTTTCTTCAAAATATCCTCTTGTGTTCAAGAAGAAACTTAAACAGGATTGGAACAAGGGTGAGTAAATGATGACAGAATGTTCAGTTTTGGGTGAACTATCCCTTTATTATTCTCAACATCCCCTGAGTAGCAAGTGATTTAGCAATGTGACCCAGCAACACAATGAACTCTTTGAAATCAGATACATGTATTTTCCTCTCCTTGAAAAGTATTCACAGAGTTTCATTGTGCCAGTGAGTTTCACTCTGACAGCTGTCTGAATTTGTTCTGCAGCACAGTATTACTATCCAGAGACTGAAATGACTGTATAAAAAGGAAATGTTAAATCTTTGGCCTTTAACAGAACTAAGAGACTATTAAATCTATTGAAGCAAGCAAGACTTTGTTGATGTTATACATAATGAGCTGAATGAAGCACATTTGGGCTAGCAGTTTACTATAATCTTTGTGACGAAACATGAAGGATATTTTAATTTATGAGAGAGAAAAAAAAATACAGTTATTAGCTTATCAGTTTAATTGGCAGTTTAGAGAAGAGTAAATTCACAGAGAAAGCTCAGAGAGGAGAACATGCTCTCAAACTTCCCTAAATATTTCAATCAGTCAGACAAAAGTTTAAGCAGCCTTGTGTGGTTAATTACTATCACAGTGCTATCAAGTAGCACTCAAAACAGAACCACCATTAGCTTTTAGATAAAAGCTTTAAAGCTCATTCATCAGATAAAGCCAGCACCTGAAGTTATCTGTGCAATACATTGCATAAAAATAATTCTAATATTTATATGAAAAGGGGTCAATGTAAATGCAGTTATAGTGTGGGTGCAACAGACAATTTTAGTTTTAATCAAATTTTGCATTATTTTTAAAGAACACTGGTGGATATTTATGTACAATTTCAAATGTGATTGTGATATGTAAACTGCACACACACAAAAAAAAAAAAAAAAAAAAAAAAAAAAAAAACTGGCGTTGCAAGTGTTAATCCCTGGTAGGTGAACAATTCAGATGTGAACAGCTGGAAATGATTTTAAAATTTTACTTTTTAATACAAAAATAGCATTTTACTTCTCAAATAAAGGTTTAAACCAGTTTTTAAATACAGTGAGCACTTCGAAAAGGAAAAATGGTGAAAATGATTTCTCAAAAAAAAAAACAATACAAAAATAGTTTGAAAGTTCTGAATCCATTCTTTGTTTTGTTAGTTTTTAGAAAGTCCATATGGATTCACCGTATCCAATAGGCAAGTGCTGCACTTAATGTAGCCACACTACCAATTGTTAGAAGTGTGTTTCTCACAGCTGCCTCTGTATCCGGGACATGAAAAAACTCCACAAAGCCATCCTAAAGGGAAGAACATGAATACATTAGGATACAAACAATAAAAATAAATACACTAACTAAAAATAAAAGACCTGTAAAAGGGAATAAATAAACTCACCCATGCTTTGTTTCTGAGTATCCAGTCCCGCTGCTCTGTAAGTAGATAAGACGAGATCTCCTCCCCTACCAACCTCACATACTTGCTATGTCCTCTGTCATTCTGGTATTTGCACAGCATTGCCCCAAATGTCAGCAGGCTGGCAATACGACCCCAGTTTGTGGTGCCATCGCTAAAGAGCTCTGTTGCCACTTGCTTGATGAAACTCACATCTTCTCCTTTCTGCTCCAGATTCAGCCGTGCAATCATACCTGAAAGAGTCCAGGGAATCATAAACGACAATACGTGGCATAAAGTGGCGCAACCTGCCAGGCCAGGTGCGTGTATAGAGGGTGAGGCAGGTCATTTAAATAATGTTTAACTGGACTTATCAACCACTAAACATTATGAAAGAGTGAAAGGGAAACAGAGCGTTACTTGCAGAAAAGCAAAAGAAAATACCTTTGTAAGCGAGCTCGTGCTTCACCGCGAGATTGTCCACAACCCGCCTCATTGTTGACAGTACTTGTTTTCGTCCACTTTTAGAATGAGGGAGTCCTGTAAAGATTTTTAAGAAAGTGTCAATAATCTCCCGCGTGTCCATGTCAAGGGCGGTGGGGGGATAATCCCCCGTTTCGTCCGAAGGCGAGGACGGTACCGAGCCCTGGAGAGAGTCCACCGCAAACTGGTTATGCGCTTTCAGTTCTGGAATAACCAGTGGTTTGCTTTGTAATCCAGTGCATGGCCAAAAGCCGTTGTCGTTGTTTCTTCCAGCGAACATTTTCTGTTTTCAATTCCACATAAACGCCTTTAATCAAATCAATCGAAGATGAATTTGGGGTGAAACCGCTTCCTTTTAAAGTAAATATAAATATCCAAACAACTCTACATTTTTTCTTCTTCTCGAAAGATTCTATCCGTTGGGCGTCTTACTTTTAATGTTCTTTGAGAAGGCGTGGCTTGGAGGCTGACCTATCAGTGTTCTTGCACGTAAAAAGCGTCTCTCTCATACAGCGAGCGAGCTCAAGCGGCTCAAACCTGGCTCAAACCAGTGGCACTGGAAATGTTTACATTCTCTTGGTCGAGGGGCATTGGATTTACATCTGCAGGAGCAATAATATTTAAAATAATATCATTTCTAGGAGTTCTGCAGGGGTTAAGGATTATTCTATTTATGAACGCTCATGGATATTTACAAGTTCCCTGTCGTTTGTTTTGGTTTGAATTTTCGTTTATTGTAGAGAGAGCTCCCTCTAGTGACAAAGAACAGAACATGTTAAACCACTTAGTGATTCATCCACAAATGAAAATATTAAGGTCTCCCCCAACTAGTTCTGAACCTTTGTGGGATTTTTTTCTGTTAAACACTAAAACACATTTAAATAAAGCTGGAAACATGTTGACTCTCATAGTAAGAAAATTAATGCAATAAAAGTCGGTGGTTACATGTTCTCAGCTCTCTTCAAAATATCTTTTGTTGTTAGGAATAAGTGAAGGGCAAGTAAATAATGACAGAACTTTCAGTTTTGAAATAAATAAATAAAAGCAAACAGTTAGGTGTAATAAAGGGGTTTTTAGAATCCATCTGCAAGAAATGTGAGGATTTATAAAGTCACCAAATATTTTATTATTTCATTATAATGATTTCTGACAAATAGTTGTCTGCTAGATAAAAAACATATGGAAACAATTTTTATAATAAATATGTTTTTTTAAATCTGAGTGATTAAGATTGTATTGACTGGATTCATAAGTTACACCAGTTTCAATTTCCTTTCTTTTTGGTGCAGCAAAACATTTATTAATGACTTTTTGATGATGGCATAAGGTACAAAAAAAAAGATGTTCGCATGTGATTATTCAAGTCATTTACCTGCATTAACAGACACATACAACCTTAGATAAACAAGTGACGTTATTTAATTATACAAATAAAAAGGCCCAACACAATTTATTTCTATTAATGTAAATTTTTATTTGAAGTTCAGACATAGGCTAGCTTCAATATTCTGTTTATGAACGCTCAGAGATGTTTACAAGATCTATGTCGTGTGTTTGGGTTTGAAAGCGGAGCCCCCTATATTGACAAAAACTAAATCTCCCCCAAATTTCTACACCTTTATGGGTTTCATTCTTCTGTTGAACACTAAAACACATTTTAATAAAGCTGGAAACCTGTAACTGTTGATTTCCATAGTCAGAAAAATTAATTTAATAAAGGTTTTCAGTTTTCTTCAAAATATCTTCTTTGTGTTTTTCAGGTTGGGAACAAAAGAAGGGTCAGTAAATGATGACAGAATTTTAGTTTTGGGTGAACTATTCATTTAAAGCAGAACTAATCGAACATTAAATAAACAAACAAACAAACAAACAAATAAATAAATAAATAATAAAATAAATAAATATAAGCAAATAGTGAGGAATAATACATTTTCAGAATCTAATCTGCAGTTTTACACACAAGACAAACTGTCAATGTGAACACTAAACACTGTTGTACAAGAGATTTTGTAAACATTTAAATGTTTTAATGTTGTGCCAATGCGTATTAAGGCAATTGTTATTTGAAATACATGTAAAACAGTAATATTGTCAAATAGTATTTACATTTTTCTTCTTTGTTAGCACAATCAGTGTTTTTTTCTAAAGTCAAATATAAGCAATTTCCATGCACTTTCCAGGTGCATTTTTCTCATTTTTTAGCACTTTACAATTGTGGCAAATGACATTTACATCCACATATTCACCACATATCAGATGCTATTTGTTATAGTATTCAATATTGCAGTATTTACATACATCTATATTAATCACATCTAAATGATATTTACTCAATATTACAGTATAATTTTGGAAGCAAAAGATTTTCATGGAAGTCTTACCCTAACCCCAATATTGAAATGCTTTTATTCATTCATTCAAATATCATCTTTTATCTTAAATTAAAATTTATTTCATGCATTATTCACTCATGAAGCACTACTCTCCATGCACATATAATTAAATAACTGGCAGATGCCAGAGTTTACAATTTATGCAAAATGCTTATTTAATGTATTTAAATATTTAAACATCATTACCAATGTACTGTTGCAACATGATATTTAGAAAGAATCACACTTACATTTTCAAGCAGTTTTAAGCACTATAGTTGAAAACAAAGCACTTTTCAATCCTTGAAAACACTGAATTTAATGTCAATAATTTATAAAGATTTCCTGCACCAGTAAGAACATTGTAAGTGCATTTAATTATGTGATTCAAAACTGAGTTTTCAGCATTGTTACTCCAGTTGCTGCTCAAAAAACATTTCTTCTGCTTAATATTTAGTGAAAACCATTATTTATTAATATTCAAACATGCCATTAAAATATTTAAATAATACCTTGACTGATTAAGGACTCGAATACGTGAAGATGTTACAAAATATGTTATTTCTTATTTGTTTCATTATAATCATAATGACAGATCATGCAATGCAACAAGTTATAATGCTGAAAATCCAGCTCTGGATCACAGGCATGAATTACATTTTAAAAGAAACATTCAAATAGAAAACAGTTAGTTGTCTGCTAGATAAACAAAACAAACATTTAACACAACTTTAATATTAATAACATTTCTGTGAAAATCTTTAAACATGTTTCTATATGAGTGCTTATGATTGTACTGACTAAATGTAGAAGTTAAATCAGTTTCAATTTCCTTTCTTCTTGGTGCAACAAAACATTTAATATTTACTTTTTGATGATGCCATCACACACACCAACTAAAAGATGTCCATGTGTGTCCTTAAAGATGTGATTATTCAGCTCATTTACTTGCATTAATAGACACACACGCAAAGCTTACATAAACAAGTGACGTTATCTAATCAGCAAAAATAAAAAGCACAACACAATTGATTTATTTTTTGCTATTAATGTAAAATTTTATTTGAAGTTCAGACATAGCTTCAATATTCATTTCAAACATCAATCTTTGCTTCTCGATTCCCCATCCTTACATGTGATGCAATTATAACTGTAAGAGACCAGATGATTCTGGAAACTTCTGCAAATTCATTGTCAAACACATACTATTTCAAGCAAAACATCTGAAACAATAAATGTAAATATAGAAATGGGGCACAAAAATAAAATAATTCAACACCAAATGCTTCAGAAAATAAGCAAATCATTAATATATCATTTGTGTGTCCATATATAGAGATAGTTATAGCTGTTGGTTTAGAGTTAATATCTTACATGAGTATCACATTGAAGTGGAAAGTATTCAGTTCATATCTCCATAAATGTAATCAGTCTAATTAAAAAGCTTTCTTTAATTACAATAATTCTCCCATATTTACATTTCTCACACTAGAACTGATAATATTCTCGTCAACGTGTTGCATTACAAAGCAAAGAGACACACAATAATAAACAAATAAAAGACAAACTTTGGGAATACGGGAAACAATACATTTTCTAACGACAACTCAGACAGATAATGCGAGACAAAATGCACAAATATGACACCAGATGCACAGTTCGACTATTTACAATTTGGCTGCAGCACAAAATAAGATTATCTCCTAGCATTGTGCAAGAACGCATTCCTCAAAGGAAACATTGTACATCCACGCATCCCCTCAAGTGACAAATACTAAGTGCAAGACCATCATTTTTCCCTGATGTATTGCCAACTGCCATCAGCACCTCAACCATGTATGAAAAAACACATTCAATCCCTTACACGCAATTCACCTTATAGTGAGACTTTTCATAGTGATAATACAGTAGTCTTTTTAGTCAATATTTACATGCTTATTTTGTTAATGTCACAAGGCTAAACATTTTATTTCAAATCTTCACGCATCATGTTTAGCGAGAATGTCGTTTTCGAAGGGACGATTTGATTAGACTATGCAAATCCTGGATTGTAAAACTGGTGAGTGTAGGTTTGCTCTCTCTCACACCAAGACTCTGTAAGGAGTGTCCAAAGACTACAGCCTGGAATAAATGAGCTGTTGGTATTCATTACAAAGTTTCCATTGACTTGCAACAGCTTTGCGTAGACCTTTTCAAACTACAGAGGTTTATCGATTTGTGTCCTCTGGAGAAAGATACTTTGCTAAATATTTAGAAAAAAGTATCTCTTTTTAGTGTCATAGACAGAGCATATAATAATGCCCCAAGGTTACTTTTGCACTGTATAAATATTAACAGGTTCTGTATTTTGTGATTCACAAGTGTTTTCTTTTTATTAACGGTTGTGAATTGCATTATGGGAGTTTTATCTCTGCTCTGTCCACTTTTCATGTTAAAAATCCAACTCTACAGTTTAACAAAACTACTTTTATTGACATTTTAGAGTTTTTTTAAGTTACATTTCATAGACAACCAAGTCTGTAAAAGAACAGAAAATGTACTGACAGCTTATTACCAGGTTTTGTACCATAATTTACGACACAAACCCAGACAATATATCAGTTTAAACTATTTAAAATGTCAATACATATACTTTTTCAAACGTTTCAAAATCAAAAGCTTTTGGAGGATAGATTAAGATCCCATAATGCAATTCAAAAGCATAAATAATAAGCAAAGAAAAAAACATGAATCACAATATACTGAAAATTGTCAATTTAAAATGTTTTATATTGGTTTGAAGTATGATAAAAGGCTGCTAGTCAAAGCAATCTATGGGTAATATTTCCAATAATTTGTTGGTTTAAAGGGATAGTTCACTCAAATGATAATTGACTTACACTGCACTTGTTCCAATCTGCATGAACTTCTTTACTTGAAAGGTGTGTTCATAAGACTGTCATGACACCTTTGTAAACATGTTTTTGCATGCATAAGACAACTGTCATTAAGTGTTTTAGTTCAGTCATGTCATTCTAAATGCAAAGGTGACATTGTTGGAGATGTCTTTGTTATGACAACATAACATTACCAAATACATTACAGCCATATCACCCTGCAGCCCCTGACCTCACTGAAGCTAAGCGTGGAAGTGGAAGTGGTCTTAAGCCTGGTTTATACTTCTGCGTCAAGTGACCGGCGTCAAGTGACCGGCGTAACTCACGGCGCATTTATGCTTCTGCGTGCTGTCTCTGTTGGTCTGCATTAACACTTCCGAAACGCTAGTGGGCAGTGAGGTGTAAATGTTCCTCTGTGTCGAGTTTCTTCGCCTCTGTTTTGCTTTCCTGAACACTTCCTGGATGTACAAGTGGCTCAAACTCGCTCATTTTGAGGCAGCAATAGGCGGACGTGCAGCAACTTTAACTATGAGGTAAACACAAAACAAAACTTTCCATCCGGAGCTCCTTCATGGAACTCCACACTTGTAAACAATCGCTACATTGGGTTCGCGCCATTCGCGTGGCTCTCGGTCCCGCCCAGACTCTTCAGCGTTACCAAGCCGACCAATCACAGAGCTAGCGCTACGCGTTGTTGCGACGTGTAGTTACATTTTTTGAGAGGTGCACGTCAGTGACGGCCACAGCGAAGGGCTATGCGTCAGCGCCGTAGCATACGCCGGTGTTTGACGCAGAAGTATAAATCAGCCTTAAGTGAGTCCTAATGCCCCAGAATAGTGAAGGGGACACCATACTGTCAGTGGGCGCCGTCTTCTGAATGACATGTTAAACCGAGGTCCTGACTCTCTGTGGTCATTAAAAACCCCATGGCACTTCTCGTAGAGTATAGGTGCAGCCCCGGTGTCCTGGCCAAATAATATTGTACGTGACGTATTGTGACATACCAAGAAAACATAATTTGTCCTAAATCTATTATAAACATCATGAATAAATTCTATTTGTGTCATGAATATTTTTCTGCTCACTTTTCAAATCAATTTTTTATAAAAAGTATCATTACTGTAATTTTTATAAGTGTTCATAACATTATGTTGTCTTAGTAATGTCAAGTTGTCATGACAAAGAGAAAGACAAGTTATTGTTTCTCAAGTTGTCATAAAGCCATCTCAAACAATGATTATGTTGGACATGGGCATCATCAGTAATCAAATTATTTGCCTTAATCTGAGAAAGACATTAATATGATTAAGGTGTTTACATGAGTTGCTTTTTGATTGTTCGTCTCATGATCTCGTTTTACATGTTAGAGCACATAATTCGATTATTGTCATTGCATCATCACGCTATCCACATTTCTCTCAGAGTTTCATGTAATTTTGGGTGTTTCATTTTTAATTTGTCAACTTTGATTGCAGTTCGGCAGTTTCACTTTTATTTAGAAACATTTCATGCATGCCCTCCGTGACAAACGAGGTATTGGACGCGAGTATGAACTGCTGGAAGAATGTATTTTAATGGAATTTGATATCGCACAGCATATGGGGAAAAAAACTACGATGCAGGTGTCTATGGTCCTTCACTGACTTGGTAGGTGCAGAGAATAGTGTCAAACAGTTGTGCATGTATATAGACTACCCTGACGCAAAATACGACGAAAATCCTACGCAATAGTAATAGTTTAAGTTAAGGTATTTACATGTCTATACTGCACAATAATGCGACTGAAATCAGCATACTCCACATGTCTTAATTCAATTTCTGTTTAGTTAGATTATGACCTTGATAGGATTAATCAAATTTTTTTTTAATCAGAGTATTGTCTTAATCGTAAAATCCGATTACTGGTGTGAATGTAAACATACTTACTGTGACTTTTGCATTTAAAATGATCAAACTGAGCAAGTGACACTTACACCCCATTCACACGAGGCGTCAGGGTAAACGCCTCTCATTCACTCTGAATGAGTGACGTCAGGCACTGCCAAACTGCATTGTGGATTCATCGGCGTTGCTTGCTGCAGAAGTTGGGAATTTCACAACTTTTTAAGCACCAACGGACACACCAGCCAATCATATCGCTTTATGTATATACCAGCTCAGACAGCAGCCGATTGTGAACAAATTTTATTGGCTGACGCTGCTATGACGATCGCGTCAGCCCAAACTTTAGACACGCCCTCTGTCAAGCGTTGACACTGAAGCCCCCTGTGAATTGGCCGTTAATCACAGTTGTCATAAGCATAAAATCTGATTCATATTCATGCAGGTCCTGATTATTATAGTTTCATGAACAACCCCTTAAAGTAAAGTGTTACCGTTTCTTTCATAAGAAAAAGAAAGCCTGAAAAATGTTGATAGAAACAAAAATCTCCTACTGACTTCAATATTAGGAAAGAAACAGCTGTCTGTGTATTAACATTTTTCTAAATTTCTTCTTTTATATTTAACAAGAAACATGATTTCATGAGTAAACTATTTTAGGCAGAACTATCCCTTAAATATTGCACTTACTATTTAGTTCTGACAAGTATACAAATATTGAACCAGGTGCTGCTCTGTTCTGCAAATATCCTTTACCATTTCCTTAGAGTATACACGGATATGAATGATCAGATAGATTCATTTTGTAAACAGACGACATGATTGTGTCATCATTTTCTCAGATGAGATGATCAAAGGGGTTCTGTGCATCACATTACATAGGTGTTGGAGATCACAAAATAATCGCACATTAATCCCTTTAATGATAAATACACTGCCTTTAGTGTAGAAGAAAGCTGAATGTCTCCAGATGCCTGTAAGATTCAACACTTATAGCCACTACTTTTTGAAAACGATGCAAAATTTGACTTATACTGCCTGCTTTGACAAGATCCCTTTTTTAAAGATCGTGCCATATCTGTGCTATTATCAGTGGATTACAACATTCTGTTTACACACAAATGCTGTGATTACGATAATCTCGTCAGCCTGATTGAAACCGCTTGCTCAGATCCTACCATGGAAGGTGAACGCTGAGAATAGTAAAACAATCCAGTCGTAAGCAGCCGTTACAGAGAGGTAGAAGAGTGGATGGACTCTTTACCACTGTAGTGTTGACCACGTGTTTTCACTGACTCACGAAACATTCATTATTTTGTCGCTGTGATAATTTGAGGGCTGCCGTGCCGAAGTATATCTGGGGGCCAATAACTGTCAAGTATTATCTATGTATATATTTAGATTAAACAATGCCTTTTAAAACAATTTTAGATCATTTTCTAATTATTTGACACTTTTAAAAGCTTGTCTTCATGGGTTTGTTCGTAAAATCACTGATGTACAGGGTACACAGAGTAAAGTGCATCATGCTCCACTGGGGCCTGGAGTACCAAGGGTTTCGTTTTTCCACTATCGTTTGTGGGACACTGAAGAGGGTAACAGAGCTGGGTTTGGTTAAACCTATTGAAAAAGATAGCGAAACTATACACGCAAATGAAAAAAAGAACTCAAAAATAACGGTAACCAGTCCTGGTGAAGCTGGTCTGGAGGGTCTGGGAAGGTTTTGGAAGTTTGGTAAGAGGGTTTCTTCAAAACCTGTGAGTTACGTTAGCCTGCTAGTTTACTTGTAACCAGTGAGGACTTTCTCTGGGGAAGGTCCTGTGGGGTAGGAATGTGATCACCGGTGACGATATTCTTGTCTGGACCGGCCGCAGCAGGCAACTGTTTGTTCTTCATCTTTGCCTTGGCCATATTGTAATCTCCTGAGTCAAAATACTTTTGCTGGTGAACAAAGAAAATACGATTTACTTCCTTTTAAGAAGTTACCTTATGAAATAATGCAAAGTGGGTTGTTTATTTAGGCCAACCCCTTGGAATTTTTATGTCTATATAAATCATGGTAATTTTAGCAGTAGTGGAAGTGAAAATGAAAAGAGTAAGCTGAATTTTACTTACCCCTTTCTGCAGGCGCTTCATCAGGAAATCAGATCCACCTGGCTTTTGACCCAAGTTGGGATACTTCGCTTTCAATTTGGCCTCTTCTGTCCGCACTGGGTTTGAGTTTGTGTCCTGGGATTCCTAAAAAACATTCATTTTGTATTAGACATCAGCAGTCTAAAAGTGTGCATACTAAAAATAAAAACTTACATTTAGACTACCATTCATATGTTCCGGTTCAGTTAGATCTTTTCAAGTTTAAAAAGAAGTCTTTTAGGGGATTTCTCACTAGAACTTTTTTTGTTTGTTTCATTTAATGTCATTATTTGGTTTCTTTAGATAATAAAATCAGTGTTTTCCAATGTCAACTGCGCATCCTCAAATCCCACCTAAAAAGGGTGGTTTGGGGTATGGTTTGGAAATTTGTTTGTAATGTCAACACAATCATACTAAAACATAAAGATGAATTGCATAAGAATTGGTGAAAATGGGCATTTAAGAGCTTTCTTTGTTTTTTATTTGGGAATGTAAAAGTGTTTCCCGACACATTTGTTCAACTTAATATAAGCATTTATTAGTTTTTAAATATATGAGATACCGGCATGGGCCGGTATAACATTCTGACAGTATGATAATGTTGGATAAAAATATCACGGTTTCGCAGTATTGTAATTACTGCTCTAAAATAAATTCTTTTTAAATGTCTGGGTAAAAAACAAAAACTTTTTTTCTTTTTGAACACAATATATTTATTTTGAAAAAACATTTAAAATATTTTGGAACAGTAAACATGTCAGACTGAATGAATTACTGACTTCTGCTGTATTAAAAAAAAATCAGTTTTTTACAATTTAAAACAGCACTTTGTATATCTTTTCTGCTGGAGATACTGTTGTCCTAAAAAAATTAAATAAATCAAAAAAAAATTGTACACATATTTTAGGAACGGTATTGCAGAAAATGTTAACATTTTTAAACCTCGACTTTTCCAGATCACAATATACCTTAAAAACGTTATCGTCCCATGCCTAATATGAGATAATCTGGATGAGTTTATGCAAACTGTCCTAATCAAAAGCAGTTTACTTTCATTTAATTTTACTACTATATCCTTAAGGAAGATAAGATCAAAATCACTTTCATAATGATATCATTATTCCTGTAATTTCCTAAAAGGTGTGGTCTGGGCAAGGTGCAATATCAATGTTTAGATTTTCAATAAATCCCCAGGTGTTGTTTTTATATCCAACCACCCTATGACTTCATTATTTGATAGAAATCTTCAATTTCGATTTGAATGCCAGCTTAAAAAAACATTTGGAATTTTTTTCATGACGGGAATCTTTCAACATCTGATAAATGACCACTAGAAAACACCTTCACATTCCTGTCTTCTTGTGTATTGTTATGATTATTTTGAACAGAAAAACAGCCAACCAGCCTTCAGGTATTGCAATAAAACAGCAAAACGTAACAAGATATTGAAGGTTACAGAAAGGTAAATATTTGAGAACCTACATATTTCATTTCCTCATTTGATTGGTTGCCTTTTAAATGATCCTCTGGCTTTGCACTAAGCTGAAGAATCATGTGGTTGTGTAAAGACTGAAGCCTGCTTAACTGTAAGGAGCATAACAGCCTTTAGAATGGGCTAACGACACAGACTGCAGTATACATTGCTTAGTCTATTCTTCCATTAACATAACGACTGTTTATTTATTTATTTTTTTGCACATGACTTGACTGTGTGTCAACAAGGGGCAGTTCATTAATGCATGTTGTGCTGGCTAAATCTCATACATTTGCATGCAATTGTGTCAGAAAGCAGATTGCAGAAAAACAGGTTTGTAAAGACACAGTAACTAAATTCTACATGCTGCACCCTGAAGTGTCCGTGAGTCACAAACAATTCTTTGTTCAAAACAAAGGCAGAATCTAACCGGTATCCTGTATGGGTTTATTTAACACTATAGAGACCAAAGAGACTGTGTGCAGTTACTATTCCTCTTAATGCTTGATTAAAAGCTTTTGTTTATGAATATTAGCTTATAACATGCCGATCACATTTATGCATTTGTTGGGTCTGCGAAGTAACATATCATTTAAAAAAGATATTTGAAATGTTTATGCAGTAGGGCAACACAATATATTGTTTCAGCATCGATATCGCAATGTGATTATTCGCAATAGTCACATCACAGGATATGCAATGCTGAGTGAGTCTATGGCTGCGTCCCAAATGGCACACTATACACTATGCACTTATACACTATGCACTTATGCACTTACACACTCAACAGGATAGTATATGTATGTAGTGTCGTCCCAAATGGAACACTAATGTTTTTTTTACTAAGCGGAAATTCAAAACGTTTCCCTAATGACGTTTGACTGTCGCCAAATCAGTGAAATAAACAACTGAATTATCAAATAATACCTGCCGTGAGTATAAACACATTCACCAACTGGAGGTGCTATAATTGCTCTCGTAGGAGATTTTTGCTTTGAACATCCAAAATAAATAGTTATTCAATGTGTGCGCCCGATTGCTCCGCCCCTTCCGCTACGTAAGCAAACCTGCGGTCGTTGAGTGCATGAAGTGACCATCTTTACACACTTCATTTTAGCGGCTTAATTAAAGTGCACTTAATATTTTTAGAGTTTCCAGTGTGAACACACTACTTACACTATTTATACTACAAAATGGCGTAGAATAGTGCATAAGTATGCGATTTGGGACGCAGCTTATATGTTTTTGAGTTATAATTTTTATGTGTTTTCAGGCCTGTGACTGTGATTTTGAAAGCATTCACGGCTAAGTAATTGTACCGTTGGTAACTTTTACAATGATTCATTTTATTGAATAATTTATATTATTTAATTACTATACCTAACATTTAAACATTCTGTATTTCAAATGTATCTTTTATAAAATTTTATTTATCTATGCTTCTCTATAAAATCATCTCAACCAATCTAAAATGCTTAACTTTTTTCAAATGAAATGGCAATCATATCACAATATACATCGCAGAATAATAAAAAATTGCAATGTTGTATTTTTCCAATATCGTGCAGCCCTATCATGCAGCCAACAAGTGTATAAAAACTTTTAGATATGGGTTTGATTTCAGTCTTTTTTATATTTGTCACTAAAACATTTGTATTTATTAGTTACATTTGTTATGAGATAATCATCAAGTGGGACAAAAATAAAAAAAATAAAGTGTGAAAGCATAAATACAATGCACATATTTATTTGACATTTTTAGTCTTTTTTTATTTATATGAAACGGTAACACACTAGGTTCTTCGTTTTTAAAAATACATTTTTAATAATATAAGCAGATAAATAAATTATCAGGTGTACGAGATTGATGCCATGTCCTAATGAGTGATTCATTTATTCAATCCTTCAAACAATTCATTCAAAACAAATGATCAATTTACAAATAATTACAGGACTGTCTTTACAAGCAGATCATTGAAATCACTGACTCAACTGATTTGTTCAAATTGATTCAATCAGTCAGTATCACTCTTGCCAAAGACAAGACATGTCACTCACATAGTTTTGGAATGGGGAAAAGTGTAACAGTCAATATGGTGAATGAAGCCCCGCCTACTAGAAGAAGTCAATCATCGATCACTATAGACTGATGTTTCTCCGGGGGAGTAGCTCCGACCAGATGTGTGTTTTTACGACAGTTTGGCGGTCAAAAAACGGACTTAAATCTTGATAATTATTGCTTCAAAGACATAAGAAATATATCAAATTTATCCAAATAAAGCTTGAAATCTGTACTTTTAATTGAACCAAGTGCACTAGAAAACACAAGTTTTTTGGTTTTGTAATCTGTATGAAAGGAGCGTGAGGTACAGTCCGTCCTGTGAAACGCACATTGCATGACAGCAACTACTCGAACGCCCACAAACTTGCACACAAAGAGTCGCTGTCATTTCTGATTCACCATGAAGACCAAAATGTGGATTACTTTATAAGACCAGTGCGATTAGGCAATCATTATCCAGAGGATGATAATATGTAGAATGGCCATAAATGAGGTTGGTGTCGTGATCTCGTTCCTTTCGAGTGCGCATACACATTAGCTCGGGCAACCTGAAAATATGCAGATTTGATTCCATATATGTAATGTAATTGTAAGCTTGGCAACCAGTTTTAAAGAATTTGATGTTATCCCATTTAGACAGAATGCCAAAGCATACTGCCCGAGAGGCTTTTTAAAGATGGCCACCAAGTGAAATGACTTGCCTTAAAGGGACTTTGCTCTTGCACACGTGATAACTATATAATACAGAAATATTCTTTGTTTTTAAACTCTCTGAGCTTTTAGTTTATTAGGCATCCCCAAAACAATGAATGCTTTTAGACAGTCAATATGTGTTTTTATCATTTTTGCAAAGTGACTTACACGATGACAGAAAATAAACTATGGCACACCACTACAGCCAATGTGGTTTAACCGTGATTATTATCTATAGAGCCTACATCAGTCAGCCTCCAGTAATAATTCATGTTATCACCGTGATATTATTTTCACCTCTACTTAAGAGTGATTTGTTGACAGTGTTTGGCATTAAAACCCACTAAAGTCCTGGAGAAGAAACCGACTCGTCTGATTAGACCCAGTTTGCTGATTCACTAGGATCTATAAGTAATTTATGACCTGCTATATTCAGCACCACCTGGAAAAGTGCAAACAAGGCTGATAAGTTCCCACTTCTTAAACTAGCTCCTCCTAAAAACTAGATAGACTCCTAATTTCGTTTTCCTATACATAACTTTTTCATTATATATAACATTTTAATTCAAAACTGCAAGTATATGCAGGTCTACTGATTAAACACGACTTCATCAAATACTGGTTTTCAAAGCTAACTCTACACCTGCTCTCACAGTTTGGCTTTACAACTTTTTAATCAACATATGAAAATGGGCGCCCCAGTTATTTTCGCTCACACAACACATCTGACACCATCAGGTTAGAGTAGGCGTGCCAAAACAGAAAGTAACCAATCGAACGATGTTATTTAGTGACGTCTGCGCTCTCTAACCAATCAGAAGGAGACCCATGCTTGTGAAATGCTCGGCTATCACCTTGTTCAACTTATGCAGGTGACAGCTCAGCAATCAAATGACAAATAACCAGAGATATTCCTGTATTGAAGGCGTCAGTGAGTAATAACCAAACACTCATTTAAATATAACGGCACTATGGCATTATAGTGGCTGAAACTGACAGACATCAACGAGAGACTGCAACGAGCGAGGCGCTGCCCCGTTTTAATCCCCACCTGAGTCTCGTCCACCTGCTCCGGATGCGTCTCCGTGTCCTGGTTGTCTGATGACATGGCTGTTCGGCGTCTGCTGACCAGTTAATCAACGTGTTAGTGTGTAAATTTTACAGTCTATTCGTGCCCGATCTGATCCACCCACGGTGTTCAGTATCAAAATGGCGTTCGCTGCAGTGACGTCATTTTGGAGGACGGTCACACTCCGGGAAAGCCAATGGGAATCTGGATTGACGTTTGAGAGACAGGAGAATCAGCCAGCAGATTTACAAACGTCTTATCAAAATAAATAAATGACCAATGGTAGGCTACAATGGCTTTGTGAGCTCATATAATAATAATAAACATTATATAGGGCAGTTGAAAGCGATAAGTTGTATTAAAATCTACAGGAGGTGCTAATAGAGTTTTTTTTCCTCTCAAAATTCTTGGTTTTTATTACATGTAATTAATACATAATATAACATGCATGAGATAATATACACATACAATTTATTTATGATTTGAAATTATTTCCCCCTTGCACTATGGAAAACCTGCAAAAACAATAAATAAATAAATACGCAAATATATAAATATGTAAATAAATAAATAAATGTATATAAAATGTATATAAAATTACAAGAATGTTGGGGGGAAAGAAAATGCTAAACTGAAGATTTATTTCCCCCCTTTCAAATGTTTATTCATTCATTCTCATTAGCATGTTCTTGGCCCCAACATTCGTGTAATTTTTTATACATTTTATGTACATGTATTTATTTATTTATTTATTTATTTATTTATTTATTTATTTATTTATTTATATATTTATTTATTTATTGTCTTTGCAGGTTTCGTCTTCCATATGCCCACAGATCAATTATACAATTGTATAATCCTTTTGTCCAGATTAGTGCCGCAGCCCCATTTCACTTAAACAAACACGTAAATAAATAAATACATACATATGAGATATATAATATAATATAATATACTACATATCGTTATTTTAAATTGGATCGAAATTATGTTTTTAAAAAAAATCATAAATGTTTTAATTTCTTGACACAATCAGTCATTCAAACGGGCAACTTCCACGACACACAAAAAAATAAAATAAGTTGCAGGAAAAATACAAAATGTACAAATGAACCCAATATATTAGACCTAACAGCCATTAGATGTAATAAATAAAAAATAAATAAAAAGTTGTGAATTATTTCTGGATTCAAAATGTATTATTTTTAATTTCTCCCATTATACGCCCATGTTAGGTTAATTACTTACACATATTCCCCAAGATTATTAAGAGGTCAAAGAAATTATTTATTTTTATATATTAAAATTATATTTAGTTGTAATATTAGCGTAAATGTATTTTTTACGTGACGTGATGTAGGAGTTTATGGCGGGAAACGAATGCAGTTGAACGCTGGATGGCGTACAAGAGTGGCAGTTAGGCAGTCGGTTGCAATGAGAGGTCTTCAGATTTGTTTTAAATCATCTTAAAGC
Organism: Danio rerio; assembly: GCF_052040795.2. Lineage (NCBI taxonomy): Eukaryota > Metazoa > Chordata > Actinopteri > Cypriniformes > Danionidae > Danio > Danio rerio. The sequence goes on along the minus strand of NC_141036.1, from coordinate 33,805,643 downwards.
TTATGTTTGTCTCTCTGTTACATTTAAACTCTCCGTCAAATTCATTGATAATCGTTATTGTCAATTTTATCAGGTAAGAGATTCCGTGTGTTAGGCTTATGTCAGTTACTATTTAAGGACTTAACCAATCTGCCTCATTTAAGTTATTCAAATTCCAAAACCATTAACGTTAACAGAGATCTTAACGTTACATTATATTTACAGCTCATCATTTTTGGATTTTGACTGATTATCTGTCTCAATCATCATGACTTGTGAACAGAAATCGCGTCATGTGCAGGTAACGTCAACGTTAAATATTAGTTTTCTTCTCAATCTGCTCATCGCTAAGTTGGTCGTAAGTTAACGTAGTTGTGTTTAACGTAGCGTGTCCAGACTTTAGCTAGCTTGTCCTTACGTTAAAATTCAACAATATCTTGCAAAATGAATATGTTTTTGTGTGCTTTAAGAGCTGTCAGATGCTACCTGACGTGGTGTCCAATGAACAGCAATCACTGGTACTTGTGAAGAAACTTCTAGCCATTGCCATCTCCAGCATCACTTACCTCAGGGGTCTTTTCTCAGAGAAGGCCTATGGACGCAAATACGTTGGAGGTGAAGTGCTAACTTACATCAAGCGAAACAGGGGACAAAAATCCAGCAAATGTCATTGTTTGTGGTATTTTCTCTTTTTCCACAGAACTGAAAGTCTATATTCTGCGAGAAGATAGCTGTCCTGGTGCTCAGCAGATTGTCCACTGGTAAGAGTAACACCATGTTCACTCTATTTTCCCTTCATAAAACTTACATAAGTCCTACAGTGACTTTAAATATATAGTTTTAAAGATATACTGTAACTTTAGCCATGAGAGCATAAAGGAAATGATCGTTTTCCCAATTGATGAATGATAAAAACATTAATAGTCAACAGGATCCATTCTAGTTTAAAGGAATAGTTCATTCAAAAAGTCAAATTTACTCACTATTTTTTACTCACCCTCAAGTGGTTTTAAATCTTTATGAGTTTGATTATTTTGTTGAACACTAAAGAAAATATTTTGAAGAAAGCTGAAAACCTGTAACCATTCCACTCCCATAGTAGGAAAAACAAATATGGAAGTCAATGGTTACAGATTTCCAGATTTCTTCAAACATCTTCTTTTATGTTTACAAAAAGAAAGTAAGTCAAAAAGGTTTGGAAGAAGGGTGGGTAAACAATGACAGACTTTTCAGTTTTGGACGAACTGTCCTTTTTAAAGATTTTGAGCTTTTCAATTTTGTTAAATTGAATATATCTTCAGATAGTGTGGACAATAATATCCTTTATGTTTTAATATACAGATATCCCAATTATAGTTCTTAGTGTGTAAAGGCTGTAAGCTACATAATGACAATCTCACCTTCTCTTCAGGTTGCAGGGATGTTTTGATGCACTTCAAAGAAGATATGTAAGTCTGCATTTGAGGAATTTTCTGTATCTATTTATATCACTTTGGGCAACCTTTGACTCTTATGACCTTTTGCATCTGCTTTGCTTTATCAGCTGCGCATGGTTCTTCTGTCAGTAAGTAGCTAATGATTTAAAATGGAATAATCAGTATTAATTGTATCTGTGTCATATAGTATTTATTTTTCACAAGTTTCTTTTTGAAATTGTAGATTTACTGTGATCCAGACAATCCACAGGTAATCATATATAGTTTTATATCTTATATCTTATTTAGGTTTAATTTCTTACTTGTGTTATATTTAAAAGCACAGTTCACTTACAAAAATAAATACAAATCTCAGCTTACTTACCTTCAGGCTATTTAAGATGTCACTGACTTTATTTAGTCAGAAGAACAGGGTCTTAAATTTCAAAAACAAAATTTTAGGCCTTAAAAAGTCTTAAATTCACATAAATATTGTGTTGTTAAATCATTTTTGATTCTGGTCTTAATTTTAAAAGACACTCTTCCAATCACCAAAATATTTAAGTTTTTTTATTGCAAAGAGATATAATTCACAGCACCTGTTAGACATTTTTACAGCAAACTCTCTTAATGAAAGTCCCTAATCAGGAAAAGAAAACTAAAAGCATAAACAATTCCTCATGATAATAATAGCAGTATATGTCTTTACATGATCTTCCATTATGGGGGAGTAGACATAATATTTATGAATAGGCATGAAAAAACACAAGGTTTTATAACAGACACGCATTAGGTTGAATAGGAGTTATACTCAATTAATTTGGACAAAAAGCAAACAAATATATATTTTTGTAATTTTCTTCATAATAAATATACTTTTAACAATGCTGAACTTGACCTTAAAATAAAGAAACGTGTTGAAATAAAGTGTATGCAGCTAGACACGTTTAGATATGGGATTAATAAATAACTAGATTTGATTATTTTTATACCCATTCTTGTGGCCCAACCAGGCTATTACAAAAATCCTTAGTGTTTAGTCCCGTATAAGTCTAAAATTTATTCATAATGGTCTCTAAAGGGTCTTAAAAATGTCTTAAATTTGACTTGAAGAAACCTGCAGAAACCCTGGAATAACTTTAAATGAGATAAAAAAAAAAAATAAATCATAGGCAAAACAAAATGTGTATTTGTTGCTCCTGTTGAAATATATTGCAGTATTATAAAGCTAAACAATAATATGCCCGAATCGGCTAAAAATGTTAATGTTCTTCTAAAGAAAGAAGTCATTACATCTTGGAGGACGGAGGGTGACTGAACAGCTACAGTAATTTAAATGATTAGTTTAATTCTCCCCTTAAATTCTCTTTGAGAATATAATATTAATCAGTACATGGCAACCTTGTTTATTTGTTTCAGATTTTGAATGTCAATTTCCACTTCTTGCTTTTGTTGCAGAAAGTGACTGAATGTTACCAGTTTAAAATCAAGTACACAGAGAAAGGACCTCAGATGGACTTTGAGAGGTGACATGTCTGTCTGAGCTGGAGTCAAAACAAGTTGATGGATTGCAACTACAGTACTTGCTTAGCATGCCCCAATAACACTTTCTAGACTTTTGACCACACACATTAGCGCTTTGGGTATGAGAAAAGTCCATTACAAATACAATTCATTAGTGTTATTATAATGTACATAATGTGGCTTAATTCAAAATTTACCCTTTTTCACAGTTCACCATTTAGTGCTCAATCCTGTTCTGTACACACACTGTCCAGTAGTTTGAGTGACAACCTAATTCAGCCACCAAATTTACTCCTGAAAATGCAAGCGATGGCAATCGCATTTTTAAATGTTTGTTAGGGTGTGCAGAACTCAGAACTGAACTGTACACCTATTTTGATCACACGTTTTAAAGCATATCAGAGAGGTTATTTCACTCTACATGCACAGAGGAAGATATCAAACGTGTCTTTATTCAGTAGTGTTGCCAGAACTATGGTAAAGTTGCTGTATTATGACTTTTCAATGTTATTATTTAGCATATTGTTACTTGTAATATTCAAAATGGTGGCTGCTTAAATCAAGTTGGCAGAACATTTTATTTATGTTATGCTTTGAGTTTTTACAGTGTCTGTATACTGTTTGTATGAATGTTTCCTCACACAAAACAAAAATCTGTTTCTAGCAAAAATGGACAGAGCCTGACTAAAATGGCCTGCGACAACACCCAGAAATCCAGTATGCTGCTTGTGCGCAAACTATACATGCTGATGCAAAATCTCGGCCCGCTGCCTGACGACGTCTGCCTTAACATGAAACTCTTGTACTATGATGAGGGTAAATCTACAATATATAAAGACTGTAGAAATAATGTGAATTAATTGTTTTTTATATTAATTTTTGCAGACAGTGAACTTTTTTGTTTTGGATATAGTAAAAGCAATTTTTGTCTTCTTGTTGCATCGTAGTTTTATTATATATCATAAATATGTGCTTTAATTTGTACATTTTAGGAATGTAGATCATGTAATTTCATACATTTTCATTTAAATTATTTATTTATTTTATCTAAATAAAATATTTTAGTTCCTTTAATAGTGGGTCTGCAATATTTATTATCAATATATATTTGCGTTTCAGTGACCCCTCAGGAGTATCAGCCACCTGGCTTTAAGGAGGATGACAACGGGACGCTGATGTTTGAGAGAGAACCAGTAAACCTGACCATGGGAGAGGTGGTGACACCTTTTCACAGCATCAAAATGAACGTCACCACTGAGAAAAAGAGAATTGAACCTGTGAGTTAAAGACGTTTAGAAGATGCTTGCTTACAGACTAAAAAACAATACTGTTGTAAAGCAGTGATCTATAATAAATGTGTTTGTGTGAACAGTTTGAAGATGATGTGGAAGTATGTGTGAGTACAAAATGGTCTTTGAAAATATCAGAGGATGGGATGATGTCTGAGACTTCAGTTCAGCAGGTGAGCTTTCATTAATAGTTAGCACATGAAGAGTTGAGACACAAAAGCCTCTAAATGCTGTCTGAAACTCCTGTCTGATATATTTTTTTCTCAGGTTCAATGTGTGCAGGTTTGGTTCTTTATTCTGTTGCAATGTTTTTTTTTCATTGCCTTAAAAATTAAAATGACTGAATGACAGACAGGAGTCTGAAAAAACTGCTTAGTTTAGAAGAAAACTTTAGATGGCGTTTAGATTCTTTGGTACTTAAAATGTTCATGTTTCTTCATTTACTTTTCTGCTTTACTGTTATAAAATGCAAGTATTAATCTTAAATAGTAGCAATTGTTTTCTAACAGGAGTGTATGACAAAGGAGAATGTCATCACTGATGCTGGTATTGAATACTCAGGTGAATGTTTTATTCTGTTGAATAAGATTGATAATCAACTGCCGCTCCGGCAAACATGGCTCATTGTCTTTCACATTTACAGAAACTCAGGAAACTCAGGAGCAGCCTCACAGACACACCAAGGAGGATTTTTCAACAAATCCAAAGGTAGCACTGCACCACAAATGTGATGTATCAGTCTGCTCCAGAACTTGTGTTTAATTATATGAAGTTTGTTTTCAGATGGACAATCTGGTAAAGAAAACTGTTGATCTTAAGGTGGATGCCAGAAAGACCAGGAGTGGACGGATCTTTGAGCCTCAGGTGGGAAATACTTTATGATGTGCATACAATGGAGTGTATAATTAATAAAAACTATAAGCTATTTTAGGTGATAAATATGACTCTAAAACCACCTACAGATGGCAGCATTTCTCTGAGTGAAAGATTTGTTCAAAACAATAAACAATAACATATTAAACATATATTTACTAAGAAAGTGAAATGTTTTAATTTATGGATCATTGATTTATTTTAGTTTTTCTTTAGTTTTTTGGGAAGAAATATTATCACATCACACTATAACAATACAGCTGTTTGTTATGTGGATTTTTTTCTTTTGGTGTCAGCTTACAAACTGTTAAAACAACATTTACTATTATTTTCATGGGCTTAAAATATCACACAGCCACTCCATGGCCTGTTTGTGTTGGCATTAAAACTTTTAGAAGTTTTTTTTTATAAAAGTCATCGATTGAATCAATGTTGTCAAATACAACATTTAGCTTTATTTAACACAACTCATTGTGAAGTAAACAGATGAGTAACAAAACAGGTTATTCAAGTGTTCTAGTTCTGATGAACTGTTGTTCACCACAGCTAAATGCACTTTCTCTCATCTCCGCAGATCTCTCAGCTAGAGTTCCCACTAAGCCAAGATCCCCAACCATCTGTCCCAAAGAGGCGCAAAGTCAGTGTACCCAAGTAACATTGTTAACATTGTGACTAGTGCACAAAAAATTCTTCTAGCACACTTACACTGCAACTTAGTAGCATGTGCCATTTGATATGTTTTGACTCGATTCGGTTGCAAAAATGCATTGTTATACAGGGTTTATGTTTTAAATGCATACAATAACATTAACAATAACAATAACAAGTATTTACTGTCTTTTTTGCAGTTAGGTATTTATTTTAGAGTTTTATCAGATAAGTTTGAATTGTCATATATTAATAAATGTTTGTAGCACTGCCAAATGTTAGTCTCTGCATTTACCATGTAGAGATTTAATACGTCCACTAGATGGCAGCATGCACATTGCCTTGGTTGATATTTAAACTGTTTATTCCAATAAAACAATACAATGTTTTTAGTAGAGAAGCAGACAGTTTCATGGCTGTGCTTAAACTTGAGTGATTTAATACGTAATACCTGTAGGACATTCATGTGGAGGGTTTAGGCTCATTTGATCTATAGTAAAGCAACATTACATTTTCCTCTACACATTTATACAGTTACTTTGTCTTGCTTGCACCAAATTGAAAGACAGGCTAAAACAATCATAGATAGACATTGCAAATAGCTTTTTCTGTGGAAATTTGTAAATTCTAGAAAAGTAGTTAGCTGAATGGCAGTTCATTCTGCTGTAGCGACCCCTCATAAAAGCTGAAGGAGAGTGAGTGAATTGGCAATATATGTCGAATAATTGCTTGCTATATTTGTACACATGCTACAAGCTAAATAAACTATGTCATTTGAGTTTTTTTATTTTACTTTTTTTAGTTTAAATAATACCAAGTTTACATAATAGCAAATCTTTTTTTTTTTTTTTGTAAACATATTCTAGATCACAGTAACAATAATATGCACGCAGTAGTCCCTGTTTACAAAAGTGTTCACTTTATCTACTTCCAGAATATGTGTTGGCTTATCGCCCGAGTTTACTAAGAAGTTGGCTAGAGACAAAAGTGTCTTCTTCAACTTCCAGATCTGCAGTTTCAGGCTTGGCTGTGAAATCCTCTCGATTTGTCACTGATCAGAGAGCCCTTTGGCCTTTTGCATCAACACTAGATGTTTTGGTTTTGACATCAGAGTTTGGTTTGTTTAACATTTACTCCTAGTACACAGCGAGTGCTAGTAGTCATGTTTGTGCTTACACTCATGACGCAAATATATGGTAGTTTAGACCTGAAAGTACAAAAAAAGAGACCTTCAAGGGAAGGGGGAGGGGAAGTGGAATCGTTCTGGAGTTCTGGACCAAGCAATCGAATCAAGTTAGCTGCTGTCAGGCTGTGTGTATCTATGTGTGGGGGGTGAAATCACCCCTCAGGGCTTCTGCGGGGGGGGGGCTTCGGACATTTAGCAAGGGACTGTGATCCCCTGACCTTGCCAGAAGGCTTAAAAATGTTTTGCTACTGATTAGCAATTCTTCTGCTTAGCCGCTTGGCGAAACTTTTGGTTCAATTTAAGAGCAATAGAAATGCTTAGTGGTGTTTAGTATTTTGATATAAATAATGAAGATATTTTATTTGATTCAAATAAACAGACAGCATAATTGTTTATTGAAAGTGGCAGATGTGTATATTTGTGCATTTGCATTCTGTAATCTAAAGTTTTAAATAGTTTTTTAAAAAGCTAGCCACATTTTACTGTTGCTTAAGTGCAGTCAAGCATATATCATCGAACAATTCAGAGAAATCAAGGATACACTTATGCCGCATCTTTCTCACTGATCAAAACAAAAACAGCGATAGTAGAATTTATACCATCCACCTTACCGTATTGATTAGTATCCAAAACGTGACATAAAATATGTCAAAACCAAGCTTGGCATCTCTCAACATGACAGAGTGTTTTACACGCGTGTGCCTTCTGAAATAGCAGAACCATACACTTGACCTTGGGCTGGATGTATGTGCCTGTGAGCTGCGGACCATCACTCCTGTCAATGGAGTGTGTGTCTGACCTTGGGCTGTAGTTACAGACTTGGCACTGACTAATTTCACTGCTGGACTTCATATCGACAACGCTATCGCTAATATGTTGGATGATAAATAACTATTGACTGTGAAGTGAATGGAGCTCCTGGACAGGACAGAGTGGCTCGCTAACGTGGACCTGGAATTGAATACTGAAACTGCCCACCCATAGATCCAAGACCAGTGCTATTTGTCTTAGATTAGACTAGAACCAGCATTTGAAATACAAAACTTGTAAACTTCACTTTCATGTTTTGTTGTTTGTTTTTTCTGGTGAAATATTAATTATGTGGGATTTGCTCTGCATCATCAGTGACTTGGCTTGTTATCTTAAGTAGTAATTTGTACATAATTTAATAATAACTATTTATCACAAAGGAATATGTGATTTTCATAACAATATATACATAGTTTATACATGTTTGATAATTCCTAAAATACACTGTCAAAAAAAAAAAGCCACACACTCTAATATTTTATTGGACTGCCCTTTGCTTCGATTTTGGCACACATTTGCCATTGCATCATTTGAGTAGGCTTCTGCAACATCACAACATTTTTTCCTGTCCGGAGTTACATTAATTTTTCACCTAGATCTTGAATGGATGAAGGGGGTGTTAGACTGCTGCACAAAGTCTATTCCAGCACATCCCAAAGATTCTCAATAGGGTTAAAGTATGGACTCTGTTGTGGCCAATCTATCAGTCAGTCTCATTCCTCCCTGAATTTCAGCTCTTTTCGGAATATGCCCTTGCCGTCAGGGAAGATAAATCCATTGATGAAGATAACCTGGTCATTTAGTATATCTAGGTAGTCAGCTGACCTCTTTCATTGGGCACATAACATTGCTAAACCTAGACCTGACCAACAGCAGCATCCCCAAATCACAGGACTGCCCCACAGGCTTGTATTTTTGGCACTAGTCATGATGGGTGCAACACTTCATCTTCCTCCCTTCCTACCTTGATGTGCCCATCACTCTGGAACCGGGACTATCTGGACTCATCAGACCACATGACATTCTTCCTCTTCTCCAAAGTCCAATCTTCATGCTCCTAGCAAATTGAAGCCTTTGCATTTGTTTTTAATAAATGCTTTTCTTCAGGCTTCACAGCTGTTTAGTCCCACCAATCCTTTGAGTTTCCTTAACACTGTTTAACAAAGTCATGAGATTTTCTGTTATTTTTTTTACAATTTGATTTCAGTATCAGTGTCAATCTCGAACGTAAAAGTAGGTGACTCTTACCTATTTGCCTAGTTAAAGGGATAGTTCACTCAAAAATTTAATTTACTTACTAATTACTCCCCCTCAAGTGGTTATAAAACGTTAATGAATTTATTATGTTGAAAGTAAAGAAGATATCTCGAAGAATATCCATAGTAGGAAAACTAAATACTATGGAAATCAATGGTTACAGGTTTTTAGCTTCTTCTTTTGTGTTTAACGGAAGAAACTCATAGGTCAAGGTTTGAACCAAGTAAAGGGTGAGTAATGAGTAGTGTATATGAATTAAAAATCTTATTTACAGAGCCTCATAAGATTTTATATCTAAATGACCTTTTTAGAAGATCATAGGACCCTGTATGGAAAAGAACAAAAACTAAAAAAAGTTATAAATTCTTTTTATTTTTTTAAGTAAGGGAGTCATACAGTTGTGTAATGACATGAGGGTGAATACATTTTTCTCTTTGTATTTAAACATAACCCATGTGGTTATGTAAAACTTTAGCTCTTAAATGTACACTGTGCCCAAAAATGCTAATTCAGAAATTCATCTGACCACTTTGAGAACAAAACAAATCCAGTCAGAAACCACTCTTCACAAAATGCAGGCGAGCCAAAAAGCAGAGCCAAGAATTGAAGTAAAAAAAATTCCAGGCACCTTGTCTGACAAATCTCATGAATCCCGAATCACGAATCAAGACACCGCTCGTATTAGGATGCAGCGTGCACGTCTGCTCCATAAAGTTTTGAAGTGTGCTGCCAAGTTCACTGCAGGCTTTCACTCTCACAACATATGCAGAGCGCTGGAGGCAGAGAAAACTTTCCCTCCATCACTCCTCTCTCCCACATGCCCAGCCCCACCGCGGCTGACTTCTGCCCCGGTAGCCGCTGTGCTTCTCCGAGTGGATGGGTTTTCATCTCGCTGGGATGCGAGGGCAGCCACTCCGCTCCCCCTCACACTCCGTCCCCGCGGAGCACACATTTACATTTGTACCGCTGCACAGAGCTCAGTACTCCAGGCGAACAGCCAAATCCATGCAGCACTGATAGAAACACAAAAACAGCTTGAGCGACTTCAGTCAAGTCTCTAGAGATTGGGACCCCTCAGATTGAGATGACGGAAGTCTGAGCTGTAAAAAAAAAAAGATCTTGTTTTGCATTATCAGTGAACTACAGTATGTGTTGAAAATGTGTGGGATGAGCTATTGTAGTTTAAATTTTTTGCTTTAAAGGTTTAGTTCACCCCAAAAATGGAAATTGGAAATGGAAATATTTTTCAAACTCCAAATATTCCAAACTCACTAGATATTTGTTCATGTTCAATAGTTATCTTTAATGAAATCCATTTTAACCTTACTGAAAGTCTGTTCAATCAAAACATTCATGAGATAAAGAACCCATATCAATTGAGTGGTTAACCTAAGTTTGCTCATATACATGATCATTTAATTCGAATACTTGACCAAATGTAACTGTCTACAAAATTGCTTTTTTGTAAGCATATTTAAACCATTGTGTAATTAAATGTCAGAAATGCAATGCTTGCATTTTAAAGTATAATCTAGAATTTTCTTAAATAATATACCGTTCTCATCCTCTTGCATTGGAGTCCAAAATCAGCTCTTCATTATCTGGGAAACAAAGGATGCATTTGGAGGGTGTATTGAAGGAGCCTTTGAACGAAGACAGTTTTGTTGTGCTACAGTGATGCAATCAGCCTTTGAATGTGGCCATCGAAAGAGATGCAGCGTCTGAATTGAGACAGAGCTTTTGTTTAAATGTGAATAGATACTAAAATAATTCTGATCACTATTTAAAGCACTCGTTTCTCTTCTGAGAAGGCTTGGATTTAATTACTTTATTCATATGAATTCATTTTTGATCTCTTTATGAACTTTTTGATTTTGGGGTGAATCAACTTTCGGTGGGGGGTGACATGGGGGCTCAGTGGTTGGTAGGGCTGCATGATATTGGAAAAATCTGACATTGTGATATTTTTTATTCTGCGATATGAGTACAATTTCACTAGATGAGTTAAATAACTATTTGGAAAGACGTTATACTTTTTGATTGGCTGAGATGTGAAATGCATAAAATATGATAAACAATCTACAAACAGATAAATCCAACAAGGAAAAAAATACAAATTGAATAAACAGCATTTTATTGTTTACTCAATGAGCTGAACTGCATTCAGGTGTACAGTAATTAAATAATCAAAAAAATAATATAAGGCAGCATTGTGGCGCAGTGGGTAGCCATGTCGCCTCACAGCAAGAAGGTTGCTGGTTCGAGTCCCGGCTGGATCAGTTGGCATTTCTGTGTGGAGTTTGCATGTTCTTCCCTTGTTGGCGTTGGTTTCCTATGGGTGCTCAGGTTTCCCCCACAAGTCCAAAGACATGCGCTATAGTTCAATTAAGTAAACTAAATTGGCCGTAGTGTATGAGTGTGTATGGATGTTTCCCAATACTGAGTTGCGGCTGGAAAGGCATCTGCTGTTTAAAACATGCTGGATAAGTTGGCGGTCCATTCCGCTGAGGTGACCCCTGATGAAAAAAGGGACTAAGCCAAAGGAAAATGAATTTATGAACTTTCGGTGAGGATAGAGAAATCTATGAGATTTCATTAAAATATCTTCATTCCTGTTTCTAAGTTGAACAAAACTCTTGGAATGACATGGATTTTGATTTTGGGGGTGAACTTACCTTTAAAGCTGTGTTTTGGATATAAGCCTGATTAAAGAACTAATATACCATCATGAAAAAGAACTTTAATTTTAGTGACTTAGTCTATATACAGTTTAAGTCAGAATTATTAGCCCCCTTTGAATTTAATTTTTTTTATATTTCCCAATTGATGTTTAACAAAGCAAGGAAATTTTCACAGTATGTCTGATAATATTTTTTTTGTCTGGAAAAAGTCTTATCTGTTTTATTTTAGCTAGAATAAAAGCATTTTTTAATTTTTTAAAGCCATTTAAGGTCAAAATTATTAGCCCCTTTAAGCTATTTTTTTCCAATAGTCTACAGAACAAACCATCATTATACAATAACTTGCCTATTTACCTAATTAACCTGTTTAAGCCTTTAAATGTCACTTTAAGCTGTATAGAAGTGAATTTTGAAGAATATCTAGTAAAATATTATTTACTGTCATCATGGCAAAGATAAAATAAATCCATTAATAGAAATGAGATATTAAAACTATTATGTTCAGAAATGTGTTGAAAAACATCTGTTAAACAGAAATTGGGGAAAAAATAGGGGGGCTAATAATTCTGACTTTAACTGTTTAACACCATCTAAACCCAACTATATTTTTCCTCAAGAAGTAACGCCATTCAGTAAATCTCCTTAAACTCACACAAGGGTTTTGCTGGCGAGAACAGAGGTAAAAAGAAAGATGTAACCGACATCTCAATCATTTGAGTAATTTTTCTGAGCAGTGGCCATAAGCAAGGAAAGGGCCTTTGTCCTGGCCCGTCTTTCATTTCCAGCACTGCAGGAATTGTGATGGCTGTGCCTCGGGGCAACAGAGGCACCTTAAGGAGCCCCACCTTTAAATCCAGTGCCGGTGACTCCAACCGTGACCCCTAGCTGGAGGGATCCCTCAGGCCAGATTTAAACGAGCTCCCGCAGGTCCTCCTCCGTGCCTCGCTCTCCTTCACAAGCTCTTGCTGAACCGTTGCAGCCTGAGCTTTTCTGGCCATTCCGATTTGTATAACAGTCAAAGCAATAGATGGACTAAACTGCCTCATATTAGGGAAATGGCGTGTGGCTGTTCGCATATGCAGAGAGACGGAGAAATCAAATGTGACATTTTCCATGCTGGGAAAACTGAATTCCGTGCGGGCCACGGTTCAGCGCATGGCAATTCTGGAGGGATTGTGAATAATACAGGCAAAGTGTCATGATGGCTCTCTATTGTTCTTGAAAGCATCCCTCTTGGTCCAAAAGGGAACTGTAGTTTTTTTCTTTCTTCGCATTTGTGACAAAATAGATCCACCTGTCTTTTTACTATTGTTTCAGGCTTCTTCCTTTTCTTTTTCTTTGCCTCTCACTATCATTACCACTATTATGGAGGCCATGAGAGACGCGAGGCAAAAGAGGCATACAATATCAGGTATTGATCCACACCCATCACCACACAGAGAAAAAAAAAAACGTGGGTTCAGGGGCTGCACAATTCAGACTGGACAGTGCGATCGATAGGATGCTCTATCAGCCGTTGCCATGGCAACTCGCAGAGCAAGGACAGAGCCCCGGCGTTTATTTACACCTGTCTTCTACACCCTGCCACCTGCAAGTCTCTACCATGCAGCTTGTGCTGATTTAAGTGCCACTCAGAAAGGCTAATAATTCCACATGGATGTCTTTTAATTGGCGATGCAATTTGTGATTGCTTCCCCAAAATGCACAATATAGGATTTTGAAGGTGTACACAGTATCTCAATGGCCGCTATTTGCCTGTGTTCTTTGAACAAGTGTACGGCTCTTTACTTTGCGTTGACCCCAATTTGCAGGTCAAGTAAACATGCTCAATGCTGCAGCCGTTGACTCGACGAGGTCATAAAAGAGAGACAGAGCTAAGGCTTTTTTCAATGAGCGCATGAGTGAGCAAAACACTGCAACAAAGAGCGGATCAGCAGACAACTTAACTCTAGAAAGCGGCCAACTTAACACAAGAATCCTCTTAGACATAATCTATGTGAATATGGATTGCGTTCAACGCATCAAATAGCTGAACAAGATGTTGGAGAATATAGGCAAAGAAAAATTGTGCAATTAAGTTGATGAGTTGGTCCACCCGGAATTCCGCAGATTTTTATCCCATCATTGAGTCTATTTATTTACTTGTGTAAATGTGCAATTAATATTTATAAATAAATAAATACATTTCAGTAGTATTATTGACTAATATGAAAATGTTTATATGATTTATTTACATTACAGTTTGTAAAGTAATATTTTTTGTCTTTTAGTAGATATATTACATGAGATATTTGCTTTGTTTACCTAATCAATGTATCTAATTGGATTGGCATTGAAAACATTAAATAAAAGTTAAAAATGTATTATTTTTTAATTTATATATTAAGTTTTTAGGTATAATACTCCCAAAATCATTCCGCATAAATCTGCAGATTTTTTACAAAAATTGCAAAAAAAATTGTCTGCAGTTTCTGTATGGCCCTATTGATGAGTATGAAGTACAATTAACATATACAAACACTTTTGGTTTGGGTTAGCCATATAAAAGAGGTTTGGGTTTACCTTTCAGATGAATTCTTAAATAACATTTCTTTTTAGACACTCTTAAAAGTACACACTTTTAAAAGTAGAGGTTATTTATTTTTATTAAATTTTTTAATGTTCAAAAACATTTTGGGGAATCAAATATCATACTTCAATACCATTGCTGTTAAAATCACACTTTGAACCTTTGTTTATTTTATGAGTGCAAAGAAACATTTTGTGGATTTGAAAGGTTCCATGGATGTTCAAGGTTTTTCCCAGAACTATTTCTGCTGATAAAGAACCTTTATTCTTATGCAGTTGTTAAAAGATCTTCATGGAACCATTGATGTCTATATCAGCTTATTAAGTCGTGACGTATCAGTGACGTATGGAATACTATTTCCGTGTCAGTTGCTACTCATTTAAATTGAGAGAATATTAATTTATAACCACTTTTTATTCATAGACAGTTGAAGTCGGAATGATTTGCCCCCCTTTGATGTTTTTTCTTTTTTAAATATTTCCCAAATGATTTTTAACAGAGCAAGGAATTTTTTTACAGTATGTCTGACAATATTTTTTCTTCTGAAGAAATTCTGATTTGTTTTTATTTCGGCTAAATTAAAAGCATTTTAAAAAGCCTTTTTTTTTTTGATAGCCTACAGAACAAACCATTGTTACACAATAGCTGTCACTTTAAGCTGTATAGAAGTGTCTTGAAAAATATCTAGTAAAATATTATTTACTGTCATCACGACACAGATATAATAAACAGGGGGGCTAATAATTCAGGGGGGCTAATAATTCTGATTTCAACTGTGTATAGAGTTTGTATGTTCTCTCCATGTTCATTTGGGTTTCCTCCGGGTGCTTCGGCTTTCCCCACAGTCCAAAGACATGTTCTATAGGTGAGTTGAGTAAGCTAAATTGGCCGTTGTGTATGTATGTGAATGCAAGAATGTATGGGTGTTTCCCAGTGTTGGGTTGCAGCTGGAAGGGCATCCGCTGCGTAAAACATATGCTGGATAAGTTGGTGGTTCATTCTGCTGTGGTGACCCCTAATTAATTAATAGGGGCTAAGCTGAAAAGAAAATGAATTAATTAATCACTGACTGGTCATCTGATAATAGGCATGTTTATATATATATTGCGATCATGATTTTTTAAATAATTACATTGTTTTGTAAACGTTTATTATTACCATTTGATGAGTCTCCCCATGGCGACGCAGTGGCGCAGTGGGTAGTGCTGTCACCTCACAGCAAGAAGGTCCCTGGTTCAAGCCTCGGCTAGGTCAGTTGGCGTTTGTGTGTGGAATTTGTCTGTTCTCCCTGCGTTCGCGTGGGTTTACTCTGGGTGCTCCCGTTTCCCCCAGAGTCCAAAGACATGCAGTACAGGTGAATTGTGTTGGCTAAATTGTCCATAGTGTATGAGTGTGTATGGATGTTTCCCACAGATGGGTTACAGCTGGAAGGGAAAGGCATCAGAAGGGCATCTGCTGCGTAAAAACATGCTGGACTAGTTGGCGGTTCATTCCACTGTGGTGACACCGGATTAATAAAGGAACTAAACCGAAAAGAAAATGAATGAATGAATGAATAAATGAGTCTCCCCATACAGTTTAATATAGGTGTGACGTCACTCTTAACAAACTCATATAACCTTGAGAAATGATGATGCTTTGTAAAACAATCCCAAAAGTGGTTACAATATAGATGTATTAATATTTTAACAGTTTTGATAAGCCAATAAAAAGTATTTCTAAAACATTATTGAAAAGCCTATTAATATGGCTTTGAAATGCTATAGGAAATAATAAATAAATGCCTATGCTTTCATTCTGCACTATTTTGGCTATGATGAAAAAGACAAATACATATTTTAAAATACAACATTTAAACATTATAATCTACAATAAGAACAAAACAACATTTCTAAGGTCTTGTTAAGTAAACTTTAAATATTGGAAAGTGGCAAAGGCAATTTAAATGTAAAAATTGGGAAAATGAACATGCACAATTAAATATCCAATATCAGTTACAGTGTTCAAATAATCTATATTAAACAATCACCGACACACTGAAAAAAACATCCCTGCTAAATCGATTTTCACTTAGAAAATGCTTGCAAATATACAAATAAACAAAAAAAACTGCAACAATTTTAAATAAATAAAAACAACTGGATTAGAATTTTCTTGTAATGTTTAGCTTCATTATCATATTGTGTTTCCCTCATTAGACAAATAGAGTCAGTACATTAAGCTTTACTTTGTGTGTTTTGAGCTTTGCTAGAACTGTACTGGAACGCACAGATCTTTCTCCCCTGCTGTGTGTTTTGTGTGTGTGTTTTAAGTGTGTAAGCATTAGCAAGGCCGTTGTGAACTCCCTATCGCAGCTTTAGGAATTGAGGTGAGCCCCATAACCTCACACTCATGCACAGCTCTGACTGTCCGTGCTCTCCCTACCCCCTTCAATCAATGCTAGTTTCATGTGGCCTCTCAGCCCTGCAGTGACGTGTGCGCGAGTGACCTATTGATTTATTGACTGTCTAGCTCAAACCCGGCCCATGGTACTGGACAGCCTCGAGCTCTGGATCATTGGAACCGCGGTTGCTTTGGTACTTTAGCCAAAGATTTAGCCGCAATGCTAAATGACACAGGTTCGCCATCAGGTGATCAAGCAAAAATGACAGAAGAGGGGGGAAATCAGCCGCTCAACCAAAGTCAGCCATTGCTAATTGTCTCTCTGTGGGGTCTGTGTTTGCCAGACCCGCTTCTCTTTTTTCCCCAATTGCTCTCATCCATACCAAGCTATTAAGCTCTTTTTTTCCCTCTCACATGTACCCACACACACTAGGACACCCCCTGAGGAGGCAGGAGAGTGGCGAGTGTCCAGCTGTCCTCCACCCCACCCTGTTCCCTGCCTTTTCACTGGTCAGTGGAGGCAGATTGAGGGGGCCTAAGGGTGTGTGCATGTGTGTGTGTGTGTGTGTGTGTGTTTAGGGAGGTGCCATTAGCACAGAACTAGTAGCAGCTGGCCTGAAAGAAGGGATTGAGTGTCACTGACCTGGCCATAGTGTCCAGCTGAGGGTCAGTGCTTTGCCCTCCTTCGGGCACGTGCTGACCAACCATCTGTGTGTGTGTGTGTGTGTGTGTGTGTGTGTGTACAGAGCGGCCTTTTCTTTTTGAATGGAGTGACAGTTGCCTAATCTCAGCATTTTTTGTGAGCAGCTGGCTTTTGCATAATGTCCATGAAGAATTGCAAGAGACTTCTTTTAGAGGGACACTTTAAGGTTTTGTGTACATTAAGAATGATAAGTAAATTAGCGTTAAGATGAACAGACGTTAACATTTTTTGTATTGTAATGCAGAACTGTAGTTTTTGCATCTGCTGCTTTGATTGCTTATCAAGATTCTGATTGGCTTTCAGTCTTTTTGTCATTGATCAGATTGACAAAAAAGAGAAACTTTTATAGTCTACAACTGATTCATTATATATAATTTGAATTATTATTGCCTAGAGATTTTTAGAGGGCATAAATATATGTGAAATAAAAAAAAAAACCTATCATAAATATTATGTATAAACTTTCCCAATGTTCACTGATGTAATTTTTACCAGCATTTTTCTTCGATTTTTCTTAAAAAAAATTTTTTTGCTCTAACACTTTAATTTCCATTGTTTAAATAGCATGACTGCTCTTTTTCATTATTATTATTATTATTATTATTATTATTATTATTATTATTATTATTTTATTAATAATATTAATATTATTGCTCTCTTGGATGAACCAATGATTACATTGACTTTTGCATTAATATTTTTGGTAAAGTTTCAGATTAAAAACCTATACCACAGGTGTGTCTGAGTATTAACACAGTGCTCAACTTAATTAAGTACAGCCCATTTTGAAAAAAATTAATATTTGTATCAATTTCTCAGTGAATATAGGCAATGTATTTTGGTGCATTTAAACAAAACAGATTTATTCAACAGATAAATTTATATATATATATATATATATATATATATATATATATATATATATATATATATTGTGTCACCAAACATCTTTAAAAATTGAAATATAATACAATTAAATTCAAGCAAAAATTCATTGCAAAAAATATATTTTATAAATTTAAATGTTCATTTCATTTTCTTGTCGTCTTAGTCCCTTTATTAATCCGGGGTTGCCACAGCGGAATGAACCGCCAACTTATCCAGCAAGTTTTTATGCATCAGGTGCCCTTCCAGCCGCAACCCATCTCTGGGAAACATCCACACACACTCATACACTATGGCAATTAAGCCTACCTAATTCACCTGTACTTCACTGTACTGTATTCACCTGTCTTTGGACTTGATTTTCCTCTTTTTTTAATTTGTATTTTAAATTTTTAGAACATAAATTTGGATGTACTAGTTTTTGGACCGTTAATCGTAAGTTATTTTGTTAGATAAGCTCCAGATTTGGCGTCAGTACTGACTAATCGAATGTATATGCACAAATATAGCTT
Organism: Danio rerio; assembly: GCF_052040795.2. Taxonomy (NCBI): domain Eukaryota; kingdom Metazoa; phylum Chordata; class Actinopteri; order Cypriniformes; family Danionidae; genus Danio; species Danio rerio. Next base: position 33,786,930 of record NC_141036.1, on the reverse strand, counting down.
CCTATTAAAAATATGAATTTAAAAGACAGATTTGTGAGGGGTGTACACATGCTGAGCACTGTACAAACCACACTCTTACACTCATGTCAATATTATCACACAATCATAATTATATCATTTAATTTGAGTTGGCCTGCAGTGCTCAAATAATAAAAAAACAGGTGCTTGCCTCATGGGCTAAACCTGAGGAAATGATGCAAAAACAGTAACTATTCATGAAATTTTGAGTTGAGCCTTACCAGCTAACAGAGAATGTGTGTTATTTTATTCATTCATTCATTCTTTTTTTTTTTTCGGCTTAGTCCTTTTATTATTCTGGGGTCGCCACAGAAGAATGAACCGTCAACTTATCCAGCATATTTTTTTTGAGTAGATGCCCTTTCAGCTGCAACCCATCACTGGGAAACATCCATATACACTCATTCGCACACATACAGTACGGAAAATTTAGTCTTCCCAATTCACCTGTACCACATGTCTCTGGATTTGTGGGGAAATTAGAGCACCCGGAGAAAACCCATGTGAACATGCAAACTCCACACAGAAATGCCAACTGACCTAGCTTGAACCAGCTACCTTCTTGCTGTTAGGCGATTGTGCTACCCACTACTCCACCGTGACGCCTGTTATTTTATTTGTTTTGGTTTAATTAAAATTTTTATTCATTTATTTTTGCTTAAATGACACTAAGATGTCAAAATGTTTCGGATTTAATGTCATTCAGTGGGGACGTTTACATTAACAACATGTACTTACTACAGGAATACAGATTATCGCATGCAATATTATACAATTTACAACAATGTAGCATGTAATTAGGACAATTTAAAGTGTTACCAACTGAATAGTTACAGTTAAAGTATTAGTTATTGTCTTTGGTGTTAATGGGCCATCATAGGTTACAGTAAAAGCTGATGTCATGCTTTAAAAGCAAAAACAGATGGTGCCAATATACACTTCTGAGGTACTGTAAAACTGAAAAATCTGGATCTTAACCTTTACCTCCATACCAAGATCTCCAGACTCTGATTCATCTTTGATAAATCGCTAAAATATAGCTAGTGTACAGTTTTTTTAAACAGAAAAATCTTTAATATGGATAAATAATGTTCATAAACAGCTGTTGAGATCATATTCTCAATTGCAACGAGGCTTGGACAGTATTCTATATACCACAGCCAAACCAGTGGATTAGGTCATCAAGGTCATAAGTTCTCATATTGTAACGCCTGCTGTGTAGTCAGCAATGATTCAAGCTATCTCGGATGACGTCAGGCTGCAAGTGCGGTAAGTGAATTTCGTCACATTTCACCATCAGATTAAAATATGGCACAGATGGAGGAGTTGAGGAGTCTTTCATCCTTTCACTTTTGCCTTTTTCACTCTTCCATTCAAGGTGCTGCTGGCCTGATCAAGGCACAGATTAATGCTGCATCTGCACCCATTCTTTCTGTGGTCCCCCCCCCCCCCCCCCCTCTTTTCATTACCTCCATCCACCCTGGACGTGCTGCCTCGGACTGTTTAAGGTGATTGGATCGTGCCCATCCTCCTCTTGTGGTCAGCTGGGGTCAGAGGTCAGTGACCTTTTCTTGATTGGATGAAATGGAATGGTCATCGTTGCCCTTTGTTGTCATTCACTGGAAAATGAGTCAAAAGTGTGCGGGATGCTATTTATCCTTAACAATTTTATGTAGAGAGGCTTATCATAGTTAAATATTTCCTGTGCATTCACAATCTTGACAGTCTCATGTAGAATGCTTTCATTTACAGCACTAAAGTAGTGTCTTAAGTTTTACAGTATAAAATGATAACATGATATAAATCTGATTGACTGTTATTCAGGGAGTCTATATGAACATTTCGTGAAGTGTTTGTAATATCTGCGATAGCCCCTGGTCTTTGACCTCTGACTGCTAGGCCGCTGTTGCTAGGTGACTGCTGCATTTCGGATGGAGGTTTGCATTGTGGGGTGACAGTGTCAGGGGGCAGTGGTCACTCTAAACCTCCCTTGGGACAATCCCACACGGCAAACTCGGAGAAAGCCATGAGCCTGAAACACAAGCTTACATCAGTGGCAGAAATATGATAGGGCTTCTTTAATATCAGAGATTTCTGGGACATGGCACTTAGGCTCTTTCAATTAGTCATTAATAATTCCAACCATGTAAATAAGCCACGTTTGATGGCTAAAGATCAGCGCTACTGTATGTTTTGAAATAAAAACGCTAGTCTTGCAGCTTTTTCTTAAAGAGATAGTTCACCCAAAAATTATTATTCTGCCATTTATTTTTTTCTTTAAAATGTGTTCTTTCACCTTCTTATTTTATTTGGTGTTTCACAGTGGAAAGAAGGTTTGAAACAACTGAAGGATGAGTAAATGACAAAATTTTCATTTTAAAGTTGGAACTATCATTTTAACTCTGAGTTACGGAGTTTATTTTGACCATTCTCATCTTTAAAAAACATGTTTGTTAAAAATAATATATATATATATATATATATATATATATATATATATATATATATATATATATATATATTTCTTTTATATATATTTAATATATTATGTTTTTATAATTCTGTTTTTTTAAAGAAGAGAAAGGTTCAAATAAATGGCGTACATTATATATAGAGCACCATTTACAGTGCAAATAAAAGAGGCCAATCAGTAAATGAAGAATTTAGATGCAAAAGCCTCTAAATGTCATCTGACTTTTTTTATTTATTTGCATTTTAATCAGCCTCCTATGTTTATGGTTAGTTATTTCACTTGAGAGGTAATGAAAACAAAATATTCATAATCTTAAAAGTGAAATAACTTGATAAAACGCAGGTCATAAACAATAAAAAACATTAAAAATATGGTCATTTTAGTAGAACATTTGCTTTTGCATCTGAACTCTTCAAATATTATTGTTTCTAAAGAATAGTCATAAGATGTAATTAATGTGCTATTAAGCATGAATTTAAGGTTATAAATTTTATTTAAATGTTGCTCCCATGACAACTTAATGCCTAATACCTTAAATATTTGACTTTAAGATGCAAAATATGCAAATAATGTGTAATGTAAAATATTCTTTTATATTATGTATATACTATTTATATATTATATGTTTAATTTAAATTATAAGCTTCATAATTTACATTCAAGATTCCCCCATTTACTTCCATTAAGTGCTTTAATATAACTTTTATCATTTAAAAAATGCTGTACTGAACACAGAATATTCAGTAACACTTTTAAATAAGGTTCCTTCTGTTACAATAGCAAACTACTTCAGTTAACATTAAAAAAGCATTCATTAATCTTAGTTATCAATAATTAATTTCTTCTAAGATATCAGTAATATCTAACATATTAGTAAACATTACTGAGCTAACATGAACTTGCAATGAAAGCTATACAGTATGTTACATTTGTTTAACATTGTTTTGTAAATGCTATTGATTAAGCTTAGCTTGCTTTGAAACCTGAATATTTAGGTCCGTTGTAAGTAAATATATATATATATATTTTTTAGAGTTAACCTAACATAAAATAACAAAAAAATATTTTTAGTTATTAATTAACATTACCAAAAATTGTTAAATGTAACACACATCTACAAGCATATATTTGTAATTATAAATGTAACAGACACATTCTCATTGTTAATAGAATGGTAACTAATGATTAGGCCTACATGGAATCTGTGCGCACAGAAATCCACAGATTTTTAGCCCATCATTGAGTATATTTATATATGTGTGTAAATTTATTTTTTTATTACGTTCAGTGTTATTGACTAATATAAAAATCTTCATAGTTTGTAAAGTAATATTTCTGTCTTTTAGTAGATATAAGAGACTTGCTTACTTTATCAAATAAGTGTATCTAATTGGATTTTTATTGTAAACATTTAATATATATTAATATGTATTATACATATTAAGTTTTAGTTATGATACTCCCATTCTAATGACCAATAGAGTAAAGTGTTTCTGAATATTCCTTTTAAAAATCTTTACATCTTATGCAAAAAAAAAAAAAAATCTTTTTTATCTTTAAAGAGGAGTGTACCAACTATGTTCTCTGATCTGGCAGCACAACTTACAAACAGTCAAGGTCATCCAAAGGCAAACATGAGAGAACTTTGCTATGTACACGCTACAAATAAACTACCATGAAGTAAAAAGCAAGTCCGCAGGTCTGCAGAATGTCAGCTCTAAAGGCCATTCTGTGTTTGCATGTGCGTTTAATGTTTTCCCCCCAAACACTTTCTACTGTGAGGGAATTCTCTTTATCCTCTGCCATTTTTCTCTTTCCACCCTGTTGGATTTGGCCATTTGTAGTCAAAAGAAGACCTTACCCTGGGGTGAGGAACACACATACACTTAGAGATATTTTTACACTTGGAATATCTCTGTGTGCTTTGATACAAGAGAAAGAAAGAAAAAAACATGCCTTTTGTGTTTGCGGATCTCTCATACTTAATAAAGTGTGCTTGAATTCCCCAAAATACCCAGTTAAAGTCTTCCTGTAGTTCCTAAAGTTATCAGAGAGAGATGACTGGAAAAAGATTACAGTGAAACTTAAGTATATAAGCCCTTACAATGTTTATTATTTAGCTTCATTGCTCATACGATGTGTGTGTGTGTGCGTGTGTCTGTGTGTCAAAGAGAGAGGGGAGGGAGGCTGAGATGGTATCAATCGCCAGGCCATTGAACGTATTGATTAGTTACCTTTCTTATTAACATGCTGATTAAAAAGAGCAGGAACAGAAACCGCATCTAGCCACACTCACACACACACACCGAGCCAGGGAAGACGCCACATCGCCGGGCAGGGAAGCAAAATGGATACGGGACAAACTGTGAAAATGAATGGATACAGGACATAAAGGAGACTCACAAAATGAGGGATTTCTGGGGTCCAGAGAACACAGAGTTATGAAACAACTGAAGATGAGATGGAAATCGTGGATGCTTGAGATGAACGGAGAAAGAGAAGGAGGGGAAGAGGGAAAAAATGGGCAGGGAAAAGGATGCGAAGCGACTGCGAGGCAACCTCAGATCCTCCACCCACAGAGCATCTATTAGACTGGAAATATACTCTTGTGCAAAACATACACTGCTATAAACGCATAAACAATGCTGTGAGACCTTGGAACTCAAGCTGAGGGTGTGTGATTGTTCTGCATGGACAGAAAGCAGATGTTTGCATAGATGTGTTTATTTTGTTGTGCAATGCATATGGGTGTTTGAAGATCTCTGCTTTTGCTCTTGTTGTTTTGTGCTTTAATTGGTATGAAGGTGGATGTATGTAGGCAGAATCATTTTGTCTGTATTCAGTATTGTGAAGCAGAGTTTCTAGATGATTTACTTAATGCTGGTTTTGATTTGGAGAAGGCCTCGTGTCTTAAATGATTTTAATAACCAAAATCTCATTTTAAAATGTTTATTATTTAATTTTAATGCACAAATTAAATGATTTAAATCTGATTATGTCACGTTCTATTTCGAAAGTATTTCATCTTGTTTTGCATTAATTTAAAGTCGGTCAAATATAAATTTTACAGCTTAAATATATACTTATTTATTTTACTGCAATTTAATTAGATTTGATCGAATTTAAACCTCACGAAATCATGTAAAATATTAGAAATCTTTATAATGTATAATAAACATGCTGTATTATATATATATAGCTGGTTGTTAGACTCCGATTGCTAATAATTCACAATGGTAATAATAGATTGCCATCCTGCGTGTTGGCAGCACGCCCACGTTTCCCAATCGATAAACAGAACCAAATACACGGGCGCGCGCCTATTTGAATGCGGCTGAACACTTGCTGTGGCTCAGAGGTTAAATCGTAAAATCATAGAAAATATTATCCTTAAACATTGTGGCTGAGTTTGTGAATGTTACCGAACGTAGAAAACGTTACTAAAAGCTAAAAATGAGCATAACCTTAAAAGCAATTCAGTAGATTCCCCTAATACACTCTTCATATTTGAGGGGAATTAGAAATATCTCAAACGATCTGTCTGAAAGTCGTCCTTTTTTATTTATCCTTTGTATTAAATACATTCAAAAACATTAAATAGGAGTTTTCATTTAAGTGTTTAATGTTAAGGCCTTTAGGTAGGCCATGTATTTGTGGTCTTTATATTGTGGATTCTCCTGATTGTCTTATATTAAAATTACGAGTCAAATGCATTTAGCTGAATTCATGGATTATGCGTATATATATAATCGAAAATTATTTTTTAAACAAAACAATACATCCAGTGGACACAAGAAGGGGTATAGTATGACGATGCTTTTATAAGTTTGTCCGTCTGAAGATGTGGCTTATTTTTAATATAACTGGTGCTATAATTATTTTTAGGGTAAAAAATTAAATATTTTAACTTGAGCTTAATTTTAAACGTTAAAATCTACAAAATCTAACAACGTTCAATGAATCTTGAAGTTGAAGCATAAATTCCTATACTTTTTCTAGTGCAGTTTGCCAAATAATTTCCCCCCAAGAATAAATCAAATGTTAATATTTTTTATTATTTGCACATTATTTATACATGCAGAATTTTACAATTTTCTAATTGTTATTTAAATTGTTATTTAGCAACCATTATCCTCCGTTCGAAATGGAAGTTTTTATAATTGTTAAGTTACAATGCAGCACAGCAGTCAGCTGCAAAAAAGTTTTATTTTCATGTGATTTTTTTTTCATATTTGCCTGCTCTCCACGCGGTTCGAGCATGTTAATTGAGTCATTGACTTTTTTATCGATCGACTTCTTTTTATTATTCACCATGCGTCCTATTATTTTTGGACGAAATTAATTTGTTTTAGCCCCGCATTTGAATGCATGTTTTAGGTTGCAGGATGTATCGTATTTAATTTCTTTAGTATTACTCAACTATGTGCTTACGAACCCATGATTTTAATAAAGATATGAAATATGATCCCAACACTAAAATATTTGTGAAATATTGATGAATAAAAAGATCATGGGTTAATTGCGGTTTTAAACGCATCAAAATAGTTACATTTTGAACGAATAAGTGACAATTCTAGGTTAACAGTTTGTATATTATTTTATAGTTTAGCTTGTTGCACGTTGTCTTGCGATACTCGTTTGTTAGCATTGAGATAGTTATTTTTCGTTTTTCTCTTTTTAATTAAGTTTTTTTATTATTATTTTTGTTTAAATTTTCATATTTGTCATGCTTTGTATGATTGTGCCAAAGCGCTGCTAATACAGAAGGGCTACATAAACCGGTGTACAGTAAATGAAAAATGTGCCAATCAATAATATATATTATTTAAATAATTCTTCAGTTTTTACATGTATAAGACAAGTATTAATACTAATTAATTTTAACACATGCCATTTTTAAATTAAATGTAATTAATCACTTTATAATATTACCCATTTCGGTGCGTCAACACAAAAAAGTAATATGTTGCTCCTTTCAATGTTCTCACACAATTATTGCACGAAATAAATTCTAACATTCTGGCACAAAGGTTTCGGGAACCACACAAACAAGACAGTTTGCAAATGTGATCAATAACATTTATCTCTGAGATTTATCTGGAGGCCGAAAACCCCAAGCATGCATGGGAAAACGGATGGCTACACCACAGATTATACAAATAATAGAGCATGTATGTATATATAAATGTATATATATATATATATATATATATATATATATATATATATATATATATATATATATATATATATATATATATATATATATTGTTTTGCAGGTTACATTTTGTGTTACATTGAATCGTCGATCTGCAAATGTTCTGTATTGTGGACCCATAGCATGTAAATAATTTTATGTATTTAGTTTTGTCAGGCCGCTACTTAAAATAGATGTAATTGATGCTTGGCGTTAACACCGTGTCCCAGCGTCTCAGAGACAGGACAGTAACATTACGATATGAATGAGTAAATCTAATATCTTTCTCAGAACACACACTGTTAGTATCTGCTTAGCTCTGCACGTTTAGCCTGATGTATACGTGTTAACCTGCAGGCCTCTTGATACACACCACTCGGGAGGAGGACGTGGCTCGACCAAAGGCTCAAAGAACTCAATAGACAGGTATAAATAATTTACTAACTCGCTGGCCGCTGTTTTGATTTCCACGGTTTGTTTTGAACAATGTTTGATCATTGATACGTATCCCAGACAGAAAGGGAAAGAGGTGAATAAAATTTAGCAGTGCCTTACATGTTGCCGAACTTGTAGCTCTCCGATAAAATGTAGTCTATAATTCATGCTAAATGTTAAAATGAATGGAGCAGGCTATTTTAAAAAGTATTATCCAATATATAGGCTATTCTTCTCGGTTTTAAGGGAAAAACGCAGATGTGCGCGAAATGAGACGTAATTTTATACATGATAAAGCTGATTATCTGTGTTTATCTGTAGGCCTATTATTGTTTTCTTGGTGTTTATTATGTTGAGTTTGTCACGTTTCAGTTGCTCAATTAAAAGTTCTAATCCTCAAGCCACTGTATTTTAAACGTTATAAAAATGAACAGTTAATGTATTAAGGTTTTATTCAGCTTCATGTTTTGCATTTTTAATCATATTATAATTTATGAAGCATTGTCAGTGCACTCCGAATCGGGCTGTTTTCATTCGAGTGCTGGCTACTATCATCTATCGAGCTCTCCAGCCGCAGTGAGTGAACTTTCACCTCGACCCTCAAACAGACCTTTTTTGCGGTAAGAGCTGACCATTTTACCTCCAGCCACACACTCCGCGCGCGCGCACACACACACACACACACCCCTCCCTCCCTCAGCCCTGCTCGGCGCAGATCGATAGTGCAGCATCTGCTGCGGGAAGACAGCGGTCCCACATCGCACTGGAAAATTTTTCAAGCGCTAGAATTGCTCATCTCTAAAAATTAAACTGACAGACAGATATGATTAATATTCCAAGTTTCAAACACCTACCCGAATACACTTCTCTCTCCCTTTTTACTCTCACAAACTGGCGGCGCATTACCTTTTAATGGAAATATGACAGACGAGTAATTTTGTTGTTTATTAGGTCGCGTTTTTTAGGAAAGGTCGCGTGTTACTCTTAAGAGGGTCATAGGTGCGGATTGGATCAAGTGCATTGATCTTGTTTAGCACTTCTGTGATTGAGGAGCAAATTCTTTCGTTAATTGTCCACTACACTGTAAGCTGACAGCTGATAAGAACCGTTCTCTGTCACTGCTTTGTTGGTTCAGTTAATTGCCTTAAGCTTGGGAAAATAAAATTGCAGTTAATAGTACATAAACGCTCTGGCCATTTAATTGGATTAATCGGGTAATTTGTCCTGCCTATATTTCTAACTTCTGAATTTACTCTAAGCAAAAACAAACCTGACAGATTCCCTAAGAGCCTTAAAATAATGTTAACAGAAGAGTAAAATTAACCCTTAAACCATTCTGTGGTTCTATGAAGAATCTTTAATATCCACGAGTCACAAAAACATTCAACAAAATATTATTTTCTAGATTTTGAAATATTATTTCTAAACTAATAAAATGGTTATTTTTAGAGCTGTTTTAAATGGGTTATTTTTGGATCCTTTAGTTTTAAAAGTGCACGGCATACTAAATGTTATGACATTTGGACTCACAATATTCTTTTCTGTATTCATAACAGAAATGCAAAATCACATTGGCCTGAGGAGGTAACCATAGCAACAACATTGAGCTGAGTACTTTTCGTTAAATTCCTTAATTAACAAAACACCTGAAAGCATTCATATCTATAATCACCATCGCTTTATTTTCTAAGTGACATAATATAAATATATGTGTTTTTTTTTTTAGAAAAACATCTTTGAGATATTAGGGTCATTCAAATGTTTTGGGGCGACCGAGAACCTCAACAAATTGCGCCCTAATTCTTTTATCATTTTGCCTTTTTACAAAGTCAATCCACTTCTGAAACTATATAATTCGACCACTGTCACGAGCCCCACCTAAGACAATAGCTTCTTGAGGTCCGCAGGAGGGAAGGAGTTAACGAGGGTTGTAAATTCACCCCACATCTGTCAGATTTTAAGAGTGTGACGTACAGAGGGGGGGCTGGGGGAAGAGAGAGAGGAGAGAGAAAGAGTTGGGGCCGAGATCGATGAGGATACAGAAGGGCAAAACCACAGAGATAATGACAGCGACGGAGCGCGATGCTTAGACAGATCGGCGTTCATTTTTGACACGGTTGTAGCATAGCGAAGTCTGGACATCGGACAGAATCGTACGGCCTTAGGCGTCCGTCATTTGTGTTGCATCCTCGACAGTTGTGGTCCAGCGAGAATCTACAGCGGATAACGCCAGCGACGGACCGGACCTAGCCGTTGCCTTATCTGAACACCGAAATGTGCTGAAGAAACACAAAAGTCGCAACCGATTGTTGTGTGGTTGTAAATTCGGAATTTCTGCAGCTGTAAAGAGTATCCGATCCCGTTATCGGCTTTTGATTGTGTTTTGGAGTGGCTGTTTCGCTTCTCTCCATCCAGCGGGATAAGCTACGTCGTGAGGTAGGCACTTAAACTCAAAGCTTTTCGACATGTTTTTAAGCAGAGATAATATTGTTAGTGTTCATTTTAAGTTGAAAAACAATTGCATGAATAAATATTTTATTATTTGACCAAAAAATTATTTGGAACGAAATTAATATTAAAGGCTCATAAAATATTTTAATATATATGACTAATCAATAAATATAAATAAATAAAAAAATCTGTGATCTGATTCATATTTGTCTCTTTTTCAGCATTGTTCAAGATATGCATGGATAAACACAGGTGCATTTATGGAACACAGAATTTGCTTGCATGACCCAAGATGGTGCCACTGTGATGAAATGTCTCAGAGAGTACACTGAAATCAGATTTTGAGATATAAACAGCACTGGGAACTGTTTTTAGATTGCATTACAGAAACCACACTTTAGACTGTGAAAACAAACAAACAAAAACAAATCAGCTGGAATTTGAAGAAGTGGTGGAGGAAGGTAAAGATATGGATGGTAATATGGGAGAGATGTCTGTGCACAGCCACGTAGAGCTGGCACACAGTCAGGAGAGCCGAGCCATGCTGCACTCTCGGGATCTCACGGCTGCCTTCCCTCGCCCCTCTCTGGGAGGCCCTGTCATGGGCCTGGAGTCTGACCACCAGAGCCCGACATATGACCACATGGCAACTCTGGGGTACAGCAGGGATGCACCAACTACCTGTGGAAGCACCTACACCACACTGACACCCCTCCAGCCATTTGATGACAAATTCCACCATCATCACCATCATCCCTGCCTGCCCGTCAGCAATGTCATCGGCAGCTTTACTCTCATGCGAGAGGATCGAAGTCTTGGAGGAAATTACTACACATCATACGGAAAAGATTTTGGTTTGGGACAAGGCCTGTCTCCACCGCTGGGCAGTGCAGGTTTGGATACTGCCATGCATGGCTATGGTACACTAGGAAGTCAGAATGGACACAGTAGCCAGATGCTACCAGTTGGCCATGAGGTCCATATGGGCAGCAACGGTAGTAACATCTGTCGAACAGTGCCAGACTTTGTAAGAGAGATGTCACCGCCCTCTCTGGGGGCTGAGCATGGGGTCAGCCACCAGCTAAACAAAATGGATGCCCATCAGCACACTCCCACCTACCACCATCATTTATACAACCAAAGTTATCAGCACCACCTTCCCAGCCAACAGGCCTCCAAGCTTGGGGAGCTGCCCTCTTCTTCCCCTTCCTCCTCTGGCTCCAGCCTGGGAAGGGAGGGCATGCTTGCTGGCTCGCAGAACGGCAGTGGAGGGGAGGAGATCAACACCAAAGATGTTGCTCAGAGAATCATCACTGAGCTGAAGCGGTACAGCATCCCACAGGCCATTTTTGCAGAGCGAGTTCTGTGCAGGTCTCAGGGCACTCTGTCAGACCTGCTCAGGAACCCCAAACCTTGGGGAAAACTCAAGTCTGGCCGTGAAACCTTCAAGAGGATGTCCCGCTGGCTACAGGAGCCAGAGTTTCAAAGGATGGCCTCATTACGACTGGAAGGTAAAAAGCTTGAGCTTGTTTTGTTGAATTTGCTGTTGTGGTACAGAACAAATCCCAAAATTTCAATAGGAACAAATATTGTTAAAGACAACAATGGCATGTATGATCAGTCACAAAAAAGTTATTCAATCAAATACATTACATCTGATTAACAGTTGCTCAAAATACAGTTAAAATGAGCAAATGGAATCGGTGCAATAACCCTAAGTGAGCACTATGTTTATTACTAAGAGATTTCACCTCAAACCCAATGTGTTTTGCCGTGTTACAATGTTTTGATATTAAAGAGGCTGAAACTTTAACTGTTGTCCAAAGCACACAAAGAGATCCAGAGAAAAACAGTAACATGAGAATGGACGAAGGTGGTGGTGGTGTGTGGGGGGGGGTGGCGATGCAGGGATGGGGCGGTTTTCAAAATGTCGGCTGGCGTGCTGCAGCAGCCACTGAGAATTGTGGGGTGGGAGACAAACACAGACACGCAGATTCCCCCGAAATCTTTCCGAATCCCAAGCGATCAATCACCTAAGCATGAAATACGCTTCAGAATGAATTATTCTGCTTGCATTACCACTACAGATATTGATTGGTGACCACTGTGCCCTCAGTCGTAGGGGTGTTCCATGCAACGAAATACATAGAATCAATCAATGCCCCGTTGGCCTGAGTGGTACCATGTCCTGCTGTTGTTGTTGTTGTTGTTTTTTTGCGGTAGTCCGTAAATATGCAGTTTTGGAGATCTTGGTGTTTGGTGGTAAATGTTCATTTAGGAGGATGAGCGTTTCTGTGATAGCGTAAACACTTTGTTTTATTTCTTTCTGTGATGTAAAAATTTCCCAACAGTAGTTATTTGTTTATCCTTCATAATTAAGGCTCCGAATTTTCACGAGAAACGTTCAAATTGGCATTGATACTCCATTTTTTGTCCAATCACTATCTGGTTAATTTTTTTCACAGCTTCTGTGCACAAGTGGACACCTCTGTATTTCCCTATATAACCCACTTTCCATGAGTGTTGACTTTTCTCACCATGCCCTTTGTTTAATTACTAGCTGGTATTGATTTCCTTGGGAAAGCAACGCAGAAGGCTCCAGCACACACCTCCTGTGAATAAGACGGCGTGAGCAAACATTAGAATGCATGCGGCTACACGCCTCCTCTCTCAGAGACAGCAGGAGTTCAACTTACCGACACATTTAATGATGATTCAGCTTAACGCAGTGATTTTTTAACGAAATACCCATCCTTTTAAAATCCATCAGCACTTTTTATAATACCCACCATCGCTATTGCAAGGCTAAAATGATGACAGCAATGTTTTTATGCATAATGTGAACAGGGCCTCATTTCATTCTTCAGTTATTTTGCGATAAACAGATATTTAATATTTTAGGAACTAGATAAATTGGCCTAAAATTTGTATCCTGGTATTTCCAGTATTTTTTTTTTCCTCTCAGTTTTTCCGCAGGTCTTTTGTGTGGATGTGTTCTGTTGGCTGTGTCTGTGTGTTTTTTGCAAACTGCCTGAGCTTTGATTGGGAGAGAGAGATGAACAGAGAGAAATTCAGTCGCAGGGCAGGGTAGAGATCATTACTCTAAAGCTCGGCGTTCGGACAGCATTGGGATTTCACACACAAGCACTGAACCCTAAAGCTCTTGTCTTAAGGAATCATAGATATAATCAGATTAAATAGCAGAGGCTTTTTCCCTGATTCTGGCACTTTTATGTATTCAGCCCAGACCTATTTTGTACAGAAATCGCATAGTTAAGTGTAGATCCCTGCTGAGATTGACAATAAATGTTTGGCACACAGAAGCTCCCCTTTCATCCAGCACTAAAGGGGTTAAAGCTCCTCTATAGGTCGGGGAGTCTGAGCAACACAGATTTAATCAATAATTTCTATCAGCCCCTGGCCGAAAAAAAATCAGCAGGGGGTGGAGTAGGCAGGGAGTACGGCTTCGGGGGGAGAAGGGGGTGATAGGCAATCGGGGGGTGGGGGTGGTTTATGAAAAAGGCTTTCGATCACGTTTCAGCTACATGAGACAAGTGGTATACATCATGATTAGGGCCTGCTCCCACGATCATAAGAACTCTATGGGGGGATGTTTATGTCTGGGAGTGTGGTGCGGAGCACAGGATTTATAGCATGGTAATTCCTACCTTTTACACATGATTACAACATCAGGAAGCATTTAGTTAATGGTTGACGTTAAACTGGTGAAAACAGGTGGGGACAATTGAGAGAATCAGGGAATTATTAAATGATTATAAAACAAAAATGAAAGTGTTTATTTGGGGGTTTTCTTCTAGTTTGTCCATCATTTATTGTATTTGATATAGATCATTATTGTTCAGCACGTTTACAGTCTTTCTCTCTATCGCTTAATCTCTCTTATCCTCAATTTCCACTCGGGGATCAATAAAGTACATTTATCTATCTATCAAGTTGGCAGTTGTCTGATAGAGACTCTCTCTGGTTTTCAGGCAATAGTCTGGTCTACACACAGGGCGGTATTTAATTAAGCCAGGAATTACATAACAAGATATGATGATGATGATTACGAAATAAAAATGCATTGACAGCATTCGCTTACAGTAGCCTCGTGTCTGTTTTAAGTTTATACAGCCCTTGACGGTAATGTCCTGATCTATTTCTTTAAAGGTAATTGTCTTGATATTCATCTCTCAATGCCAATACAGTGTTTAATATTTTAAAATGCTGGAGTGTTTCGCCCTTTACTCTTAAAAAATGTCATTGTCATCAGTAGTTCTTTAAAGGATATTTACATAAACAAAGATGAATTCTGATTGTAAAAAAAATTTAGAAAAATGTCAGGTTTTCCTTGCAAACTAATGTTTTTCTCTTTCTCTTTATCTTAGCTTGTAAGCGTAAGGAACAGGAGCAGTCCAAGGTGGAACGCAACCAGGGGCCCAAGCGCACTAGGCTAGTCTTCACAGATCTGCAGCGTCGCACACTGATGGCCATTTTTAGAGAGAACCACAGACCAACTAAAGACCTCCAGATCACCATCTCTCAGCAGCTGGGCCTTGAGCTTTCCACTGTAAGCAACTTCTTCATGAACGCTCGTCGCAGAAACCTCAACCGATGGGCCGAAGAGGGTCGTCCATCGTCCACCGGCTCATCGGGCTCCAGCACCGCATCTCCAGCTGTGACCTGCTCCACGGCATGATGGGAAAATGAGCCGTTTTCTGCTCTGCACAGCACAGGTTAAGCTGCAGCTCCTAGTGTTTGAGATTTTTAATCAAAAGTGTTTTTGTATACAAATCAACAGCATATGAAACCAAAGATGAAGTCTTTACGAGGGTGATGTCCGCAATGTCTAGACGAGACAGAATTTGATTGTAGTTTTAGCATCGATTACTTTAGCTTTAATCGTGAAGGATGAGCCCACCACACCGGGGCTTATGAAATCATTCACAAATCAAGCGTTATGAAAAGGTATTGAATAGATATGAAATCGGTTTATTTTGTAATTTGTTACAGCATATGAAATCACTGCAAGGTTTAATCAGTGCTGAAAAATGATATTTTTAGGGTTCTCAAAAGACATGATTTTGCAACAAATGGATAAATATTGACCAAAGAAACAAAGAAGGATGCAAACGAATCTTTCACAGATACTTTTAAAGGGGAAAACTACTGGACAAAGAAGCTGAAACCAAAATGTGAACATTTTTCGAGAGCTTGTTTTTTTTATACTCTTTCATTTTAAAAGCCAGGCCTCATTGTCCAAGAAGAAAAGCCTCTGCTGTAGGACAGCTACAGCCTTGGTACAAGACAGAGTTGCATCCTCAGACAATATGAGGGCAAACAAGACGTGGAGAAGCAGGAAGAGCAGCTGTGACACTTTTTGCAAAAGACTTCTCGATGAGTTTCTTTTTGACAGGCCACTCTCTTCTTGTGCATAATTTCCATCTGATTTTGAAAATTTCTAAGATGTCACTCTGAGGATGAAGAATTGTATTTTTTTTTTGTACAAATTTCAAGCACACAATCTGGCCCGATGGCTGTTCGTACTGGAAAAAAGCTCAAAATCTCGAAAACCCTGATGGAAAGTACTCACAAAAAGCTTGAATTGAATATGAACTGGGAACCACTTTGTGTATTTATAATTATTTATGTATTTATTTCCAATCTTCTAGCTATTTATTTTATTTATTTGATAGTTACCGTTAGTATTTATTTCACCAAGTGTTGTTTGTGTGTGAAAAATGACCCTGTCTCTGATAGGAGTCCCAATACCAAAGATGAATATTTGTCCTCCCTGAATGTCTAACGTTTCTCATCTACTCAACGCTGTGTTAGTATCTTGATAGCTGGGCTAGCATATTCATCCATGTTCATCGTTCACATGTGCTGCATGTCTAGACCCTTTAGGCCACAGCCTAACCAAACAGATCGAGACTCAGCATGAGACGGCACACAAGTGGCTGTGAAGTCAAGATGACTCTATATTTAGGCTGTTGAACTGTGATCTCCTCAGTGCAGTCCACATTTACTGTACGACGATCATACATAATGCGCCGTGGTCTCTCGGGGTGGGCCGTCGAGGGAGTGATCGTCCCTTTTCCAATGCTCTTTCTCGTTCCCCTGTGTTTAACCTTTGCAGGGAATGTAGTGAGGCCTCTTCGCAGCACGCACTTGAAAGAGGGCCCATGAAAGAGGCCATCGACTTTTGCCAACTTCAAAGAAGCCCTTTTTATCTGTGTCCTCTTGGCGGCTGGGGCCGGCACTCGCTTGGGCCCATGGGCTTAGGGCGTTCACGGGGAGGGGTGGCAGATCAGAGGCTCGCTGCATTACCAAATCACGGCAAGGAAGGGGAGGGGTGGTGAATGGGAGTTTGGGGATGCGAATTAAAGTTTAATGAGTGACAATTGTAAGCATGCTGCGCGCAGGGCAAAGGGTGTTGGCGTGTGTGCACCTCAACTCTCCAGGTCACCCTGTTGCAGAGCTTGTTGTCGGGCCTCTCTTTTCATAGAAATATATTGAATTAGGATATGACCATATGGAGAATTAAAGCAGTAGATGGTTAGAGATCACTCAATGACCTGTAGCATCCAAAAATACGTTTAGCTGATGTACCTTAGCATTTGGCGGCTCCTGGTGGACATTTTGTTTATTAACTTAATTTGACGGCAAAATGTTCCATTTTCATTGAAGTGCAGCGATGGACCACTGCTGACGAAGTCACTTTCAAACAAAGCAGTTTTCAGGTGGTCAACGCGGTGAATTCGCATGGCCATCTTGAGCTAAATCAACATGGGGAACTTTATCGTCCTCGCGCGACACTCTCGATCGATTTGAATAGAATTCGCCCGCGAATTTTCGCAGGGCAACGGTAAATGTGACCGCACCTTGAGAGGCACAAATAAATTGCGCCATATTCTCGTAGTGTTTAACATCTTAAGATATATTTAAGAGTTAGTACAGTGTGTAAATCTGAAGTGAAATTTCCATTCCTTCCCGCCTTAGGGAAACCCGTTTGGCGCTTTTTGTTCTGCCCGAGAGCTCTAATTTCATCTACCTCAACTGTGTGTGATGTGTCGTGTAGCTGAGATGTAACTGTACCAAAGATCCCATCCATTCAGGGAGCGTCTGTGCGTTACTAAGTTTTTATAGCCAAATGTGCTGGAATCAATCCGTGAACACAACTAAATCACAGCCCTACCTGCAGGCAGAAAGAACCTTGTTTGTTTGTGTGTGTGTGTGTATGTGTGAGAGAGAGGGAGAAATGAGAGACTGAAGAACATTTATCAATATAAAGACCAAATGGGAATGACAATCGGAGCAAGAAAAGGGGTCTTGCTGATCCTATGATTGCTTATCCCTCCAAAAAAAGAAAAAAACTACCAAAAAGTGTTACTGTGTTAAAGTGAGGATAGAGACCAAAATAAATGTTAAATATGTTTGTCTCTACAAATATGATGCAATTATGTTCTAGCTGTGTCATATGGATCATCTTAATGAAAATATGATTTTTAGCAACTTAAATGTTGGATCACAACATAGGCAGACAGAATTCATTCGCTCAAGGCATTTTTGTCATCTGGAGATCCACTTATTAACGGTTCGGGTAAGCAGACTGAAAAGGTAGCAAGTGTTTTCTTTTTTTTTCTTCTTTTACCTGTCATTCATCTAAAATCTCTTTCTGCTGGTGTGAGCATCTGTGTCATATTATGCCATTCTCTCCCTTGTGTTACCTTATGAATGTGGCTAATCAACCAAAGGTGTAAAAATCACAGCAATTTAAATGTCAATCATAACTGGACATTGTGTGCTGATCTTGAAAAATCCTTTAATACCTCATGTGAAACTGTTCGTTGTGATGTTGCACTGAATAAACCAAGTCATTTGTAAACATACTGAACAGAGTGGAACCATATTTCCTTTAATATTTTACTAGACAAAAAAAAGACAAGAATTAAAACTAATTATACAATATTCAATTTGAATAAAAACAATAGAAATGGAAAAACACAACATACATGTACAGCTAAGAAACTGGATTATAATATGGTAAATTTCTTATTTCCATATATTCATATATTTCAATAGTTTTTCAGTTATACAATTGGATAGCAGGCTTCTGAGGCGATGCCACACATGTTATTCTTGTTTCTGGCTATACGGATGTAGCCACCATCTCCAAATCCAGCACCCCAACTGTTAAAACAAGAGAAGACCAGCATTAGTATTTTTTTTTTCGTTCATTTAGTGTTTATTTCCAAAAACAAAGTCATCCAGTCACTTTATGATAACAATTGACTGCACCTGTTTTTGACCAGCCAATAGTCCTGTCCTGAAAGTGTACCATATCCCACAGCAAGCACTCCATGGTTTACCTTTTGTGTGCAGGATGGATCATCGTAAACCCCTGTGAACAGAAGTCAACAAAAAATAAATGTAATTTTTACACTCAGTTAAGTTTCGGGCTGTCTGAGCTGTGAAGAAATACTCACCACTGCGGTAAAAGATAAACTGAGGGCGGGTGGCGTCGATGGCCACTGAAACGGGCCCGATGTTGGCCAAAGCCTCTTTTAGGGCCTGCTCATCTCCCTGACTAACGAATTTGTAAGAAGTACAGTTTGCTGCACGCTGGGATGGGTCATATCTACACGATCCTTGCTGTTGAACACATCAGTTTACACAACAGAATTACAATGATAATGGATTACAGTCGTGCAGAAAAAAAGACAAGCTCTTAGCCACATAAAAACATAGTCATATTTTCTTCATATAGTTGCATTAAGCCACACAAATGACTTACCGTTCCTTGATAAGGGTAAGAGGACTCTGAATCAATGCCGCCATTATCAATAACATATTGGAAGGCTTGAGACATATACCCGCCATTGCAGCCAAGGTTGCCATATTTAGAGGAACAGTCCACCAGGTTTTGAGGACTGAGGTCCACCAGCTTTCCTGTGGTCTTCATCAGCTGACCTTCTAGAGCCCCAACAGAGCTGAACGCCCAACAAGAACCACAAGCACCCTAAGACAGAAACATAATTAAAACAGGAAAAGACTTACGTTAACACAATGCCTTTTTAACTTTAAAAACTGATAACTTTTTACATACTACTACTTTTTAGCTTAAAATAAAGAAATACTTAAAATGTATCTTGGCATGTTTGCCTTAGTTGACTGCCACTTGATGTGTGTAAAAGGAATAAAATGAAGCCACAAGTAGGCTAACCACCACAATAGCCATGAAACAGCACAATATTACAAAAATAAATGTTACAAATAAACTTTAAAGAGACAATCAAAAATCTCTAATATTCTATGACTTAAGAATTTAAATTCCTTGATATTCCATTACCTGATGCTTTGGGGCATGAAAATGCCAACTTCTGTAAACCTTTTTAAATGTGAAAGTAAAGTTTTTGTCTCATTTCTAGGCCTCGTTTCTTTTTTTATTATCCCACTGACAGATTATTTTGCTTGTTTAAGGGAAAAAACACTTCATTTTGACAATTTATTTTGGAAAAACAAGAAAATATGTGTTACTTGTTTAGAAAGTGCTTCTTGATTTAAGAATATTTAGATATTTGGATTAGAAGCAAGACAAATACTTTAAGAAAAGCGTTTTTTTTTTTTTTTTTTTTTTTTGCAGTGCAGACATATAAAAACGCAACACAAATGTACTCTAAATGTTTATTAAAGCAGGATTATAAACCAACAGATGTTTGAGGCATTTCCCTTTTTTTAAAAGTGGAAGTTTATAAAATGTTATTGTTGTCATGTAAACTACAAAAATGCAAATTTTAAATTCAATTGGCATGCTATTCTAAAAGCATGCATGGATTTCTAATTACAAAAACAAGAAAGGTGAACTACAAGGCAGATATGAATTCAGAGATGATCTCAAAATTGTGACACTGAAGATTATGTCTCAATAACCAATCACATTACAGCATTGGTGTCATTTCATTTCCCTTGCTGTATGCGGAATTTTGTTTCTTCACAAAGGGACATTAGCATTTATTAACCTGACATATATAACAATATTTTTAGATATAAATCCAGAAATAAATGCAAAAAAAATGTTCTTGAAAAGTAAAAGAAAAAGTTAAAACGACTTTATTGACATGGCATTTTTTTTTAAAACATCACAATTCAGCACCGCACCTAGATTTTAGCAAAATAAACTTTTTCACCTACATATCGAGTGCCTTGGACTTTGTTTGGACTATTGTTGCTTTGTTCGGACTATCGTTATTTCTATATGAAGCATCCAAACAAATTATTTAGGCATGGAGCAACACTTTCTATTTCACGATGGCTTATCAGAAATATCAAAAAAGTTTGTCAACATAAAGAAACACAATCGAGTTATATTACTGAACGAAAGGCTGAACAATTACCAGATTGTCAAAATATATCAATCTATGTAATACAATACCTGGTTTTTCACACTAGTCACATAGCCCTTATCTCTCCAGTCCAGTGTATCTGGGACAACAGCAAAAGAAGAGCTCACATATTCTGCTGTTGGCCTATTGAAGCCAGGAGGAACACGAGTGACGGCTAATGTCTGCAAAATCTCCTCTGTCGTCTGTGAATCGACAAGACACAAATATGAAACACAGAATAAAGTGAAACAGGTAAGGAAAATCTGAGCTTCTGTGCAAAAGGTCCAGTAAACTGATCATTATATTCTGATGTTTACTGTTTCACATTGACTTCCTTATAAAAAACCAGAGATAATACTGTGGAAGTCAATAGAGAACAGAAACTGTTTGGGTAATCCACGTGCTTCAAAATAGCTCAACAGTGGAGAAATGGGGAGTTGAATTTGATCTCTGTTCTGACATCTTATGTTGAAACATTTAGTTATTTTAGTAGTTTGAAACATTTTACCCGTGACTTCTTTCTAAATATGTCATTAAACCTTGTTCATTTTTAAAATCAAAGGTTGGAGCAGAGCTCAAAATCCCATGACACATTTTTAAAAGTGAAACTATACAGAAAACACATGAGAACTAAAAACTACAGACAACTGCGTTATAGAACAACTTTACAATGATTAAAACATGACAGTAATCACATTGTGTAAACTATTGCTTTAAATCTCACAGTGGCTATTTGCTTTAAAAAACGAAAGAACAAGCAAGGAAAAAAAGAAAGAAAAGTAAGAAACAAGGAAATAAAGCAGTAATTGCATGTCAGGGGGAAAGAGGAAATATATTCACCATGTCAGCCATGTGGTTTATGGCTAAGTCATATGAATGCATGCCCATGGAGGCCTCTAGGTTGTGGATGGCGATCAGTTCAAGGTTTTTCTCCCACAATTCCCTCCTGCCTACTTCCTCATCCTGTCAACACAAACAACAATTATACATGTTAATGTTTAAAAACTATTAACATCACAAACTAGTCTCCCTTGTACAGTATATGCATGTGCGCAAATAGGCCCATGAAACAAGATTTTCAGGTTTGGCAAGAATAATCTGTTAGCATGCTAATGTCATCTGTTACAGGAATGCTTGGGGGTTTAGACATGTGATAAGCAAAGTTTTTCCAGAAGTGAATAAACAAAATATTAGATCACATGCTTCTCACCTCACAGGAGTAAAGCTTGACATGTTTCTTCTTCCACAGCTCCCAGTGCTGGTCTAGATTTTTGTTAAAATGGGCCAGTGCTGCACTACAACACACGGCAAACAGCAAGCTCCCAAACATCATGGTCTGACGAGAGAAACACTTTTATTTTATCTGTTAATCAATGAATTCTGTTTGCAATGTAAGAAACTTGGTACACTGTAAAAAAATTATATAATCAATTAGTCATGATAGCTTATGTTTTTAGTTAATTGTATCTTATTAAACCAAGTTTATCATGTTCTAACTTAATTTTATAAGTTACGCAAGCTGTTTATAAGTCAGTTTACCATAATATAAGATCTAGTCACTTCAACTTACGTTAATCAAACTGCCTAAAAAATATTAAGTTAAACTTTGTATAGTTTAAAAAATGCTTTATGTTCAATCCACTTAAAATTTGTAAAAACTAACAAGCTATTTTAATTCCTTTATGTTGTCCAACACAAATCGATTGCGTGGAACCCAGGATTATTTACAGTGTTGTTGAAACTTGAGTAACTTATTCAAATAGGTTAAAGCAACACAAAAGTATTTGTTGTCTTGACTTTTTTCATTACTTGTTTGTTTCAGTGTAGCAAACAAGACTTCTGAAACAATATATCGACATTCTGATGTTAAATATGTAAAAAGATCAACATTCATGCTACATTTTATAGCATTTTAAATGATTTTCACTTTTTTTACAAACACCTATTGTGCCAAATGGGTAAAACCAAGTGGTTTGAAGGACAATGTCCAAGTGTAAGTTTAAATAAAAAAAAGGAATTAGTCTTTTGTGGCTGCATTGTGACCTATTAATCAATACGCCATCAATGATTCCTGTTTTCAGAATGCCTGACAAAAATGTTTCGTAGATAAATGGTGAAATTAAATGGCAATAGTACTTTTTAATGGACGAAAATTTATTTTAGTCATTCTCTGTTGATCAATTAATCAATCAATACATGTATTTGTGTGTGTGTGTGTATGTATGTATATATGTGTATATATATATATATATATATATATATATAGTATTAATATTAAAATATTATTTTTCTCATAAATTCATTTTCTTTTCGGCTTAGTCCTTTTATTAATCTGGGGTCACCACAGCGGAATGAACCGCCAACTTATCCAGCATATGTTTTACGCAGCGAATGCCCTTCCAGCTGCAACCCAGCTTCCAGCTGAAACATTCATACACGCTCATACACTACAATTTAGCCTACCGTATGTCTTTGGTCTGTGGATGAAACCCCCGCGAATGCAGGGAGAACAAGCAAACTCCACACAGAAACGCCAACTGACCCAGCCGAGGCTCGAACCAGCGACCTTCTTGCTGTGAGACAGCACTACCTACTGCGTCACCTTATTATATATATATATATATATATATATATATATATATATATATATATATATATATATATATATATATATATATATGTGTGTGTGTGTGTGTTGTGTGTGTTTTACGTAATAAATCCATACAGCATAGTTTCACATCTGATGAAACGCTCTTAAAAACCAGCCAATACTTTAAACCGAAAGAGAAAGTTATCTGAGAAACACTGAATAAAGACTCTGAAAAGATACACAATAAAATGAACAATAATAAATGAATTCGTATGTCTGATCTTACCTGAACTTGCACGTCGACTGTAGAGGTGAATTAATGGCTTAGAGTTCCTGGTTGCTTTGCTTTTATTTTGTTTAATCACGTGCTAATCTCTGCCTATTGTCATTTTAGTTTTACTTCTCGTTTTGTCCTGTACAGGAGACGCGTTCACTATTTTGCCATCTTGAGATCCCCTAGGTTATTAATGATTCAGAAGGCAGTGTTGTTGTAAACCTTAAATTCTTCTAGATCTTTAGATCATTTATTTTTAGGAAAACGTTTCAACGTAACTATGAAGCCTCCTTTTATTTTACCTGAATTTTTATGATAAACCTTTTTTTAAATTGCATTTAAAGAGAAATAACTGAAGGAGGCTGAGAAAAATGCTAATTTTAGAAGACAGAGGCGTTTGCTTCTGAACTGTTCATATGGAGAGTTCAGAAACAAAAGCCTTTAGGTGCTATCTGAAAACTTCAGCTAAAATGCTTTTTTTTCTCCTCAGGCTCCAGTATGTAGATTCTGTAATTTCACCGCCATTAAAGTGAAATAAATGAGCATCAACATGGGAAGCTGAAAAAAGTGCTGATTTTAAAACAAAACAAGACAGCGCTGAGCTCTTGCATTCAAGTTCAGCACAACTGAGCAATAATAGACAAAAACGGCAGCAGTAGAAATCAAAACGCTTTTTAGCGGAAAGTCAAAAGCAAACGAAGAGTAAATACTCCATCTAGCGGTGGATTTAGTCTTATTTTATTACAGTCATTTACAAATACAGCAAAACCGTTAAAGACTGAAATAAAATGTCTTTGAGTTTGTTTTTTATGCAGGCAACCATTTATACAACTTCCTGCACAAGTGGACAGTGAATGTAAACTGAAAACGGGCACAGATGACCAGTCAAGTTAAGAACAGACCTAAATACACTGTGCCATAAGTAGTCAAATTATTTTGTGTTAAAGACAATGAAGTGTCTAGATACACATTACATCCTTAGTTCATTGACTAAGCATGGTGTTATAAAAGGGTCACCTCACATTTCCGCAACACTGAACATGAAACCCTTGTCAATTAAAATGCAAATTTGTGGCTTGAAATGGTAATAAACAAAAAGAACACACAAGATTATAAAAATTCTGTATTTATTTTATAAGATAAGACACACTTGGATAGTTTTTTTTAAAAAGACAACTGGAAACGTAAAAGCAACATACAGAACACATGCACGTCCAAGAAAATGGACAATAAAAAGTCAATTCCTTTTGAAATGTTCATAAAATCATTATGGTTTCAGCTACATGACTGGGTAACAGGCATACGAGGCAATTCCACACATGTTGTTCTTGTTTCTGGCCATACGGATGTAGCCGCCGTCTCCAAAGCGTGTACCCCAACTGTTGAAGCAAAGGGAAACAATCAGCATCAACTCAGCGCATGATTAAACAGGTCCTCTTGAACAATTCTTGTAGTGAGTTTTTCTATAAAGATTTCCATCTGACCGTACCTGTTTTTGACCAGCCAGTAGTCCTGTCCAGAAAGTGTACCATATCCCACAACCAGCACTGCGTGGTTGACCCTTTTAGAACAGGTTGGGTCATTGTAAACGCCTGTGGACAGTGAAAAGAGAAATTGTAATAGCCCTAATAACAACATTAAATCAAACGGATTTACTTGAAAAATAGAAAAATGCTTCACCACTGTGGTATAGGACAAACTGAGGCCGGGTGGCATCGATGGCCACTGAAATGGGTCCGACACTGGCCACGGCCTGCTTGAGGGCATTTTCATCTCCCTGACGTACAAAATAGTACTTGGTGCAGTTTGCTGCACGCTGGGATGAACTGTAGCTACACTGTTGTTGCTGAAAGATATTAAATGCATTACATATTACAGCTGATAATTAATTTTAGTATTTAAAAATTTAATAATTGTGTATTGGCTCTTGGTCCAGCTGATCTGGTCCAAATAACAGTGTCCAGATCAGTTACACGTGTACCCTTTAGATAGCTCGGTCAGTCTATTACATTATGAAAATTATTTGACATGCAAGTGTTTATTTGTTTGAAGCCACTCAAAAGACTTACCACTCCTCGATAAGGGTAAGCAGAATCTGAAGCAATGCCGCCGTTATCAATAACATACTGGAAGGCGTCACTCATAAACCCGCCATTGCAGCCCTTGTTGCCGTATTTGGAGGAACAGTCCACCAGGTTTTGAGGACTGAGGTCCACCAGCTTTCCAGTGGTCTTCTTCAGCTGACCTTCAAGAGCCCCAACAGAGCTGAATGCCCAACAAGAACCACAAGCACCCTAATGCACAGACAGAAGAGTGATTAAGCGTGACAATTCGAAGATGGCAGAAACAAAAAACAAAAATTGGCTTCTGGTTTGACAATCCAAATAATAATAATAATAATAATAATAATAATAATAATAATATTAAAAATTCCTCAGACAGAAATTGATCAAATGAGGGGGGTGCACAATTTCTGCTATTTGGCCTGACAACTTCCTTGCACAATAGGTTCTATACTTAATCTTTTGCTAGAAAATGTCCTTCCAGGAGGAGCTCAAATGGCTGTTTTTTTTACCCCCAACACTTGTTAGAACTGGCCCATGCCTACTATGAGATTCTGGCAGTATAATATCCTTGGATAAAGAAACGGTTTGACGGTATTGTGGATACTGCTCTTAAAAGATTTTTTTTTTTTTTAATGTTTGGGTTTATAAATAAATTAAAAAAAAAAAAAAAAACATTTAAAATTGGAGCAGTAAACGTGTCAGGCTAAATAATTAACACAAATCATTGACATCTGCAGTCTTAGTTTTTATTTACGATCAAAAACTGCATCTTTGGATAAATGTTCTGCTGGAGATACTATAGTCTGTATACTAGTACATCTTACAGGTACTATAGGAAAGGTACACTGTAGCAAAGTTTTGCAGACTGCGGTATACATTGAAAATGAACAGTTTAATGCCTAGTCAGAAGATCTGTGTTCAAGAGAAGAAAAACTAACACTTTGGAACAAGTGTAGGATAATTAAGTTTCTGGGTGAACTACCCCTTTGAACCGAAATACTGAAAAGTAGATTTGCCCCTTATTTATTTTTAACTCCAACCTACAGAGAACAACTCCCTGTTGACCCTTCAGGTGAAAAATTTAACCTAGATTATAATTTAAGCCCAGCCACAGGGAAAAACAAACACCTATAATAATCTGAAAGCATTTGATCAAACATACAGTAACCACACACACACCTGCATCTTCACACTGGACACATAGCCCTTCTCTCTCCAATCCAGTGAATCTGGGACAGCATCACCAGAAGAGCCCACAATATTAGCAATTTGTCTTTTAAAGCCAGAAGGAACATGAGTCAAGGCTAAGGTTTGCAGAATCTCCTCGGTCGTCTGTGAAACAGCAAGACACAAATAGATCAAATTAGTAACAATGACAAAAATTTGAGGACATCTTTTATAGATGGTTAAAAAAAAAAAAAAAAAAAAAAAAAAAAAAAAAGTTAATGTACTACAAAACATCCTGCTAGTTTCAGAACTTCCTTGTTAGTCCAAAAATGTCGCGCGTTTTGAAAGCT
Organism: Danio rerio; assembly: GCF_052040795.2. NCBI lineage: Eukaryota > Metazoa > Chordata > Actinopteri > Cypriniformes > Danionidae > Danio > Danio rerio. The sequence goes on along the minus strand of NC_141036.1, from coordinate 33,759,524 downwards.
TTTTTTTCCTCAGTACTTTGACTCACTCAAAACACAGGATTCAAGCAACAGCTAAATGACATGCAACATGCAAGGTTAACACTTTTTTTTCCTTAAGTGTCAGAAGTAGCACATTAGATCATTAGCTTCTCAGTGAACACGCAAAGAATTAGAAGTGCAGTGTTCAGTATTTTGGCGGTCATGTTTACAAAAAGTGAAAAATAATAGGTTGTACAAAGATCTGTGCAAAAGTTGCTTTTCAGGACAGGTACCACTGCAGACAGTGTTAGAAAGACATGGCCACAATAGTGCTTCTACCGATATTCTCCTCACCACTTCTCCTTTGCTCAAATGTGGTGTAAAACCAGCATAGAGCCCATCTGATTGAGAAAGTCAATCCTTTCTTTTTTTTTTTTTAAAAAAGGTGTGGCAACTGTGATTACGCCTTATGTAGAAAGTTCTTAGACCAAACATGGAAAGGTAGCATTGATGCCAGCATGGTTTTGTTGTCATATGCAAACTAAATTTAAATACATGTCAAGACATACAAACGAAGCAATTCATTCTCACCAGGTCACCCATGTGGTTCATGGACAGGTCGTATGAATGCATGCCCATGGAGGCCTCAAGGTTGTGAACGGTGATCAACTGAAGGTTTCTCTCCCACAACTGCCTCCGGCCAAATTCCTCGACCTGCAACATTAAAGAAACCATGATATGCATTATAATGGCATCAATATGGCATTTGCATCTGATATCAATCATAAATACTTTCACACATCATGAAAACAAACAGCATCAACAATCATAGCATTGTAATAATGAATCTGCAAGATAACATCCCATCAGCTTATGATAATGGATTATGAACTCCTCTTCCTAACCTCAGTAGTGTAAATTTTGCCATAAGTCTTCTTCCACAGCTCCCAGTGCTGGTCTAGATTGGTGTTAAAATGGGCCAGTGCTGCACTACAACACACAGCAAACAGCAAGCTCCCAAACATCATGGTCTGACGAGAAAGATATACAGATAGTCAAACAGTGTGAATGCATTTACAGATAAAATGTCAGTGTTGTTAACACCTAAAATAAAGATCATACTGCGGTTGATTAATGGGCTGAAGACGTCATTTCAGTTAAAGAGGCTTCAGAAACTAGCAGTATCAGTGGTGAAGTAACAAATGAAACAAAAGTCCAGATAGGAAGTTAAAACCTTGAGTGCAAAAGCTCAAGCATCTTAAGATTAAGAAAAATAGTTGAGACATCATTTGTCTTTACAGTTTCCTTTACTAGTGCAACATTAATTGTTTGATTCTTATCACAAGATCATTTACTAGAGTTTAAAGTAGCTTTACAACTCAATCAGAATACTAAAAAGTAGAATATATATTTGTCGTTGTCTCAACCAGATGGATAAGGTAAGCTAAACTACTAAACACAAATTAATAGATAAAAAGGCCTTGAGAAAGTCCTCGAGAGTCAGAAAGAAACGAAGATTAAACTAGCCCGGCTGTTTAATTAACTTCACCTGATGCTTCTTATATTTGAATAACATTTTTTCTTATAGTAAAACTATAATTAAAGTATAATTTTGAGCGTTTTCCACTTAAAACACAAATCAAGTCAACTGCAAACACACTAAAGAAAATCAATGACAACAGCTAAACTCTGTGCAGGAAGAGCTCTCATCAAACAATCGTTACCACATTAAATAAAACCGAAAGAGAAACTTTTTGAAAGGAAAACCCCTACGAGTTAGAGTTGTGTTAACTAAAAAGACAAAACAGCTGAAAGTGAACGAGGAATAAAGTTAAAACTTGCCGTATCTCACCTGTGCACTCTCGTTAGGCTGCACTTCTCGTCGTCTGAACAGGAGGTGGTGATGAGCAACTGTGAGTTCCTGCTTCCTTCGCTTTTATTTTGTTCCATCACGTGTTAATCTTTGTCATCTGGTGATGTGCTCGCTTATTGCTTCGTCTTATTACGCAAGACATCATTTGACATTCATGCTAATGTGATTAATTTAATAAATAAAATTGTGAATAATACCACATATATTCATAATATCTACAATTAATTGATTATTAAATTAATTAAGAAAAAAATATACATATTTAATTATTCTATACAATTGTAAGATGAGTAGCGTGTTAAACATTAGCCTAAATTGTGTCCTAACCTAAAATTGCTTACTTTGGTTTTTTAAAACCAGTTCAAGTACAATGCACATACAAATATGTAAAACAGAGAATATCAACAACAAAACTTAAAATGTAAAAATAAACTTGTAAAAATATAAAAATGTGATATATGAATTATTGGTAATTGTATAAATGAAAAAACTTTTTTTTTTTTTTCAAAATTTGTATTTGATATGTGAGCTCATATATTGAAGGGTTTTAAAATATATTTTAAAACTATGGTAATAAAAGCAGATCTCAGCTGACCTGCTAATGAAACTAAGCTGTCATCAAAACTAAGAACGAATGACAAAACAATGTGTTTTTGGAAACTTGTGTCACCGTATGGAATTTGTATTTAAACTAGAATATGCTCCTGAAATGGCTTATTGAAAAGTAAAATATTTCATTTCAGATTCCCCCACAGACCAAAAACATGAACTGAATAAACTAAATTGGCCTTAGTGTATGTGTGTGCATGTGAGAGTGTGTGGAGGTTTCCCAGTACTGGGTTGGAGCTGGAAGGGCGTCAACTGTGTAAAACATATGCCGAATGTGGTGTTTTTATTCATATATAACACAACACTGAATAAGTTGGCAGTTCATTCTGCTGTAGTGACCCCTGATGAATAAAAAGACTTAGCCGAAGGAAAATCAATGAATGAATGACAATAACTGATAGATGAGCCTGTTGAGGCCTTCATTTTTTATTATTTAATACATGATTCCTGGTTTTACAGACTGGGCTTAAAACTATCTCAGGTCCAAAAACCAAACCACAGCCAAGGCTTACTAAAGAAAAATGCAGCCTTTAAACAGGTGTAGAGAAAAGCAGAGATGACATGGAAATGGAAGAAAGTTAAGGTATAGCCTGCTGCAGGGGTACATTTTTAAAGCGCGGGGGGGGGGGGGGGGGGGGGGGGGCAGCTGTATGAGATCCAAAAGTTCATGTTCATATAATTACTAATGACCTATTTCTAAATGGTATATCTCTAAAAGTAAGGGGGACGTATCCAAGAGGGGATGATTAACTCAAAGCTGTAAATGCAAAATATTTAGCTGATCTCATAAGAAAGACTTATCTGACAATCCTAAAGTTCTAATTAAATCAATTGATTCAGAGTTAAACCCTGAGATAGTTACTGGTCCTGATATCCATCAGATAATATGATTTTTTTTTTTAAGTAATTGATCAACAAAATGTATATCCTTAGAGTTGGCATTCTGCCCCCAGATTCTATCTCTGTTTGTATCATCCCACCCCTATTAGCACATTATTTAAATGAGTTTAAACCAAGTACATTACCTCATTGAAGCCCACTCAATGTTCTTTGGACATTGTTCCTTTACGTCTCCTTACTCAGGTATTGGACCTGATTGGGTTAAATCTTTTGTCAAGAGTGAATTTCCAATTTGCTGAGTGTGGTTGTTATAAGCACGCTGAGTTGTGACCCATTTTAAAACTGTTTAATCTGGATTCATTAAATCTGATTGATTTAAGGAGCTATCAATCAATGCCCTAATGGTCTTTTCAGTTAAAACATTTGAAGATAATATTTTTTTGATAAATTCCAATCAGATTTTAGGGCCCAGCACAGCACTGAGTCTGCCCGTCTTAAAGTGTCTAATCTGTTACCTGTTGCAAAAAAACAAAAAAAAAACACTGTAAGGTTTACTGATTGTGCATGGGCTGGGATCAAAGGTAATGTTCTCGATTAAAGATCATATCTTTCAGAAAGAATTTTTCTTTCCTTAAATTAGAAAATGACTCACTCTTCTGCTCTGATGAAGTGTGGAGTTCCCCAAGGATCAATATTGGGTCCATTGTTATTTTCTATGCATCCCTGACATCAGAAACATAATGTAACTTATAATCTTAATTTTCTGCATCTAAAATGGGGGAAATTAGGCATTTTGTCTTTTTTTTTTACCTGTTTAATGATATTAAAAGAGGAATAGCAGGAATTATTATTTTTTTACTTGTATTAAAGACAGAAGCACTAATGTTTGGAACCCACAATCAATCAGTTAGACACTGTTAAATATAAGGTAAAGTACACAATCATGCAAAGAGTCCTGGAGCCTTTCTTGATGTTTGAGTTAAAGTCTGATAAGCAACAAAATCAGAGGGTTTTTTTCAACAGTTAAGGAATATAGTAAAATTGAAAACTTTTCTGTCACTTAATGATTTTGGATTGTAATCTTTTGTACTTTGGTCTTTCTCATAAAGTAATTGCTCGCCTGCAGCTGGTTCAAAATGAAGGTGCTTGGTTTGATCTAGGACAAAGAAATTTGATTGGCTTTGATTGGCTTCCAGTTAAATAGGGTTAGGTGTAAGTTGTTATTATTTCATTTTAAAGGTTTAAATGGTCTGACATGTAGATGTATTGGTGAACTGCTTCAGCAGCATTCTTCATAGGCCCTTATCTTTACAATAATTTAAGTAATGGAATGGTTTACTTAATAGATTAGTAGATGTTTGTGCGCCTGCTTGTACATCTCTTGAAAAATCTTGTTTTTTTCTTGCGTTTGACTGTTTTGTCTTTTATAAAATTAGATATGTGCTGTGTTGATTTAGCACTTTGACCAATGTATGTTGTTTTTAAATGTGATATAATCAAAACAAAAGCAAAGCCTCAGACTAAAATGTAAATCGAGCTGCATGTTTCAACTGAAAGAAACTTCTTCTGACTGATCTTAATATTAGTGACTGTTTTGCCTTAAGAAATAGAGCAGTATTCAGTTGTTTTAGGACACATCTTATAAAAATGACTTAAATGTTCTAATTGAACCGAGTCTAAGCCCAGTCTGAAACCAGGTTGATTTGAAAGTTAGCCGGAAACAGGAAGACAGGCAGAGGAAATCATGTTGGTAAACAGCATCATTCGAGCAAGCACATCAAATAAACACCTTGCAGTGTTGCCCTGCATTGTGGGTTTTAGATTGTATAACAAACGCGGTTTAAGGTACTAGATGAACACACTAAGGCATTTCTTGCCATTGCTTTAAAGTTTAAAAAAGACACCTAACCCCAGCACCACTAGCAAACAGGAACGTGAGTTGCATGACCATGACCTAATTTTTCCTATCATTGTTGGCAACTAAGTTTAAAGGGGAAGTTGCAAGAGGCCAATTTTTGCTAAATGACGTTGTAATGCAATGCGTGGTGAATTTAAGTAACCATGATGCAAAAAAATGTGCAGAAAATTTATTTTAAAAAATTGTTAGACGAATTAGGGCGACATGGTGGCTCAGAGATTAGGACTGTTGCCTCACAGCAAGATGGTCACTGGTTCTAATCCTGGCTTGGTCAGTTGCCGTTTTGTGTGGAGTTTGCATGTTCTCCCCATGTTGGTGTGGGATTCCTCCTGGTGCTCTGGTTTCCCCCACAGTCCAAAGACATGCAGTACAGCTGAATTGAATAAACTAAATTGGCCGTAGTGTATGTGTGTGAATGAGTGTGTATGGGTGGCAGCTGGAAGGACGTCCACAGTGTAAAACATATGCTGGATCAGTTGACGGTTCATAACTGTACCAACCCCTGATGAATAAAGGGACAAAGCCGAGAGAAAATGAATGAAGGATTACACAAATTGGCCATCCTGGCAAAAATAAAGCTTTCATTTAGAAAGAAAATATTCATTTATATTTCTAAAAGTAATGTAAGCATCAATTTAAAACAAGGGTTCATTACTGGCACATACAGTATGGGTCCATAAAGAGCCTTTAATGTCCATGTGTTAAAAGCAGGGGTACATTTAGTTATTTTGGGGCCCTAAGCAATTCCCCCCATGGGGTTTAAAAGTCCTAAAATACACCTTTGTACTTGAATTAATTTTGAATGTATTTATTTTGCTGTTTTTTTTTCATATAAATCACTTAATCTTATAAATAATAATAACAACATGTACTGTATAGTATCTTGTAACATTTTGTAAAACCTTTTAAATGATTTTGTTTTCTTAAACTGAACTAAAAATGATTTTTAAAACTAAACCTTTACCTGATTTGACTGCATGATTGAGGGTGGGGGACACATTTGCGCAGATGTAATAATTACGTTAAACTTTTAGATTTTTTAGACCATCATGTCAAAATTTTTTTAAAAAAATCATGTTTATATATATATATATATATATATATATATATATATATATATATATATATATATATATATATATATATATATATATATATTTATTTATACAACAGTTCTGTCTGGTTCTCAAATCTGATTGGCTAATAGCCATAATATACTTAAGTAAGATCAGCATCCGTACAGCCTCTTTACCATTTGTATATTACTCCGTCCACATACAGCCAGCAAAGAGCAGACACTAAAAGATGCTTGTTCAGCTGTTTAAACTATCAGCTTATGATTTGAATCCAGAAGAAAGTAGTTTATTTACATTTACATTTACATTTAGTTCCTCATACAAAAGTTTTTGAGACTCACCCATGTTTGATTTTGTTTTTTTTTATACACAATTATGCCGTCAAACTGTTGTATAAATGCAATATCACACTCGTAGCAGTACGATATGGCTGTATATCGGCACTGGTGGTGGCATTTAGGCACTCGGCCTGCGGCCTTGTGACAACGCATGCATCCCACCAGTGCCGATATACAGCCATATCGCACTGCTACTCGTGTAATATTGCTCATATATATATATATATATATATATATATATATATATATATAATTTATAGGTATAATTTATGTCTAGGTATTAATTTGGGGGTTCTCAGATTTCCCTAAGCAGCCACTTACCTTGCTTCTTGATTAAATACATGCCTGGTTAAAGGTGTAAAAAATTGGGAAAAGTTCTTTGGATTACTATAAAGTTCTTCGCATTACTTCATTCATTTATTCATTCATTCATTTTCTTGTCGGCTTAGTTTTTTTAATACAATATTTAGTGGAAGGTTGCATATTTCTGAGCCATTTTAGGCATGATTTCTTATTTCTAAATACTTATAATTTGTATAATTAGTAGTTTGTCTTTTTCTGTAATTTATATAGAATAAGAGCCTTTTTATAAATTTTTATTTATTTTTAAGTTGTTTTAAATCCATTCTTTAAAAGCTTCATTTGTAGTTGCCTTTTGAAGAAAAAAAAGAAAGATGTTAAGCTATTCTGAAAGCTGCTAAATTGTTAGGTTGCCAACCCTGTTTCCTTGAACGTGATGCATTTGTTGATCATTCAGTGATTCATCACCATGATTCATCAAAAATTGTGCTGATTTTGACCACATGAAAATAATCAGATCTTAAATTATTAAATGCTTACTCATGAGGTAAACTATTGCTTAATAGCCTACAGTACTTGAGATTCAGTGATAAAATATATTTATTTTTGTCAGAAAAAAAATATGTTGTTACATTTCAATATGTTTTTTTTTGTATTAGTCATCGGTTCGTGTCACGTTTACATGCCTGCGGTTTTCTTTCAGAACAAAATCTATGGAGCATTGAGAAATTGTTCCATAAACAGTAATGACTACCGCATTTAATCATTCAGAAAGTAAAAAAAAAACATCCTGCACACAGAACTGAAAATGACATATTCAACATTCAATGTAAAACTGTCACATCACTATTTATTCCCTGAAAAGTTTTCTAAAATACACTTGAATAAATAAATTAAAAAAAATCATAAATATAATGACAAAAACATTAGCCTTAAAGCACAAAAATAAAATGTGTGATTTGTGATAAAATAAATGAGACCATTCTGAAATCATTTTTCATGTAAAATTGTACAATAAACTAAATATGACTGAATTCCAAAATGTAAATAACAGGAATTTTAAATGCCTAACAACGGTAAAAAAATTATAAAAGTTTTGATGTACACACTGTACAATATATATATATATATATATATATATATATATATATATATATATATATATATATATATATATATATATATATATATATATAAAACCCCTCACAAATCTCTTTTAAATTTATATTTTCTATAATATTTTCTTTACAATATTATATTTGTGGATATACATTAGATTAGTCAGTCCTGAAGCCAAATCTGGAGCTTTAGCAAAATAACGTACGGTCACAGTCCAAAAATTAGTAGCTCAAATTTATGTTAGAGAAAATATAAAATACATTTTTTAAAAATAGCTAAAATCAAGAGAAACAACAAACAAATGTGTACAATTTTGTTGAAATTTTGTAGTTTGCAATTTATTTTTGCAATATTTAGCATGAATTTAAATGTATGATCTTTCCGAATATGGTGACTAAAATATTACGTTATTATATATATACTTTATATATTTAATATCTATTTAATGAATCTGTGTTGTTCAAATGCACCAATATATATAACCTATATTCACTGAGAAATGGAAACAAAATAATTATTTTCTAAATGGGCTGTACTCATTTATGCTGAGCACTGTGTATCTGATATGTTCATTTATGTAATAATGTCATTTTTAGGTATCTCAGTTATCATATTGCTTTTTTCATGTTTACATTTAAAGTGTACTTGTTATTTGTACACAACAGTATTATTCTAATACACTATATACATCAGAATCTACATCAATTGTATTTTTGAATCACTTGTTTAAAGATTTTATGTCTTAATCAGTTTTAAGTTAATCACCGTGAAAATTTATAAAGGGGAACGCTGGGTCAGTCATCTGTTCATGAGGAAGTGGTTTAGTTATGATCATAAGATTCTTTTTTAACTAACATGTAACTGTCATCATTTCTTTGTTTGAACATCAGATTACATGCACAGATGAGCTCTTTCAGCTGCGTGCTGTCATAAAATTCATCTTGACGTCCTTTGGTTTCAACTTCCCCAAATCCATCTGGTGGTTTCTCTTCCACTTCTACAAAACCGAAGACTTCGTAACCTTCTTTAGCTTGTAGGACAAAATCTCAAAGTTCAAAATAAAGGTGGTTTGGCACTCATGTTTTATTGTATGGATTTTATTTTAAACAAAGTTTTCGTACAGAGATGTGAAACTGTCTCATTATCAGTCTGTTAGTGTAATTTAAAAACTTACATCAGACATATTTGATGTACTCAAATGTGATGCATTCAGAATTAATGGTCAAAAAAAGTCATTTCTTTAATCAAAACATCATAAAACACACGTTTCAGAGATCCGATCCCTCCAGGGGAATAAAAAAAGGAAAGAAAGAAGCAAATATAAACTGACTGCATACTCAATATCAAAACTTCCCTTCTAAATCTCAAATATTGCACAAAACAATTCTTACTGCAGGATTAAGAACAAGACATCTAAGACAAAATAGGACCACAACCTTGTGTTATTAAAATGAAATGCCTCTTTTTGAAAGCATTTCCCCAAGCATGGTTTCATGTTGCAGTGATAGTGATTGAGTCCCTTTTTTGGTACTGGTCAGCAGCAGACAAGTTTGATCTAGTTCTTCCAGCTCTCACATGACGGGAAAACTGGCCAGGTTTGCAATACCGCAAGCATTGTTTCGGTTACGAGCCATCAGGACATAGCCCTTCTTTCCCCACTCTTCACCCCAGCTTCAAAAAAAGAAAAAAGGTGCCTTTTTATATTATATTTACACAGAATTATTTGACTGTATAATGTAATTTACTGTATAAATTACTTGTAATTTTTAAATAAATTTTTATGATGTTAAACAGTGCTATTTTCATGGAAAACAAATATTTTTCTCACCTGTTCTTTACAATCCAGTACTTCTTGCCTCTCGGTGTGGCTCCGTAGCCCACAGCCAGCACTGCGTGGTTGACATCTTCCTTGTTGCAGTTTGGGTCATAGTATACACCTGTCAGTGAGTTTTGGGTTTTATTAGTGACTTTTATTATACACTTATCAGCAAAACAACATGGAACTACAGGCAATATAGTTGTAGAAGAGATGTTAAGTACCGCTTTTGTAGTACAGGAAGGTGGACTGCATGGCATCTATGCCAACTGACACGGGTCCCACATTGGCCACGGCGGCGGTCAGTGCCCTCTCGTTACCCTGAGGAATCTCTTTATAGCCTCTACAGCTGGCTGCTACTCCTGAAGTGTTGTAGGCACACTGCTGATCCTGCAGAGGGCAGTAGTGAGACGAACATTTATAAACGTCAACAAAAGACCAAAGTAGTTTGTACAGCATAAGCATTTTGGTCCGAAACAAAGTCTCTTAACGCAGTTTATTGTTCAGTGACTTTTGTAATTATGTTACTAAAGAGTTTATCGGTCCAAAATTGAAAACAGACTCTCCGACTTCATCAAAAGAGGGAGAAAGGGAAGTTTAAAAACTGTCAATCAATTTCCAACTCAACCAATTGGGAGAGTTTTGGCCGTGGCTATTGTATCATACAGAGTCAGTTCAGAGTTCAGACATTTTGGGACCATGACTGTTTACATGGGAGGTAAAACAATGATAAACATTTGATGGAATGGATTAATTTGAATCACCAAACGTACATCCCTGCTGATAAAAACAGCTTAAACCAGCCTAGGCTGGTTGGCTGGTTTTAGCTGGTTGACCAATCTGGTTTTAGAGGGGTTTGGCCATTTCCAGGCTGGTTTCCAACCATATCCAGCCTGGTCTTTGCTGGCCAGGCTGAAAATGACCAAATCCAGCTAAAACCAGCTTGACCAGCCTGGTTTAAGCTGGACATAGCTGGCTAGGCTGGTCAAGTTAGTTTTAGCTAGTCATTTTCCAGCCTAACCAGCTAAGACCAGGCTAGAAAAGGCTGGAAACCAGCCTGGAAATGGCCAAAACCCCTTTAGAACCAGGCTGGTCGACCAGCTAAAACAAGTCAACCAGCCTAGGCTGGTTTAAGCTGTTTTTTTCAGTAGGGATGGTTTCTCTTCACAGATAAGGTAAACTTTACAAGCCTTTATTACAGAATATAGACCACTGCAGTGTGGTCATGTCATTGGCCAATCCTGCTTGTTATCACACTATTTCATAACTGTAACAAGAGGCAATTCAATCATTACTTAATGTTAAAACAGCTATCATAATGTTATTTATCAATATGTGGCTCATTTTGGATTCTCAGAAGATATAGAATTTAAAAATGTAAAACAGGAAATACGTTGAGACCATTGGTTTTGTTTACAACCCTCAAAATGGTCTATGAAACAGTAACATACGATAAAGACAAGAATTATCATATAAGGGAGAGTTGAGCACAAAAATGGTTTGAAAGTCTGCTTTGTTATTTAGCTAAAGCAGGGGTGGCCAACCCTGTTCCTGGAGAGCCACCTTCCTGCAGATTTCAGTTGCTACCCATATCAAACACTTGAAGCAATTGAAGCAATTGAAATCTGCAGGAAGGTGGCTCTCCAGGATCAGGGTTGGCCACCCCTGAGCTTAAGTATCTAACCCTAGTACTGCAGAAACTACAAACTTCACCATTAAATCATTGTTAAGCTATGATCTCATTAACATTTTCAATTTAAATAACGTTAACGAATCAGTCCTTGTTTAACAACAATAGAAAATCTGCTTCATTATTTAGCTTAAGTATCTAATACAAGGGGGCTGCTCAACCCTGTTCCTAGAGACATACCTTCCTGCAGAGTTCAGTTGCAACCCATATCAAACACACCTGCCTGGAATAATCAAGTGCTGTCCATGTCCTAATTAATTGGTTCAGGTGTGTTTGATCAGGGTTGGAGCTGAACTATGCAGAAAGGTAGATCTCCAGTAACAGGGTTGAGCATCCCTGATCTAACACTAATACTGCAGAAACTATACTTCACCTTTAAATCATTGTTAGGCTGTGAAATCGTTAACATTTTCAGTTCAAAGAACTTGAATCAGTGAATCAGTCCTTGTAGATAGATAGATAGATAGATAGATAGATAGATAGATAGATAGATAGATGATAGATAGATAGATAGATAGATAGATAGATAGATAGATAGATAGATAGATAGATAGATAGATAGATAGATAGATAGATAGATAGATAGATAGATAGATAGATAGATAGATAGATAGATAGATAGATAGATACCGTTCCAACGTAGGGGTAGCTCTCCTCTGAATCAATGCCTTGGTTGTTGCTGACGTATCTGAAGGCGTTAGTCATATATCCTCCACCACAGCCGTCATTTTCTGTCACACAGTCCACCAGGTTCTGAGGACTAAGGTCCACCAGCTGACCTTTGGTCTTCATCAGCTGGCCTTCAAGGGCACCAACAGAGCTGAACGCCCAGCAGGAGCCGCATGATCCCTGATGGAGAACGGTAGAAAAACAGCATTAAAAACACTTAGAATAAATCTAAGGTTTCATGAAGATGATAAATAAAATATGGTACGTTCACAGAATGATCCTTTTAGTGGACAATGATTCACAACAAGACAAAAGTTGTTCCAATACAAACTATTAACTGAAAAATAAATTAAAATGGAAGTCAAAGTGGTTCTGACTACTTTGAAAACACCTATTTGGTGGTTTTATTTTAAAGAGTGAAGCTAAACAAAGCATAACCCATTATTTACTGGTGAAAGAAATATTACTCCTTAACCACTAGAGGGCGACCAAGTCTAGTTTAATCTGTAGTGGAACTCTCACCATGAAGGCATTTTGTGGGCATTGGTGTGAAAGCACTTTGTTATTACCAGAGAATAATGAAAGGGTTATAAGTGTGTGAGAAAGAGGAAATGTTACAGCTATATTACTGGAAGGTTTAGTGATCTGCTTACTTGGTTCTTCACCGAAGTGACATATCCCAGTTTACGGTAGTCAATTGATTTGGGCAACTTTCCCACTCTGTCATCAGGCACAAATGTGTTTGCTGGATCGCGGTACATGGGCATCTGAAGACCCATCACTTTCTCAGCCACTTCTTCTAGTGTCTGCAATAAGATAAGATTTGGTCAAAAAGATCTAGTTTGAAAAAAACTGGCAAACTCTCAAAAATGTTAACAATTTATTTGGAACTGGTTTTAGTAAACAGGCCTTTACAAAAAAATAAGATGAGTCATTGTCACATGCTCGCTCTAATCTAACAATCAAAAGAATGTGTTATTGTGACAGCTTAAACTTAGCAGCGTAACACTGTACAGTGGTTAAACATGTTTGTGAAGCAGTGGGTTCCAAGCTATGAAAAAATAGATAAATAAACATGGGGAAGTTTGTAACAATACTTACCATGTCACCAAAATGGTTCATGCCCAGATCATAGGTATAAATCCCAAGTTCATACTCTTTATTATGGGCCTCAATAAACAGCATGTTCTTCTCCCAAATCGTCCGTCGAATAGACTCCTCATTCTGTCCATGATGAAACACATGTTAGAACATGACACAAATACTAAGGTAATAATGTTATAATATTTACAGTAGTTTCATGCATGGACAAATTGTTAGAATTCATAAGACCTCAATGTATTCACAGAAACCACTAGTAATAATTTTGCTTTTGATTCTCAAAGTGCTGGCCTTTTTCTTTAATTCAACACATCCACCAACTTGTTGTTTGTCACATTCCTGAAATATGATACACCATGTCTACCGCACAAGATCTAATACATTCTGTGCTTTAATCAAAGATTTGTGAATCATGTAGCTTGATCGGTGTTAGTAACAACAATCATGGTTCAGATCCATTGTTGTATGTGTAAAGTCCGAATGTGTAAATGTTTTGTGAATTTTAAATTGGAAAAAAGTGCCAAAGTTGGTCCTTGGTAACCTTTAATTTGTCCCACCATACCATCTTAGAAGAGGAGCAGTTTTTTGTGGTAGTTTGTTTTATTGTTAAGATACAAAAAAGCAAACTGAAATCAAATGTTTTAATTACATGTTGTAAACTAATCAAATTTTTAAAATACAGTCACTGATAGATAGAAGACAATGCAGAAAACATCAGCAGAGGCAGGTGCAGCTTTACTAGTGTATTTGGCTTTGATCTCCATTGTGTTTAAAAAATGTTTATTATAAAATGTAAAAAAAAAAAATCCATTGCATTTTTTAATATGATTAAATCTATGTATTTATTTATTCATAATATGAAATAAATTATGAAATTAGTCCAAACCTGGTTACTCACTGAAGCTAAGCAGGGCTGAGCCTGGTCAGTACTTGGATGGGAGACCACTAGGGAACACTAGGTTGCTGTTGGAAGTGGTGTTAGTGAGGCCAGCAGGGGGCACTCAACCTGTGGCATCAGAGTCCTAATGCACCAGTAAAAGTGAAGGGGACACTACACTGTCAGTGGGTGCCGTCTTTTGGATGAGACGTAAAACCGAGGTCCTGACTCTCTGTGGTCATTAAAAATTCCATGGCACTTCTCGTAAAAGAGCAGGGGTGTAACCCCGGTGTCCTGGCCAAAGTACCTCTATCGGCCCTTACGATCATGGCCTCCCAATCATCCCCATCCACCAAATTGACTCTATCACTGTCACTTCACTTCACCAATAGCTAGTGTGTGGTGAGCGCACTGGCGCCGTTGTCCTGATGCTGCACACTGGTGGTGGTGTGGAGAGAACCCCCCCCTCTCATGATTGTGAAGCGCTTTGGGTGTATGGCCATACACAATAAATGCGCTATATAAATACACATTACATTTACATTACATTACAAGTTAATAAACACTCTGCTTATTCAACCTACTTATGCGACAACACAATTTTTTGGGGTACAACTTATTTGTTTTATGTTTAATCCACCGAAATGTGTTAACTTTGATTTGACAACCTGAGCAAAATGTGTGGATCCCTACATTTTTACAGTGCAGTTTGGTATATACCTTCGGCCCACAGCCCTCAATCAAACTTGTTTTTGGCCCTTCATAAGAAAAAGTTTGGGCACCACCTGTCTTTTGATTGGGTCACCTTGTTACACCCGTCATCCATAATTTTATGATGACATGCTCAACAGGATTCTGTCATTATTTTTATGTCCATTAGAGGATGTTTTCATTTAATTAGACTCTGTGTAATAAGACTCGTATGACTTCAGACAACATATATGAAACATGTAGAAATAAAACATGAAAGATTTACATTATTTAAAAATAAATACACCGTTTATACATATTTTGGACTGTGGGCTGCCATTATTTTCATGGCTGCACCTCTACCAGCACTCTACCTGATACTGTTATTAATAAAACACAACTACAAATCCAAAATTGTGATATGGTTTCACATTCCAAGGTTTCCTCCCACTGTCCAAAAACATGCAACTTAGATTAATTGACTAATTCAAATCGGCACCATAGACATGCTCCTAATAAGTAGTTTTCTCTTAAGAGCAATCACTATCTGTTCATTTGCTACTACAGCAGGGGAGTTCTCGAGATCTACCTGAGCTTAAAGTCTCCTCTCGCTTTGCAAATGGGAGGAAGCCCTGGGCTAGTGGATCTTATGAGCTCAAGGCTCTCTCTTGGGACAACATGCCAAACAAGCTTTATAATCAATCACCAGCTAACTGTGAACTCTTGAAATAAGGTTAATTTGATTCAGCTTAAAAATTTAAGGCAACCAGGATTTTTTACAGTGTATTTATTGCTGATCATATTTACTGCAGTCTGTAAGTTTACAGTTTTCTCCAGCAACAAAAATAGATGTTGACAAGTTTGTTGTCTAGCTTTTTTGTCTAGCCTTTTGTCAACATGGATATCAGTCAGGAAGCATGTGTCTGTATCCATTTACTGTAACATCACAACTAAACGGCTCAAATTAATAAATGGCGGCCCCCATTGTCCAAAATAAATGTGTATTTTTTAAAATAACATAAATCTTCCATTGTTTTTTTCACTACATATTTAAGAAGCATACTTAATGTTTTATTACAGTTTTTCTCAGTCACTTTGGTAAATTTCTCAGAATTTAAATTCTCAAAACTACTAATTCAACCTTCAGATTATTGTGTCACTTGTGCACATCAGAAAAGCAGTTTCTTGTTCCTTTGAACAGGTAGCAAATGCTTTTGTACATTCATGCAAATGATTATGTGCAATTCTCTGATATTTCCTACATTATCAGTTGCTTATGTCATGTTGATCAAACTGTAATATTTTGGTCTCTGTTGAACACAACATTTAATTGTTGATTCATTACATAAGTCTTCACAGGCAAAATGGCTGAACAAGTTGACGTAATATGTCATAATGCAATTTCCTATACATTTGCATTAGACTTTTTTATTCTAAATCTGTCAATAACTGGCAAATTTATCCCAAATGTATCCCAGGCTTTACTTCTTCTAATGGAGGTCTAAAAGGAGGTTGTCCTATGTTCACATTTCTTTTTTCTTTTTTTTCTTTGTGCAATGCAGTTTTGTCTTTTCTTTTCTGTATCCCAATGACATGATCTGTCAACAAATTACAGTACAAATAGCTAAAAATAGTTGCCATAGTTTACATCAGAACTCCCATTCAGAGCACACTATTGTATTGACAACATGACTAAGTAATTTGATTGTCTTATCCGCACACAATGACTTGTCATTCTGACGGCACTGACTTGTTCATTGATACAGAAATGTAGTTTTGAGAGATGAACTAAAGACTTTGAGCAAGAGACTGACTTTTGCAGGTAACCCATGGTGTTTTGCTATTTTTACGCGTTGTTTTGAGAAATGCACTTACTGTTTTGCAAATTTCAATTCTGAGCTGAGAAATGTACCAAAGCGATTGAGAAAAATTGTAAGCCACATAAGTCTTAATTCCCTGGCTTCCTTTTCAAATGTAACTATAGGTCTTAAAATGTGCTTTTTACAAATTACCTACTTGGATTTTTATGTAAGGAAACTAAAATAGCATTTTATGAGTCATCAAGGACCATGTATTTAGCTAAAAATAATCTTCTTTAATGGTAAAGTAAAGAAAAAAGTAATCTCATCTCAGGTGAACTAGGGGTGAGTAGCCTAAATTAACAGTAATTTTCACTTGTATATCAGTTCCCTTTACCTTACCCTTACCTGTATGGGCATATTGATTGTCTGAAAAAAAATGCAATGACAGACAGACAGTAGATAGACAGACAGGCAGACAGACAGCCAGACAGACAGCCAGCCAGACAGACAGACAGACAGACAGACAGACAGACAGACAGACAGACAGACAGATAGATAGATAGATAGATAGATAGATAGCATACAATTCCAAATAAATAACTGACATTTCCAGAAACTGAAAGATTTTCCTCATTGTTTTTACTGAGGTGAAGTGTATGTACAAGCACAGCATTACTAGAAACACATTAAGCAAGAACATTCCAATCACTGTAGTCACACATAAAATTACATAAAACAAGCCATCTTTAACTATCTATTTTCCAGAGAAGAGATAAACAGGCTTTTTGTCCCCAATGAAGAAGAAATCTCTAACCCAATCTAATAACACTCTCGGCACCCTGAAAGGCGAGATTGAATTGTCAGGCTTTGTAGGCTGTTTACTCACCAGGCCATTGTACTCCCTCTTGTGAGTGATTTTCCAGGTCTCCCAAGCCTCATCCAGAGAGAGATTGTCCTGAGAGTGAGCCAGTCCACACCACAGCACCACCAGCAGAGGGAATCCGCCAAATCTACCCATTCTGACCTGCAGTCAAAGGTGCAAAATCACACACTGAGAACTATTTAGCTTTTATGTTAACTGTAAACGACAAGCAAAAACGAAACTGGCGTTGCAAATTATTTCGGTCGGTTTAGAGAAGTAACCTAACTATTGAGAACTGAAATGAGCAAGAAGAAATGCACCATTTTGTTACAGTAAAACAAACGCTCTAAAATATATTACAAAAGCTTTGTAAACAGAAAACGAAAGCTGCACCCAGCACTTCTATTGTTTCGATATGTTAATATTTACGAGTACACCATATTAAAGTACTTAACATATAAACAAAGCACACTTAAGTCGAGAGTCTGATTACCTGAGCGATTTCCAAAAGTTCAGGACAACAGATGGCTGCGGGATTGAAACGGTCGATGGCCTCTTTTTATGAGGAAGTTTTGAGGAAGTTGCTCTTGTTGAGGGGAAGGGAAGAATATCTGGAATAGATTAAACACCAGCCCAAACGATGATGTCAGGGGTCAGATTACAGTTTTAGGAAAAGCGGGAAGTTGGGAGTAGTGTATATGCAAGGGGAAAATGCCCCTGTGCTATTAAACTATACCATAACCATTATATATCTCATAATGTATAAGAGAAATGTGAAAATGAATAAAGAATGTCCATTTGTGGCATTACATTTAGTTTGCAGTCTGAAATGACTACGATGTGTGGCAAAAATGCCTCCAAAAATGCATTTTATATTTATTATAGATGTAAAGCTGACTTTTATAATTTTTCAGTGGCATTTGCATTTCTTTGCATTTTTTATTAGCATTGTTTCTTAAATAATTATTTATTTATTATTTAACACTTAAAAGTACATATGCTTCTCCCCCAAATATTTCTTTTGACCCCAATATTAAAACTCATCCAAGCCCTATAAACAGGTTGCAGAAAATATATTTGTATGTGAAATTTACTAAAACTATTGTAGAGACTCCTTGTCTTATTTCCCATTCCAACTAATATTAAAACATTTTTCATCTGTCATAAACAAATAAATTTTGCCTGACAAAAGTCTTGTCACCTATCCAAGTTTTAGGAGCAACAAATAATAGTAGCTTGACTTCTAGTTGATCATTTGGTATCAGAAGTGGCTTATATGAAAGGCACAGACCTCTATATCATGCAAATTTGGCCAAAATATAATATGATCATGTCTTGATTTTTACTTATTTAATTAGGATAGTAAGGTCTGACTTGCCAAGACAAAAGTCTTGTCACTTAACAGAAATAATGTACAGTATAGAATATAAAGTCATTGTGCAGTGAAAATAAGAATGGATATTGTGTATGACTCCCATGAGCTCGGAAGACTGCATCCATACATCTCTGCAATGACTCAAATAACTTATTAATAAAGTCATCTGGAATGGCAAAGAAAGCGTTCTTGCAGGACTCCCAGAGTTCATCAAGATTCTTTGGATTCATCTTCAATGCCTTCAATACTCCAGACATGCTCAATAATGTTCAGGTTTGGTGACTAGGCTGGCTAATCCTGGAACACCTTGACCTTCTTTGCTTTCAGGAACTTTGATGTGGATGCTGAAGTGTGAGAAGGAGCGCTATCCTTCTGAAAAATTTGCCCTCTTCTGTGGTTTGTAATGTAATGATGTTGCCATCCACACTGCAGATCTCCCATACTGAATGTAACCACAAATCATGATTTTTTTCTTCACCAAACTTGACTGTTTTCTGTGAGAATCTTGGGTCTATGCAGGTTCCAATAGGTCTTCTGCAGTATTTGTGATGATTAAGATGCAGTTCAACAGATGTTTCATCTGAAAAATCTACCTTCTGCCACTTTTCCAAATGATCAACTAAAAGATAAACTATTATTTGTTGTTTTAGCAATTTGCCAAGTTTTTTGTCAATTTGAATAAAGATGCATGTGATTTACTGATAAACATTCTCATTTCAGCTCATCTTCAGTCAGCTGACAGTTTTTACTCGTCAGGCTGGTTATTATCTGACGGATGCAAACTTATGACTTCAAACTCAGTATTAATAAATAGCATCTTTCTCAGGGTCATTCTCCAGGGGCCCTGTTAACTAGTCACGAACACTTCCCCTTGTTAGTCAACAATGCATGTTCCCTGTGCAGTGTGTCAGTGTTTGAGGTCTACAAAACCGTCCCGTGATGTTTACTGTATAGGCATGCAGTCAGCATTAAGATATAAATATAAGTTGAGGAAAGTCCCCTTTAGTGTTAGTCGTTCATGTATTGTGCAAATTACTCACAAAAATACAAGCAAACCCATAAATACCAAAAGCTGGACGACCTGCTGATGTGATGACAAGTCTGAGCAGACTATATTTAAGAATACATTCAACTTTTATGAATAGGGAATCAAAACCATGACCTAGATTTATTCAAGAAACTGCCCCACAAACTCAAGAAAAGAGGGAAAATGGTCCCTGCAGAATTAATCGAAACTATTTCAGACGTTGCAATTAAATTGAAATGTGAATAAAGAGGGTGTACTTTATATCATGGTTGCAAATTAATGAGGGCTTGAGGCTAAAATGTGAATGAACAAAAATCCCCCACAAATTTAAGAAATGGTGCAAAAAATGCATAATTAAATTGTTTTAGGTGTTGAAATTAAAGTACAAAATAATAGTGTCAATTCACTGCAATCAGTTTAAATTAGGGTTGAAAATTAAGTTTAGAAGGGGTTTGTGGGAGGACAGAGGGCTACAAAATATATAACAATGCCCCACAAATTGAAGATTGAATTGAAGAACACAAAAGGGATAGTTCACTCAAAAAACCGACAGTGTTTTCATCAATACACTTCTGTTGAAGACACACAAAATAGTTATTTTGAAGAAGACTGGAAATTTAAAACCACTGACTTCCACAGTATTTGTATGGGTTTCAGCTTTATTTTAAATATCTACTTATTGCTCAACAAGAAAGGAACTCATAAAGGTTTATAACCACTTAATTGTGAGCAAATTACGATTCAATTTGTAGTTTTGTGTGAACTACCTTTAAACTAAATGATTGCGTCTGTCCCAGTTAAAGTGAGATGTAAAAAGAAATAAAGAGCGTCACTATTAAATCAGGGTCAAAAGTTAACTAGGCCTTGTGGCAAGACAATGCCCCTCAAATGAATCAAAGTGAAATTTGAAATTGCATTAGCATTTTATTGTCACCGACTCGGTCCCAGTAACTCCCCTCGCTGGCCAGCAGAGGCCACCATCTCCGGACTTTTAGCATTACGTCATCCATCTACACTGATTGCATACACCTGATTGGAATCTGGCTAATGACCCACGTACCTCTTATAAGCAGCACTCAAACACTCGTGCAGTGGAAGTCTTGTTTAGCCCTGGCCAGCATTTCTGAGAGGTATCTCCAGCCTGATCTCCTGTGTACGACTCCAGCCTGTCCCTTACTCTGCTTCGCCTTCTGCCTGCCCACGACCCACGCTTGTTATACGGACTCTGACTCTCTCTCTGCCTGCCCACGAACCACGCCTGTTATACGGACTCTGATCCTTGCTGCCTGCCCTTGACCCAAGCCTGCTTAACGGAACTTTGTTCTCGCTCTCTCCCTTCTACTCATGCCAGGTAACTCATTCTGTGTCTGTTCATCATCAGTCTTGATACTCGTACTACTACTACTGTGGATGTGTGTGTGCACTCCGGTGCACATTGTGTGTTTGAGTTAAGTTGTGATAAATACTGCATAATGGATCCCTCCGTGTCAGTCTCCTCGTTACATTTATTTACTGTAGGTCTGTGTATATGTTGCTTCAGAATTCTTATTACACAAATTCCTGTTGAGTTTATAGTCAGATTTATTCAAAGTCATCAATTAACACAATTTCGCATTTACACATTCTTTCATCATTAACAACAAAGTTCAGTAATTATAATGGGAGATTCATATAACTTGTGTCAGTGTTTTCTATACATTCCTCATATTTAAATGTATTTTATATGGATTGCATTAATCATAATTGGTAGACATTAGACAAGAAGACTTTTTTTTTTTTACAGTCCTACCCCATATGTTAATAAGTTTTAATCAATGTACAGTATAAATTTAGCATCTGACATGCATGACAAAACTGAAAATTCAATTACAAAAACAAGTGCCATAATAATTTCAGATACAGTATTTTTACTCTGTTTAGATAATTCCTCAGCATCACGTTTACTGCACGTTCTTGGTAAAACAGTGTTTACTGGGATTAATTTGATATTATTACATACTCGCCCGCATAACCTGAAAGGAAGGATTGACTTTGACCCAGGGGCATTAAATGATTGAAGCATTTATTTAATGATACACACCTGCCCATTCATGCTTTACAAAACCTTTTAGGCTGTTTTGTGTGTGTGTGTGATGATTGGGAATTTCATTCACTGACCAAATCAAGGATAATAATAATAAAAATTTATTGATCTTTTAAGAGAGTTTTAAGGGGGTTATTGGAGGACACAGCACAGTATTGACCTTATTCTCCGCAGACGAGCGGGCGCTGCCATTTGAATCTTTTTGGCACGAGACTTCCAGTCTCATTCACTTCCATTCATTTTTAGACATTAAAAACTGCTCGTTTCGCTGTTTGATATTGCAAACTGATATTTTCTTGTTATATTATTCTACTTGGTCTGTATAGTCATGCAAACATTTGTTTG
This sequence comes from Danio rerio, assembly GCF_052040795.2. NCBI lineage: Eukaryota > Metazoa > Chordata > Actinopteri > Cypriniformes > Danionidae > Danio > Danio rerio. The sequence goes on along the minus strand of NC_141036.1, from coordinate 33,737,156 downwards.
TAGAGCAAGTAGTTTGACCGTTTTTTGCAGTTTATTATTCCTTGTCATTTCTCCCATAGGCGACTGAAACGGAACTTCTAAGACAATCGCAAAAACAGGCGCACTTCCGCATTTTAGAATAAGGTCAATAAACCCTAATATGCATTTTTAACAAAAAGCTCCCAAAATGAAGATATGCACAGCAAAATCCTCTGAGTAATATTTACTCAGTTCAGAGAGTATTTGGTCTATCTTTAAATAGAGGCAAACGATTGGTAATAAGTAAAGCTGTTTGTGGAGTTGCTTAATGATCCTCTGCTGAGATTTTGAGAGCTTCAATGTATTATATTTCAGCTGATTTCATCTAAGACTGAAGTCAGGTGTAGTTTTGTGTTTCTCTTCCGTGTTTCTGTTTATTAACAGCAGGTGCTTATTATCAGTTCTCAGTCATCACCTGTTACCACGTGGAGTGACCCAGACAACTGAGGTTTGGATCCAAATGCAGGTTTAATCGAAGTCAGGCTATCAATAGTCAACACAGGTGCTAACAGATGTATAAAGGCAAATCCAGAATCGTAGTCAAACACAGGCAAGAGGTCAGGTGGCAGACTGGATAGAATTGGATAAACATGGCTAGGTCAAAACACGGGAAACCAAGACAAGGAAAACGCGTTGTAATGTCATCTACAGATAAACAAGACTCGGCCAAGTGATTGAGTGAGTGTGTAGCTTAAATAGTGTGTGCAGTCAGTCTCTGACAATCCTCAGGTGGTGTCAGTGTAATCAGTCTAGTTGAGGAAGCATGTGTGAGTGTGAGCGGAGTGCATGTATGAAAATGTAGTCCAGAAATGGTGGATTTGTAGTCCATGGTTATATTTAGTCAAATCCAGCGATCTATGGAGTTATGATCGCTGGAGATTGTGACATCACCGTATTAATTCTTTGTCCCTTTACTTGAGTAAAACTCTAACTCGATTTAGAGAGGGATGAAGTACTATCTAAACTGAGTAAATTTTATACAGAGGATTTAGCTGTGTGGTCATATAGAAGAGCTATACTGACTTTCAGAAAACAGTTAAAAGAATGTATTTTTGATCTAAAGAGAAAAGAACATTTTACAATACTTTTTATACCATACATTTTGTGCACTGAAAAAATCTATGTAAAAGGCTAATGATAGATTTAATGGCACTAAATTACCTTTATTTTGATGACTGTGTGTGTGTGTAGCAAACAAACATTTTGTGAGTGCAGATACTGTTGGTATAAACACATCTAAATTGTGATAAATTAAAAAATTTATATTGAAAATAAAATTGCAAACAAATGTTTAAATCATCACAAAACACTGCAATGCTTATACAAAACAAGCAGAGACCTAATAAAATAATTAATATTTAAATATTCATAAATTACATTATATGAATGCTGACTGCAAGCCTATACAGTGAACATCATGGAGTAACTGTATAGACTAACAAGGGGAAGTGTTCGTCATGCTGAAGTTACCAGGGCTTGAGAAAGATGCTATTTTTTAATACTGAGTTTGAAGTCATAAGTTTGCGTCTGTCAGATAATAACCAGCCTGACCAGTCAAAAATTATTTAATTAACTGAATGTATTATTTTTGTATCGATATATATTTAAACAGGCCAAGTGTTTATAGTTGTTCATGCATGTTTTACAGCAGGAAAAGCTCCTCTCCTTTTACTCTGTTAACAGCGAATCCACATCTGTTTCCTGTAAATTTACATTCCAGTCTGACCGCAGACCTTACCCAGAATGCCCTGCTGCAGTCATATGGCTGGTCCCATGACTGTCACGAGACTTTTGATTCAAAGTTTTTTCACAGAGTGAGAACTAGAGAACCTGCATCAAACTTCCCTTTTTGTGCATGCTCTATAACTATATAATAATAACTACACATACTAGCAAGTTACAACCTAGCAGTTCATCTACACAAGTTACAACCTAGCAGTTCATAAGGTAAAGTGATTCTAAGTTAGTCTTAAATGCACTAATACATATTTTGCATTGCACAATTACATTTAACTTAATGTTTGTGTACACATATACAGTTGAAGTCAAAACTATTCGCCCCTTCTGCAATTGTTTAAAAAATATTTCCTATATTTTCTAAGTTCTTCATCATCCATCTAGGCCAATCCAAAATTGTTAATAGATGTAACATCAGTTTTATGGAAGAAATAGATTGATAATAATATAAACATTCTGGAAGATCTTTATGAAGACAATATATATATATATATATATATATATCTTTTAAAAGACTTAAGCATAAATCTAATCTGGCTAGTAGTCAGTTATGGAGGTATCTACAGTTGAGGCATTTACCCATAAATGTCTTTGGCCTCCCTTCAAATTCTCCTGAGGGTAAAAATATTGATAACATGGTCTGCAGTTTTATAGCTAGCCATGAAGCTTCTAAATATTATGCACTACTCATTAGTCAAACAAGTCAAAATATCAGTTCTGCATTTAAGATAATCTGGGATTTGGGATGCATATTTAAAGATGAGAACTGAGAAAAAAAATGCTGGGAATGTAAAATGAATGTCTCGAATGTTAAAACCCGTCTTTTACAGTTTAAAATTTAAGATTTTACTGGACTCCTAAGAGACTGTTTAGAGCAGGTTTCAAAAACAATACAGAATGCTGACGATGCCAAGAAGAAGCAGGTGACCTATCATGCATTATGGCAATGGCCAGAAGTCCAATGTTTTGGAGAGAAGTGCATGAATACCCTGTAAAGATATTGCAGACCCAGTATGACTTTTGCCCAAGCTTATACTGTAAATATTTGGTGCCCCCTGTCCCTTAAGCCACATGAATAAAGCTGAAACACAGTGGATACAGAGCTGTATCATCAGATGGTGATTGTTAAAAACTGGAAATCTTTCAGTAGATCGCAGGGTTAAGGAAGAGTTGCAGCTTTTGAAAACTTTCCATAAAAGGATTGAAATTTGTTTTAATAATTAAGGAAAATTTCTGAATTTCTGTGACCCACGATGCTAGCAAACATGTAAAAAGACAAAATATTAAGACTATGATATTGGCAACCCCCTACCCTTGAACCTTGAACCCCCTACCCTAGAACCTTTTTTTCTTGTGTTTCGATTTGGTTTATTTACTCAATTTATATGACATTATTTATTTATTGTATTTATTTCAGTTGTATTGTTCTGCTTTTATGTCAATGCTCTGTATTTGACATTTATATGCATTATTTACAAATATAAAAAATCAAAAAAACATATAAAAAATAACAATATAAAAAATGAAAAGAAAATGAATGAATGAATTTCAGATAACTTATTTCTGTTGTCTTTGCCATCAAGACAATACATAAGATTTGATTTACTAGTTATTTTTCAAGATACTAGTATTAAGCTTAAAGTGCAATTTAAAGACTAGGTTATATTGTTAATGCAACAAGTTATGATGATGAAGCAAGTTTTTGGACAAAAGTGATTTGTTTTATGGGCAAAAGAAAAAAAAAAGATTATAATAATATTGACCTTAAATTGTCCCAAAAATGTTTTTATTCCAGTCAAACCAAAGTAAATAAAACTACACAGAAGTAAAAAATATTATACGAAATACTGTGAAAATTCCCTTGGTCTCTTAAACATCACTTGAGAAATATTTGAAAAAGAATAGAAATTTCACAGGAGGGCTAATAATTTTGTCAACTGCATGTATATAGGAATAAAGTGCTGAATGAGTGACAGTTCATTCATAAAAGCCCTAACAGAAGCTTGTTTGTGTTTTTCCAGTGCCGCCACCATTGATGCACAGATGTCCTCAGGCTGAGGATTAGTAAAAGGCTGGCAAACTATACATTCGTGATAAACACATGTGCCTTTGAAGCACATTCACAATTTCAGAAGTGTACCATCTGCCACGTGCGCAGGCATCTGAGGGCTTGTGATGGCAAGATTTGACCAATACAAATCAGTGAGTCTTACGCTAATCCAAGGTCAGACCGGCATTTATAAAGGCAGGTCAGAGAGGCTTGTGTCACTGGATTCACTGCAAAACAGAGAGAGAGAGAGAGAGAGAGAGAGAGAGAGAGAGAGAGAGAGAGAGAGAGAGAGAGAGAGGGAGAGAGAGAGAGAAAATATTCAGCAGGGAATGATGAGGTTTTTAGAAGGTTGTGCTGGGGGTATAAGATAAACATCCTTTTACAATCTGTTTTAAAATGTACAACAAACTACAGACAGATTTTTGCTTATATCCGAGAATAAAAAAATCAAATAACCCAAATTCCTGGCTCACTATCAAAATGTCTCTGCAGAAGACATGCTGGAAAAGAGAAAACATTAAGTTAGAATTATTAACAAAGCGTTTATTAAAGTACTGTTTTATAGTTCTGTTTTGCATGTATATACTATATAGTTATCATAGTCATTACATAAAGAGGGTAGTACTGTCCCTAAAACCAAGGGTTTCCAGCCCACGACCCCTAAAATAAACAATGCCAGTGACTTGCAACCCCCAAATTCCTCAAGGTGGTTATAAATATACAAACGCTGCTCACGCAACAATAGGCCTATATAAACACAAGCATACTGACAACACAAAAAACTGCAACAGTCTAACAACCATATCATTTTTTATAGTCAATTATTAATTTGTTTCATTAATATTAACCTCAACTACAGAGACTGGTGGCACAATGTTTTCAGCACAAATCTATTCTTGTTTTAATTTTGGAGACCACCACTCAGCGATCATCCTCAATGTTAAGTTGTGGCCTGTATTTATTTTAAATGTAGTTGATTGCCATAAAGGTGTCAGAAAGTTTAACCTGGTTCTATAAACTCAGTCTGCTGCAGCTGACGCTATTGTTGTGAAAAAAAATATTTAAAGGCTGATGGCTTTTCATTTGCATGTTGTTGTTTTTCACTATTAAAAACTATTATTGGATCTTCTGAGGGTTTTGGATAAAATATGGTAATTCTAATAGTTTAGTAAAATTGATTTGATTTTGGAAATGACCAAGCGACCCCCTGAAATTGTCCTATGACCCCCACTTCGGGAACAACTGCCTAAAACTACACCTCAGCTTATATGTAACCCATGCATTAAGCTTACAGCTGTAAGCCAGCATTTTCCAAAGTACTGTAAGAACAAATCTTCTAAAATAAAACGCACCCCTACTTTCTGACAAAACAGACTGCAAGTAAATATATTGTTAATGCTAAATTAAATCAATTTAATCTCTGATATAAATTAATAGATACTGTTGAAATGGTTAAGAGTAAAAATCTATTGCAACTAATTATAGCTTTGTATAATTCATACAAAGCTATTTCAGGAATTGCTAGTGTAAGGCATATATGCGAACATTCAAGGACAAATAGTTTCTGAAACAAACATGTGAGCAGCACAACGACTAAACACACAGGCATTTTAAACCCTCTTCAGCTTCCAGGCTTTTATGTCGCTCTTTATGAACTCTTAAAACAGCTGTCACAATGTTACTGACATTTACTTGAGATTTAGATATGATCTAATTTAGATTTGATTTTTTTTTTTTTTTTTTATAAAACTCCTGCTGGTAACAATTTAGTTGTAACAAAAACAAACAAACAAACAAACAAACAAACAAATAAATAGATAAGTAGATAAATAAATGAATAAATAAAATGTTTGCATAAATAAAACATTTTAAACATCATGTCTTAGGCATTTAAGTTAAAAAATTGATTTAACTAACAAACACACAGACAAAGCTGCTGGTAACATCAGTTATTTGTGCTATACATTACTACATCTGAGCTATTTAGGTCAGATTTTTTAATTTACACAGTTAAGCCTACCAGTGAATTATTTATAAATGATTCTATTGTACTTTTAGGTTATTCATAGTGCTTATTATCACACAAAATTATGTATTTTATTTTATTATATTAATTATATTATATTATATTATACCAATTATATTATACCAATTATATTAAAACAATAATCATGTAAATATTAAACTATGATATTTTCAGTTAGGTTAATGTTTTTTATAATGTATGCATTTACATAAATACTATTTTTAATTTTATTTATGTTGAATTTGCTGCTTTAACCCTATTTTAGTTCAACTACAATAGCATAAAAAGACAAAGGGTTTGGTAAAATAGGCCAGTCTTGTTGTGATGTATTACTTTGGTGAAGTTTAAAGAACTTGGAGCGACTAAATGAGGATAAAGGTGAAAGTTTCCTATATTAGAGACGTTTCAGCACTCAGTCCCTTCCTTCATTTGAAATGTTTTCTCTCTAGTGGCCAAATTTAATTAAAAACCTACAGGCAATGTGGAGGGTGTCACTGTTCTCCCAAACCACCAATGTATGTGCAGATCTTACTGTTTCTATTCAATCTGCTGTATCCATGGACTGTAGATGAAGTAAATAAGCTGTTGCTATTAGGGAACATCCTTATGATGCTTGTGAGCAACCGATGTCAGTGACCGACCTAATTCATTGTTCTTTGAGCCTAAATATCACACCTGTTATTCATTTGTGCCAAAATTACTATTAACATGGTTCATTAGGTGTAGTCTCTGTCCTCTTCGCACACAAAAAATAAGAAGAAAATCAAAGATGACATCTTTTTTTTATATTAGTGATGCTTAATGTTGTGTGATATTCATTGAAAAGGCACTTAAGTTATTTAGGAATAATTGTAGTCTGAAAATGGGTGGTTTTATGGACTTTCATTACAGCCTGATTAAATCACAGAGATTTCTTTTTTACCACAAGTTATATAATACAGAGGTCTCTCTACAAATGGTAATCTCAAAACTTTATGTATTATGAAATTAAAGTGAAAAAGAAAAGTTGCTATTTTAGTCCAGCGGATATTTCTGGGAGATCTGACCCTGGTCAGCATATTAGAGAATCTTAGTTGCAGACTTGCACTTTGGACTTAAAACCTGACGATTTATTACCACATTCACTGCACTAGATCATAAGCAAACACTTTAGAAATGTATGAACAAAAAGTAAAAAAAAAACCCTATGAGCAAAAACCTAAATAACTTTAGATTATTTTTTAAATAATAATCAGTTTAAAAGCTCATTCATTTATTCATTTTCCTTCAGCTTAGTCCTGTTATTAAACAGGGGTCGTCACAGTGGAATGAACCGCCAACTTATTTAGCATGTTATTTACAATGGATGCCCTCCCAGCTGCAACCCAGTACTGGGAAACATCCATACACTCCCATTCACACACATACACTACAGCCAACTTAGTTAATTCAATTCACCTATAGTGCATGTCTTCGGACTGTGGAGGAAACCCACACGAACACAGGGAGAACATGTTAACTCCACACTGAAACGCCAACTGAAACAGCTGGGACTCGAATCAGTGACCTTCTTACTGTGAGGCGACAGTGCTAACTACTGAGCCACCATGTCGCCCTTTAAAATAATATATTATACTAAATTTACTATGATATTAAACATAACTGTGCATTATGTAAACATAAGAAAATGTTAATTTTAACATTACTAATGCATTATTAAAATTAAAAGTTGTGTTAGGTCAGCACGGTGTCGCAGTGGGTAGCACGATAGCCTCACAGCAAGAAAGTTCCTGGTTCGATCCTCGGCTGGGTCAATTGGTGTTTCTGTGCGGAGTTTGCATGTTCTCCCCGTGATTGCGTTTGTTTTCTCTGGTTTCCTCCACAGTCCAAAGACATGCATTATGGGTGAATTGGGTAAGCTAAGTGTACTGTATGTGTGTGAATGAGTGTGTATGGATGTTTCCCAGTGATGGGTTGCATAAAAAAATTCTTTCCGCTGTGGGGACCCCAGATTAATAAAGGGACTAAGCTGAAAAGAAAATAAACAAATAATGTATATTATATTTACTATGTTAGGTTACTATATAATGTACTTTACTCCATTTATTAAACAAACCCACACAAATTAAGTTTAATTTGTAGCCTATTTGCATTTTATCAGTCAACTACATTGGTATAACACACACGCGCGGTTAACATTCAAATACTTCTAAAGCATTTATTAGACTAATCTTACCAGGATATATGAAGTAAATTCAATGGATATAGATTAAAATGAGGTATTGCATTTTAGTATTTGTATTCATTACAGTACCTGTGTGTTACAGAAGTCTTGTTTGTTTGTTTGTTTGTGTCAAAATCTGGGCCATTACCGTATAGCCTTAGATTTAACAAACAGAGATGGGCTCATTGAAATTTTGTAGACTGCTGTACTCTTTTCGACAAAAAACCTGTAGTTTACTACAAAAAGTCACATTTAGTTGATCTCTGTGTGTCTTTGTATCGCATAAATCGACTGAAGTAAACATGTGTCCTATGAGATGTTTTCCCAGCATCTACAAGCCACGAGTCTCTCTCGGCCAACCATCTGCTGTTTTACCTAAATCCGGAGATTTGGCCAAGCCGCGCAAATATCTGCTATTCTCTCAGAGTGCCCTCGCGAGGTGTTATCCTTCACCAGCCCTGCCGAACAGAGCAGTAAACACCGATCTGCTCTCCAGAAAGCACTGGGCTTCAGATATTCACTCGTACTGAAATGGTCAGGTGGGAGTTGGAAGTTGGAGGAGCGAGTGCAGAGAAGCGTCAGCGCGGAGAACAGCCAACCCAAATTAAGGCTACAATTATCCTGCAAGCCCCTGGAGAGATGTGTCGTAGACAGAACGAATTAATGAAGGAGCAAAGCGATTAAAAAACATTCGGGTCTTGTCTCTCAAGACGGGCTCATCGTCTTTCTGAGCACGAGGATGATGTTAGAGGACATTGTGCAGAAGTGAGAAACTGCGACTCGACATGGACAAGCGACTTGGAGAGCAATGATGATGATGAGATCGCTGCTGTAATGATACTGTGAGGGAAGCCGGTGAGTTCCGCTTTTTCTTTTGTTCTGATAGTTTATGTAGGCTGTATATTTGAAAATAAAGTGTTTGCTGGGAGTTTTTCAAGGTGGTCAGACTTTTTGCACGTCATAAAGTTGTCCTTTAGCCTACATTATGTTACTATAAGATGAACATTTCATTTGGATTGGTTGACAAAGCAGTTATTGTAGAAGGCACATATAAAGTTTTAATTGGAATGTTTTCCTAAGTGTGGACCTTTATTTTCTGAAATAAAAACTGCTCTTAAGATTTGCTACAAGCAATAAAACTGGAGTGGGAGATCATTGAGTTGACAGACAGACAGACAGACAGACAGACAGACAGATAGATAGATAGATAGATAGATAGATAGATAGATAGATAGATAGATAGATAGATAGATAGATAGATAGATAGATAGATAGATAGATAGCATAATAATAGTATAGATAGACGGATAGATAGATAGATAGATAGATAGATAGATAGATAGATAGATAGATAGATAGATAGATAGATAGATAGCATAATAATAGTATAGACAGACGGATAGATAGATAGATAGATAGATAGATAGACAGACAGATAGATAGATAGATAGATAGATAGATAGATAGATAGATAGATTGATAGATTGATTGATTGATTAAAGCCTTCATTACAGGGCCAGATCACTGTCTCATGAGGCACATGTCTTTGAAGCTCTTTGTTTTTGGAGGCAAATGTGCACCTAAAAATAGTGTGTTGTCCTAGTGGTGAATTTGCAGTATATGCAGTATGTGTGTTCCTGCCTCACAGTCTCTGGTCTCACAGTTGCTTGGGTTTAGAGGCCCCTGGCAGTCATGGCTGCCTTAATTAGCTCTAATCAATCTATGCAAGATCTGTCTAATGAGATTTCAAACAGTATCCCACACCGCCAGTGAAGTGCAGCGCCGCAAATTCCCTGTCGCGCCTGTGTGAGCCAGAGCTCAAGGAGCGCAAGCTTTGGGGCCCGTCCAGATGAGCACTTTAATCAGAAGGGTTGTAATGCACAGCAGGGCCTGATTTATCATCGGTTGATGAGTCGGAGCAGTAAAAGCACTTACTTGATCACTGGTTTGTTGTGCTTGGTCACTCGACATTCTCATCACACCCTCAGATGTATCGGCATGTGATTTGTGAGGGCTGCTGTTATGAGGTCATTTTGGAGCAGGGTTTAATATGACTGAACCGGTGCAGATGTCCTGTTTTGATCAGTTTTTGTCTTTTTAATAACACACAGCACTTATGTTTGGACTAAATGTGAGATTTGGGGCCCCGGGTCTGTCTCGCATCATCACATGAGCATCATCCTTGTTCTTTGTGTAATCCTGCTGCCCTAAAATGGACTGCTTAGTGCTTAGGCACTGAACTATCCAGGGCACCATATGACCCTGCTAATGGGTGTCCTGTATTACAGAGCACAGGCTGATGCAGAGGTCTAACTGGAGAAATTTCCCAATAGACCAGACCCATCTTTTAACTAAGCAACAACCCTGCTCATAAAAATAAAAATGATCCCTTTAAAGGAAACATTCACCCAAAAAGGAATATCTGCTGTTAGTTTGTTCATACTCATTAACATTAATTAAGTGTTGTTCTGTTGGCTTCATTGAACATGGACCTTCAGCTTGCACTGGGACAGTTTGCTGCCGAGTGTGACGCGGCTGTGATGAGAATCAGCAATTCCAAGTCTGAGGCCATGGTGCTCCACTGAAAAAAAGATGGTTTGCCATCTCCTGGTTGGAGGAAAGTCCTTACCCCAGGTAGAGGAGTTTAAGTATCTCGGTGCTTTGTTCAAGAGTGAGGGAAGGATGGAACGTGAGATTGACAGGCGGATCGGTGCAGCGGCAGCAGTAATGCGGTCAATGTACCGGTCCGTTGTGGTAAAGATGTTTGAGCTGAAAGGCAAAGCTTTCGATTTACTGGTCAATCCACGTTTCTACTCTCAGCTATGAGCTTTGAATCATGACCAAAAGGACAAGATCTCGGATACAAGCGGCTGAAATTAGTTTCCTTCGCAGGGTGGCAGGGCACACTCTTATGCATAGGGTAATGAGCTCTGACACTCGGGAGGAGCTTGGAGTAGAGCCGCTGCTTCTCCACATCGAGAGAAGCCAGCTGAGGTGGTCTGTTACAGATGCCTCCTGGACGCTTACCTAGAGAGGCCTCAGGGAAGACCTAGGACACACTGGATGGACTATGTCTCTTGGCTGGCCTAGGAACGTCTTGGGATTCCCCCGGAGGAGCTGGAGGAAGTGTCTGGGGAGAGGGAAGTCTGGGGTTCTCTCCTAAGTCTTTTGTCCCCGCGACACGGCCCCAGAAAAGTGGCAGAAAATGAAGGAATTAATTAAGTTTTTTTATTTTATTTCCTGAAACCATGGTCATTTGTGATTGATATAATGTAAGTCAATAGCTACCGACACTGAGAATAAAAAAATAAATAAAACTAGGGATGTCCCGATCAAGTTTTTTTTTTCTTTATAATATCTCCAGACCACAGATATACTCGCGCTTTCCACTTTAAGCTGCTTCCATGTTCTACTTTGCTAGCATTTAACCCATAAGAAACTCTGCAACAGTGATGTCATGCCCCACACGTTGCTGTTTCTGTGTGAAGTCAAGAAAGAGGTCTACCTCTCTGCCACTGCATAACTACAGATGTGTTAAAAAATTAATAAGAATAAATATAATATGCATATATATTCAAGTCCTAATCTGGAGGTAACGTCCGATTGCTAGTCTGAAACCACGTGACATCCCTAAAAAACAACAACAAAAAAATGAAAATAACTGGGACCTGTGGATCCTATCAATAAGGCAATGGTCTCAAATTCCTAGAGGACAGCAGCTCTGCATAGTTCAGCTCCAACCACCTCCAACTCACACCTGCTTAATAGTCTTCAGTAGTCTTGAACACCTTGATTGGTTGGATCAGCTGTGTTGATTAGGGAGCAAAACTGTGCAGAGCTGCAGTCTTCCAGGAATCGAGTTTGAGACCTATGCTCAAGAGCGGGGGTCACCAGTCTCGTTCCTGGAGGTCCGGTTCCCTGCAGGGTTTAGCTCCAACTTGCCTCAACTCACCTGCCTGGGTGTTTCAAGTATACCTAGTAAGACCTTGATTAGCCTGTTCAGGTGTGTTTAATTAGAGTTGGAGTTAAATTCTGCAGGACACCGGACCTCCATGAACAAGTTTGGTGATTCCTTCTCTAGAGTGAGGTCTTCTGAAGCAAAACGATCAGTTTGGATCGTGAAAGTGAACATAATTTACAGCATTATTACCACAAATTCACAGTAATTTAAGGAAAAAATCCTGAGCAATGCAGTTAAATACAATTTTTCAAACGATAACAACAATTACAAATCGTGGTTATAAGGTTCTATCTGCGTTCTGAATGATTTTGAGATATTAAGCTTCAAAGTTTTTGCATTCCATGGCAAACAGTATCTGTGTAACATTTTTTTTTGTTTTTTTAATACATGTATTAAAATGCTAATAACTTATTATAAAAACCTCCCATAATGTAAATAAGTTTTCATTGAATAAGAATATGTCAATAACTCAGATAGAACTCTATAATTCTAAGGTGACGAAATTACATTTACATTTCCAATCCTTCTACTTGCCACATACCTTGTTTTAACAGACATCTCAGATAACCAGAGGGCGAATAAATGACAGCAAATTTACATTTCTGGGTAAACTATCTCTTTAAGAGCTTGTTGTGTGACCATGGGAGGGAGGCAATCTGTCAGCACTGGGTTTCAGACTCAATTGATGGATTAAAATCTACGGACGTCTGATACAGTACATACACGGGCGAAGCAGATTCTGCACTTTTCACAGATGACAGATGAGTGTAAACCACGTCCATATGTGTGACCCCTCCACAATCACACTAAAAATCAATGGACTCTGGCTTGATTTATGCTCACCGCTTCAAGACACGTCGCATCGCTGAAATGAAATCTGAATCCGGCCCTTCGCAGACAAATGATCTCCATCCTACCAGCTTGTTTATTGAATTGCCAATGCTTTTAGTGTTTCATTGGTTTATATTGTACAGTATCCATTGTTATTTAAACTTGCCTAAAATTAACAATGAGCTTGAGCACATGTGCAGTGACCCAGATACATTAATGCATTGAGTTTAGCCGGAGGTGACCTTACTTTTGTGTCCTTGAAAAGTTACTGACAAAGTTAGTTTAAAGCGCTCATACGTGTGTTGCCTTCTAGCAGGCAGTAGGAATATGTTTGATGATCTCATGTTCATATTTTTTTCCCCTTTTGCAGCACGTTTGATTCTCTTTGTGGTACATAATGTACATGTACCGAGTGAAATGACCAGCGCAAAGCTGAATTATCATAATCTGTCCTTCAGACTGTTTTGATCTAAACTCTGCTTGACCTCTCTCAGCTGCTCCACATAATCATGAAAAACAACAACAAAAAGGCACATTCATATTTGTTTGTTAAAGAAAAACCACCCCAATAATATCCAGCTGCAGGCCCGCAGAACCACACACGCTTCAGGCACACACAATCCAGCACACACAACCTAGGCAAACCATATATGGTTACAACGGATGTTAATGTTATTAACGTATTCTCGGACATCAACATCGATATATTTTTATATATAGTTAATAAATATTGTATACAATTGTAACGACGGGGAGTGACACCAACAACAGAAGTTTGGATCCACGTGCAGGTTTATTAGAATTGTCAGGCAAGTAGTGGTCAATACCGGCAAACAGATGTATGAGGGCAATCCAGAGTCGAAGTCAAAACAACAGGCAGTTAGTCAGAGGCAGGCAGCAAACAGCATTAAATATATAAACAAGGCAAAGGATTAAAAACACGGCAAAGGCAGACAAAAGAAACGCGTTGTAATGTCACTGTGAAAGATAACAAGACTCTGCAATGTGAATGAGTGTGTGTGCTGCTTAAATACTGTGTGTAATCAGTCTTGAAGCAGGATCAGCTGTGGGAGTCTAATCAGTGGAGACTTGGAGCAGGTGTGTGTGTGTGTGGCATGACTGAATATGTAGTACATTTACTGGCAGATTTGTAGTTTCATGAGTGAGTGTTTACCAGCGACATCTGGTGGTTTGTTCACTGGTGAACATGACAACAATAAACAATAGTGTATGCTATTTTACAATTATGGCGATCGTGATGGGCGAATGGGAAACGTTGCTTCCGATCGCCATTCAATATAATAGACTGAACAGTTTTCAATCAGCCTTCATAGATGATCAGTCACTATTTATCTGACAGACTCAATATAGCAGTTACTCGTTAGCTGCCTTGCTGAGCAATCTAAATTGGACAGGTTTAAAATATATAATTAATTTATAATGAAGGAAATTAAGTTAATATAGGTAATAATAAATATTTTATGTAATACAAATATTTTTACATGTAATAAATGTATAACTCTATATTTTATTTTACTCAAGCGATTTAATAGTATTTATTTGCTTAGCTTTCCAATAACTTTTTTATTAATGATTTCCCACATTAAATACTATAGTAATTTATAGTAAGAAATATATATTGTTTTTAAACCATAAAATACTGGTAATTTTGTGATAATTATAGTTGCAAAAAATGTAGCAATACAAACAAATTAACTGTTAATAATTAAAAAAAAAAAAATATATATATATATATATATATATTACTAACAGTTGCTACAGTTTAGTTAATGATAGTAGTTTATAATCAGATAATCAGTTAAGATCAGTTTATAACTATATATTATTTGAATGATTAACTATAGTAATTTATACTATAGTAATTTATACTACTACCCCCTTGCGCTACGCCACTGTGTGTGCTAGATTGTGTGTGCCTGTAATGTGTGTGGTTCTTCTTTTCCATCTGGGCCATTTGAAAAATTCCTCAGCCTTTAGCGCTTTAATTAGAGTCTAAAATTTAATTCATAATGGTCTTAAAAATGTTTTTAAAAGACTTAAATTTAAGTGAAACCAGCAGAAACCATGATTAATAAGAAGATATTTTTTGCGTTATCAATGATAACAGATAAGTATCCAGCCTTTATCTCACAAGGAAACATAACTATTTTACAAATTGCCAGAAAAGTGGCTAATTCATATAAATGTGAGATTGAAACGTATGAACACCCCCTCCCCCATTGTATTAAAATGCATGAATGAGATTTTACAAATTAAATAGAATTAGCGACTAAAGTTACGAATTGATGTGAGATTGTCCTGAACGTTTAAACGATTTAAAAGCATCTCAAAAATATTAGATTTTTATCAGGACAAAAATATAGAAATTTTAGTTTAAACTATTATGAAATTGTTATTTCTTTTTTAACCACTGAACTGATAAATAAAGGTACTACAAGATCATGAAATAAGCATAAAACAATAATAAGAGAATAATTATTATTATATAATATATTCAAATGCAATATTATTTTGTATTTTAAATGCCACTGAAATAGGCATCACCATGTTATTCATTTATTTTTCTGTGACTTAGTCCGTTATGGCCCGTTTTCACTGACTGGTACAGTACGGTACAGGTCAGTACAGGCCAACTTTATCAGGTTTGCTTTTCCACTACCAAGGGTATACTTTTGGTGGCCGTGATGTACGATAGAAAGTTTCAGTCGATGTCATTCTTGCTCAAATAAATGTCTACAGTAAAGCTGTACAGGTCGTTCACATATCATGAGAAGCACTTCTCACAAAACAGATGCTTTATACACATAAATACTTGTATTTAAATGTTCATCACTAACTTTTCTGTGAACATAATTAATTCTGTGATTAATTAATTCTGTGACAGTGCAAAATGGCCTACTGTAACGTCTGCAATTATAAAAAAATAAATACATAAATGCAGCATATATGAACAACTACAGACCCTTACAGTCTCTGATATGCTACTGATGGCAGAAAAAATACATACAGTATACATTTAGTCCTTGTTTGGGTTCAAAAACAACACACAACATATAGCCCACAGTCAGTGCAAACCTCTCATCTGTGTCTGTATCTTCACCAGCACATGTAACCTCTGTTAGAGAGTAATTTTGTCATTCCGTGTCCAAGAGGCGATGAAAGAACAGGGCAGTTTGTTCGTGATTCAGGTTGCTCAAACAATTTGCTCCTATGTGTTGTTGGGCTTCTCCTTTGTTTGTTCGCACTTCACTCTCGCTAGGATCAGATGTCGAAGACACTTCAGTAATCACACACACGTTATTATCATCAGCTCAAGAAGTTTGTTATATTAAAAATAGACGCGTTATATTAAATATCGTAGCTGCACCTTTTGGTACCCTTTCTCGTGTTTTGTTACCCTTCAAATATGTGGCGAAAAAGTACGGTTCCATTCGGTACGCCTTTTGACAGTGAAAATGGCCATAAACGCCTACTGAACCGTACCGTACTGTACCACTCAGTGGAAACGGGCCATTATTCATCAGGGGTTGCCACAGCGGAATGAAACGCCAACTATTCTGTCGTAAGTTTTACGCAGCAGATGCCCTTCCAGCTGCAACCAAGTACCAGGAAACACCCATACACTCTCGCATTCACACACACACTTTGGCCAATTTAGTTTGTCCAATTCACTTACACCGCATGTCTTTGGACTGTGGGGGAAACCAGAGCAAACACGCAAACGGGGAAAAACTTTACACCAGCAGGGGCTCCAACCAGCGACTTTCTTGCTGTGAGGCGACAGTGCTAACCACTGAGATTCCGTACCACCCTCCAAATTATCATGTAAAAATGCATATGTTGAGATAAGCCAAATTGGAATATATTATTAACATTTTACATTTACACATTATTAATAAATTGTTAATCATGTTAATAAATTATTAATATTTTAAGGGTGCTTCAGATGACAATCTAAATATACAAATAAGAGAACTTAGCATACATGTTTAAAAAGCCATTGTTAAAAATCACTAAATCACAGCCGATAACCATCATTTAATTACAAATGCGATCATTTTAGTTTCAAATTAATTCTGTTGACAGGGCATAATCATAATCTGATATGATTTTAATAAATATGCCTGCCAAACTAGTGCATTTTATATACACACAAAAATCATCAACCCACTTCCACAAAACACATATTGACTTGCATCCTGAATTATCCAGAGATTTACAATACCAACTCTGAATCCTCCCTGTCAGACTATCTTTCTCAAACACTCCTTTAGAGTAAATAACCCAAATCAGTCACACTCTAACAGAGAACATAAAAGACTATAAACTCGTGTATTATATGCTACACATGCAAGCACAAAGCAAATGTTTTCCATCATAATGGCTTTCAGCAAAATCGGATTAGAGAATGATGAGCAGAAGCATGTTGTAAATTCACTGTGGACTTTAAAAAATAAACACTTTGAGGAAGCATCTGTGGTTTGTGCATCCAAGTGTGAAGCTCACCTTCTCATTTATATTTATTTTTCCGTTCCCCGGGCAAGGGAACAAATTCTCCACGTCCTGAAGATCTGTCATCGTATCCCATTGCTAAACAACACCTGTTTCAGAAAAGCTTTTAATACTTGCGTTCATCCGCATGACTGCATTCTGCGGCGGGGGTGGAGGGCCAGCAGCCATAAACAGCCTCTTTCTCACTTTGTTGCAATTGTTGCTGTGAAGAATGGATGTGAGGAATTATAATTGGAGAGTTGGAGACGGGTAGTTTTTCGCCCCGGCTGGGACCAGAATAGCACAGGCTCCATCGAGACAGGTGAACTACATTCCCTGGCTGCTCTCGGAGGTCTGAGGTCAGGCTAAATATGCAGGTCAGTGACCTCTGATGTTGTCACTGGAAAAAAGTTTTGATATTTTAGAAAGTGTTAGTGCGAGATAAACCAGCATAATGGAAAAACATTAAAATCACTTGTGAGTAGGGCTTGGTGAACAGAGGGGAAATAGAAAATAGTTTTTTTCAGTACATAACCATTCAAATATTTTCATTCATTCATTTTCCTTCAGCTTAGTCTCTGTATTCATCAAGAGTCACCACAGAGGAATGAACTGCCAACTTATCCAGCACATGTTTTAAACAGCGGATGCCCATAACACCCAAATGCTCACACATTCATTTACACAGTTTATTGAATTTACCTATAGTGCATGAAACCCGAGCACCTGGAAGTAACCCACCCCAAACAGGGAGAACATGCAAACTCTACACAGAAATGCCAACTGACCCAGCAAAGGCTCGAACCAGTGACCTTCTTGCTGTAAGACACCAATGCTAACCACTGAGCCACCGTTAACTTAATCCATTACTAAAATATGATTCAATTAATGTTAAATTAAATTTAAATTAAAACCTTGCATAACTATTCATGTAAATGGAAGTTCTGTTTAAAAAAAAGCACCGATGTAAAAGAAATTCACTTGTTGAACATCTCTTCAGAAACGATGCGTGAAAAATAAAGGCAAATACTTTATAAACTTATCATATATATGTATTAAAAACTTGCATGAGTATGAAGTCATGTTCAGTCCATAAGCATTCATTCATTCATTTTACTTCAGCTCTAGTCCCTTATTTATCAGCGGAATGAACCACCTCCATAAGCATTTGATTATTTTATTAAAAGATATAACAATTACAAAGTAAAGAAAGTTTACAGCACAAAACTGAACAGGACCTTATAATAAAAATAAATAAATAATAGTAGATAATAATAAGAATAATAATAATAGTAATATTATTAATAAACTCTTAATAATAATGTTTTTTTATAGTATTTACCATCTTTTAATATTTTTTTCAGAATTGGTTAAAGGTCTTTTTAGCTTTTACATTTAGTAATTTTTTAATGACAGTGCTAACCACTGTGCCACCGTGTCACCCTCATGCAATAATATAAAATTGACATTTAATAATATCTTTATCTTTTAACCTTTAATAAATAATATAATCCTGCAATGTGACTATTGTGGATAAACACATTTCGAAATCGACGCTCACATTTTATATTGTTCAGCCCCAAACTACATTCATGCCTTCAATTCATTACATCATATCAGTTGACTTCATTGTTATGCTCATAAAAAACAAAAACAATATGCTTGAAGGAAAAAACATTGTTTAGAAGAGGAAGACTATTAATGTGGATGCAGCTGTAGCCTAATAAGAACCTGATCAGAAAGTTGCATATCCTGGCACTGGCACAGAATGTCAGTGGTGGGAGTGAATAATCAACCCTCTCACCACACCACTTGATGAGTTAAATGAAGAGTACAAATTGCGAGTATGGGTTACCATACTTGGCCACATATCATGACTTTCACTTTAAAGCACTGCTAGTGCACATTTGTAAATACTTGACAACTAAAACAGCAAAGTTAGGGAACCTATGGCTCGCAAGCCACATGTGGCTCTTTGACTGAAAATATGTGGCTCTCCAGCTATCTCCCTTTAGCAATATTTTACAGTTAAAAAAAATTATAACTGTCACTAGAAACTTGTTTACAACTCCCTCTTTATTGTATTTTTTAACAGAAAATTGAATAAAAACTTAATAAAATAATGTTTCGACCAATGTACGTGTGGTGTGCTGTGGATAAAACTGAATCATGACAACAACAAAGGGCAAATGCGTGTACATGGTTACCACAGAAATAAAAGTTGTTTGCCCTTTCTTTTCTCATAATAGTAAAACATAAATGTTGTTCTTTAAAACTAGCCAAAATTAATATAATAAAAAATATATATTCGGTAAAACTAGCCAAAATTATTGCTGCATACTTTATTTGGAATTATTTGTAACTAAGTAGTTTTTTGTAATACTAAAATGTTTATTTTAAATTATGATGCTTTTCAGAAAAAAATAAGAGTTTACTTACGAGAATTATAAATTAATTGAGCTTTCTTCATTTATGGACTTGTTCAAAATGTGATGCTTCATATTTGTTTATTTTTGAGTTGTGCATGAACATAAATATGTATTAGTAGTAACACATATTGGGGTTTATATTTACCCCAATGGGTCTTTAAAAAAAAGCATTTGCCAAACATTTCAGAAATGGCTCTTTGCTAAAAAAAAAAAAAGGTTCCAGACACCTGCTTAACAGTGATATTGCCGCCTACTGCCCTGGCATGCATAAAACATTTTGGTCTTTCATAGATCTAAATGAACCATGATTGTTTTGACCAACATTGTAGGTCTGCAAAAAAGAAATGCTTAGAAAATGAGTACAGGTCACACTCTATTTTGATGGTCCGTTTGTTGAAATAAGTTACATTGCATTTACATGCCAACTAATTAGATTAGATTGTAGGTAGACTGTTAGGGTTAGTGTATGTTGACATGTACTTCCAAAGTTTCTTATAGTCAGTTAAATGTCTGTTGAAAGATCATTAATCAAAATATCAAAATAAAGTGTTACCATAGTAAATTAAAGTAGTTTGTAGTAAAATTAATGTCTTGTAAGTGTATCCTTAAAATTCAAAGAAGTTCAAATTCAAAGTGTGTCTGCAAGACTTTTTTCGCCATTTCACTACCCATGTTATTTGATTTTAAAGCAAAAACACACAGCTTGCTTGTATTATAGGCTATCATTCACAGTAACACAACACCGATGTGATACAAAGCACATTTTGTATATTTTCTGATATATTCTACAGTTCTTCGTAGAGCAGTTGTGTCTTTATGTGGTTAAATTATCATAATAATGTCATTATAATTATTCAAACTATATTACTAATTAATAAACTAAATAATAACCTAGAAAATTCACCCAGCCAAGCTTATGGGCTAGACTGTGAATATCCTGTAATGCTGAAGATTATTAATATTGAAGATTTAAATATTAATTTCAAAGCGTCTCTCATCTATTTGCTGGGCACATCCATTCTGACCTTTTTCGCACAAGAATACACAGTTATAGCTCGATAACTGTTATATTCCATGTTGGCCGCCTGGAGCCAGTGAAGTGCAAATTGGAGTGAGTCTGCAGAGGCTTGAAGTGTTATGGTTTTCTAATGGAGTCAGTATAAGGTTTAGCCGGCCGGTTTTAGTATCTGGCAGTGGTCCATGTTATTTGCCGTAACCTAATGAAGCCTGTCTGACCCTGATGAGTTTTGATTGTTGACGTGAAAGTATGAAAGTCAGGGTTGATGTGAGAAAACAACACGTAATGTTTGCATGTGTGCGTGTGTGTGTGTGAGTGTTTAGCTTAGAGAGGACCGGCTAACTGCGATGACATTGCATCAGATCGACAAGGACACACTCAGTGTTTGGCAGAGCGTTGTTTGTTAGATAACAGCGTTTCCGATGCTGGTAGATGCTTCTGGTAGATGATTATGCAAAAGTTTTACTATGAGGCAACATAATGTATGTGGCAGTTTTTAAATAATAATACATTTAAATTTTTGTTGTAATTAACTAATAAATGAAATGGATAACTGGAATAAATAACACCTTAATTGCCACATTACTGTATTTTATCTATTAACATGTAAGCATTATTTTTATAATGTAAGATATATGCGCAATATCACTTGAGAAGCAGTGCAATATGGCTGTATATCGTCACTGGTGGGAGGTGTGTGTTGTGTGACATTCTTGGTGTCCCACCAATAACAATATACAGCCATATAGCACCTCTACGAATGTGATATTGCGTTTATACAGTTGTTCAATGACGTAATCGCGTATATAAAAAAGAAATCAAACACGGAGAGTCTCAAAATCCTTTTGTATGGATTTACTACTATCTTCCCCCATCTATTCACATCTGCAGCTGACGTCAGAACAGCAGAAGCCGTTACTAATTTACTAGCGTCACTTTAGAGCAAGTGTTTGAATGATTCTCTAGCGTAATGTCTAAAGTGAAGACAAAACAGGTGATTTTGCTCACATTTTAAGATTATTAGGCTGAACGTCATGAAATGCCAAGAGTCTTGAAACGTTTCCTATTATTTCTCTGCTGCAATCGGGAGATCACAATAATTAACCCCAAAAAAGCTAAAGCAACACAAACACTACCAGATTACTGTTGTGTTTGCGATAAGGAAAAATGCTAAACACATGCAAGCATTTCTTCTTTCTTTCTGTTTACTGAACTAGTCTGCAGTAACAAAAACAGGAGACTCATTAGAAACAAACAGATGGCCAACCAAAAAGTAACACAGGGTTTTACAAAGAGTGGCCAACCCAAAATACATACATTCCTGATATATGAGTCCCATCTCACACTCAATACACTACAATTACTATGGTATAAATACAATACTGCAACATGCAAAAGAGCCAAATTTATAATGGTTTGATCAGCTGTAGTTAGAAACTATGCAGTTTTTCTCTTCTAAGGGCTTATTATGCGGTCTCTGTTGCCATCTTGTGGATAGACAACTTGTGGATTTGACAGGCTGATAGACACTCATAAATAAACTGCATAGTTGCGATCTAAACAACTGCATTCTCAACTAAAATAGTCTCAAAAGTACTTTATGTTGTCCAATATTAGCTGCAATATTTGTCCAACTGTAGAGTGTCTATTGATCTGCTCTCATTCTGTGTAATACAGAAGGGTGAGGAGGCTGTACAAGCGCTGTTATTACAGGAATATTCCACTGCAATCAGATTCGAAAACCAGACAGAACTGTTGTATAAATAAATACATTTAATATACTAATTTAATCATAAAAAAAAATTTAATCATTATTTATTTATTATCTAGACAGTGTTAATAAAAAATATAAAAATATATTTTCAAAACTAAATAAACTGTATATTAAAATGAAAACAAATGTTTATGTTATAAAACAAATGCATTTTTTTCATATTTCAATTGTAATATTACCAGATCTTAATAAATATACATCTATAATATATATAGTTAAAATATCATATATATTGTTTTAATAATAATATTAACAATATATTTTTTATTTTTAAGAAAATAAATAAAGAGATGAAAAAAAATCATGTTGGGTTTGGGGTACAGATTTGTAAGATATAAAAGTTGGCGTGGTTAATAAAAATATATACAATATATTTATTTATATATATATATATATATATATATATATATATATATATATATATATATATATATACAATATATATATATATATATATATATAAAATATATACAATATATACAATTTTATAACATTTTTACCAAGAATAATAATAATAACAAAATATTAAAACATTTATTAAATGATATTTGATAAACATTATAAAAACTTTGCAGCAATAATGTCAACAGAAAATATATATTCAGAGAGAAACACATATTTGAAAATGCAAAAATTATATTTTTATAGAGAATGTGATAAAGAAAATGTAATATTTTAAATCTGGATGTTCAAAACAGCACCGCAATCATGACAACAAATCACTCAGACTACTTTTCCCTGTGTTTTATTAGCAGATGATCAAGATCTTAGCTGTCAGACAGTGTGAAATGTAATACAGAGCAGCAGCGAGACACAGAGCACGAGTTTGGTGTCCAGATCACGTCCACCTGCTGCTCTGTCTTTCTCAAGTCCACAGAGAGGGATTCACACCTTTAATTTGTGTAAGCCTGGGCTCTCTGCTGTGTGGAAAACCAATACAGTGTCAAAACAGTCAAGCCGGGATTGACTCTCTCTCTTTCTCTCCCCCTCTCTCTCTGGATACAGCATTATGAGTCAGCTTATTTGGCCAGTATAAGGCCTTTATGTGGAGACAGGGGACGACACTGGACACTGGAGGACTCAGGAAAACAAGTCAACCTGATTTTTAAGTGGCTTCAGCTGGAACTAGTTGAAAATAGCAGCTCTGTGTGTAAACAGAAGATGTGAGAAACTCAGACCCGTGTGAATAGTCTAAATTGAGTCAGCAAGCAGTGGGAGAGGTGTAATACACGACTGGATAATTGAGAACGTTTGTCACGACAAGGTAGGAGTTTGTAGTCGTTTCACTCCATTCATTAGTAAGCAAAGGACTTGTGGATGTATGTATTAACCAATACAGTGTAATGATATAATTTATTATATGATTTATAAGTCATACTTTGTACTTTTTAAACTGTTTTATCTGCTAACGTGATACTTATGAGGTGGATTTTCATGTTTTTACTGTTTCTATACATTCAAATGATACATTTTTGAGTCAATTTTACGTTTTCAATAAAGTAGTTCGACTAAAAATGTACACTTTTTGAAATTTATTTACATTCATGTTCTTGTCGGTGGCTTTTTCTTTTCAGTTGAACATAAAACTGTGTTGCTTTGTGATTCATAAATGCAAATTAAAGGCTGATGGCATTTTGAGAGTCACAAATTTTTTTGGGACTAGATAACATGAATACCCCTGGCTACTGATGATACATTGAGGTTTTATGAACCAAATAAATAAAAAAAATGAACATTATGTACAACATTAATACCTTTAATCCACTGCCTTCGGGAAATGAACATGAGTGCATTCATGACAATCTGGAGCACTACACTGAAAAAAATAATGTCTGCAAAATTGCTACAAACTATTTTTATGTGTTGAATTTAAACAGACAAATTATATTTAGTAATGTTCAACTTAATTTGTTTTTTAAATTCAGTTTAAATAGATAGTTTACAACCACTTCACTTTTTAGTGAATCCAAGAAATCTTCTTTGAATCATTTTTTCAGTGTACTTGACTTGTTTCTCTGGACTTAAACCTTATTAACATGTAGAGTAAAACATATTATTTGTTTACTCTTTAAAATACTGATGACATTATTTCAACATAACAAATTTATAATTTTTTTTATTTAGAACTCAATTAACAACAAAAAAGATGCCATGTTTTAGACATTTACTTTCATTTTGAGTTGAGTTTAGAACAATAATTAGTTGAATTATCCCGATTTTCGATCACAATTTACAACAAATGAAGACATTTTTTTTCTGACCATTAGTTATTTTTTGAATAATAACTGCTATAAGCTTCAATGTTTTTATTTGAAATATGAAATATGGTTATCAAACCTTAAAAGAATAAAACTCATAGTAACTATTACTCAAACAAATGCCTAATAAATACAAAGAAAATTACAATTTTAAGTGGCCTTTTAGAATTTAATACTATACTACCTGACAAAAGTCTTGTTGTCAATTGTGTAAGAGCAACAAATAATAACTTGACTTTTAGTTGATCACTTGGAAAAGTGGTAGAAGGTAGATTTATTCCGATGAATCATCTGTTGAACTGTATCCCAATCGTCATAAATAGTGCAGCAGACCTATTGGAGCCCACATGGACTCAAGATTCTCATTGAAATCAGTCAAAATTGGTGAAGGAAAAATCATGGTTTAGGGTTACATTCAGTATATGGGGGTGTGTGAGAGATCTGAGGTATCAAGACATTTGTGCTGCCTATTACATTTCAAACCACAGGAGAGGGCAAATTCTTCATCAGGATAGCGCTCCTCATACTTCAGCCTCCACATCTGAGTTCCTAAAAGAAAAGAAGATCAAGTTGCTCCAGGATTGGCCAGCCCACTCATCAGATATGAACAATATTGAAAATGTCTGGGGTAAGATGAAGAAGGAGGCATTAATGATGAATCCAAAGAATCTCGATGAACTCTGGGAGTCCGGCAAGAACCTTTTCTTTGCCATTCCAGATGACTTTATTAATAAGTTATTTGAGTCATTGCAGAGATGTATGGATGCAGTCCTCCAAGCTAATGGGGGTCATACACAATATTCATTCTTTTTTCACTGCACCATGACTTTATATTCTATATAATGTATATGTATAATGTATATGCACATTATTTATTTTAAGTAACCAGACTTTTGTCTAAGCAAAGTCAGATCTTGCTGTCCTAATTAAATAATTAAAAATGAAGGCATGATGATATTTTATTTTAGTAAAATAAGCATAAACTAGAGGCCTTTGCCTTTCATATAAGCCACTTCTGATACCAAATAAGTGAGTAAATTCCCAGAACATTTTCATTTTTAAGTTTATTTTTATTATTCTTCAACAATATGCTTTTTAACAGAATCACAAAGGCACTTTAGACTGATTTATTAATAGTTTGAGATTTCACAACATGCACTTTTAACTATACATCTTTTTTTACTGTTTGCAAGTTTTATTTTATCCTATCCTTTACTGTTGTCCTTTTTGGCACCAGTGCTACTTTGTAGTGTGGTATGTGGTATTTAAAGCTCTCTTTTTCACTCCATTGAGCTGTAGTAAATTGTCACTATTGCTTTTTTAAGCGTGGAGTGCTGAGGCTGTTTATTTATAATAATGAATTGAAGTGAAACATCGTCATGATGCAGAATGTTTTCTCAATTACACCTACACCAGACTTTCCCTTTAGAGATGAGCAATAAATAAAGCCTGTGCGTGATAAAGATAAAATAATTGAAAAGTTGCTGTGCTGTAAATTGACTTTAGCAGATGCAGGAGACATTCAGCGTTCAGTGAACAAACAAATCCAAATAGACTAAAAAAATAAATACAGAAAATTACTAGCTGATTCAGGTTCTCTATAAAATTGATTAGCATTATACAAAATATTTTTCCCATTCATAGATGCTGTTCATTCAATAGAATAGAATAGAATAGAAAATATTCATATTTTCACAGTGCAATTTAGGAAATATGTACATGATTTTTAACAGCTAAAATCAGAAAACATTGTTTGTTCACATGAGAACTGGTGACCTGAAATTTTGAGCACCTAAAAATGTAAACTTATGAAAACTTTAAGCTCTATTTTAATGATCTAGGCGCAAAGTCTAAAACGAATGGTGCAAAAGCATTAAGGGTGTGTCCGAATCCACTTGCTATTTTAAGGATGGAAAAATACGCTTAGCGCCGCTGCGCATGATCTAACAGGGTTGTGCTTATTTTAATGAGTTATGGGTGTGTTTTGTGAAACACATTGTGTTTTGTTGTGTAAAGCATACGCTGGATAAGTTGGCAGCTCAATCCGCTGTGGTGACCCCTGATGAATAAAGGGACTAGGTTGAAGGAAAATGAATGAATGAATTTTAGTTTTGCATAAAATGATCAATATAACTATAAAATAGTCCATGTTTTCACAGCCTAAATATTAAAAAGTAAATGTGGACACATTAAATATTTTTAGAACACTTTAAAGTCAAATCTGTAGTTTATACAATTGAAAAAGTTACTCAAAAACACATTTTAAAGGCCACCCTAGAGAAATCAGTCCTTAGTTTGATTTATTTGTTTCTTTATTGATTCATTTATTTATCATTTTTCTTACTACTCTTTCTGGATTCTCACATTTACTTGTTTAATTTCATAAAAGCTCTGCATAACAGAAACCTATAAGTAAACATGGAAATGAATGTAGTAAATATTTAAATAAAAAGACATAATTTTGGCAGCTTTGTCATCTATGGGCTACCTATATTTGTTTCCATTTTTAGTATATGCATTTGTCACATAAAAGCACTCTTATTCTTATTTCAGTATTTGCATCTTCAAATAACGAATTGCTCTTGGTTTAGTATGCGTTTGTTGAACAGGTATACTATAAAGCAGTCTATTGTTCTTCTCTGTGTGAATCATTTGGCTCAGCTCTCTCCAATAAACTGAAGCAGAGTCAGCGTCTGTCCATTCCGGCTGGGTAATTTCTAATTTGTGTTTAGGCTTCTGCACCTGCACCCTGTGGCATGAGGTTAAGCTGGACTATAGTGAAAGTGTCCCGCACACCTGTCCTCTCACATCAAACCCTCTGGAGCTGAAATAGGGAAATAAGCGTGTTACTGCGCAGCTGTCGCATGTCTCATCACTGGTACTTACCTAATGAGTGCGCGTTGAGCACGTTTTGCAGTCTCATAACAGGTCTAGAACATTCCATCATTGTCCTTCATCAGAAATGGATGATGAACTGCTCCACAACTTTAGCCGTGTCTGGATCACAGTCTAACAGCAGAGGATTAAAGAGATTGTTATATCACTGTAACACTGTCTGAATCACCTTTTTCTGTTTCTTCTTTTCTCTCTGGCTCTAGGATTTTCAACATGTGATGTTTAAATGCATTTCCAACAAACACTGAGCCCATCATAGAGACCCACCTGAACAAAAATCTGGTTATGAGAACTGGCACTACAAAAGTCCCTTGGTGAGCATAACTGAACAGATGACATGTAATAGTACAATATTAATCTTATAAAAGGGTGGCCTTTCTGTGGCTCAGTGGTTAGCACTGTCACCTCACAGCAAGAAGGTCACTGGTTCGAGTCCCGGCTGGACCAGTTGGCCTTTCTATGTGGAGTTTGCATGTTCTCCCCATGTTCGCTTGGGTTTCCTCCAGGTGTTCCGATTTCCCCCACAGTCCAAAGACATGCACTACAGGTGAATTGAATTAACTTAGTTGTCTGTAGTGTATGTGAGTATAAATAAATGTGTTTGGGTATTTCCCAGTATAGGTTGCAGCTGGAATCATAAAATGCATCTGCTGCATAAAGCATATGCTGGAATAGTTGGTGGTTCATTCTGCTGTGTCGACCCATGATAATCAGGGACTGAGCCTAGGGAAAATAAATGAATAAACAGTGTTATGAGAACAGAAATAAGTCATTTGTCTTCAGATTTCTTGTACTGTAGATACTTAAATGTATTTCTAGTGCTGTTGAATTGACTGATTGATAACAATTGGGACCACTTCAAAGTTATTATTGATTCTGTAGATTTGCCTTTATTAGATGTATATTTGTTTTTTGGGTAAAATGATTAATTGTGTTTTATTTTAGAAACTATTGATAATCTGCTTGTTATTTCAAATAAAAATATTATCATTTAGAGCATTTGTTTGCATTAAAGTAGCAAATGTCAATGTAAAATATTCCATGTTTTCAGACCTTAAAAGTTGAAAAAAAAGTGGACACGCAAAATTTGTAGAAAACTTTGAAGACAAGTTATTTTTAGTCTTAAAAAGAAAACAAAACTGAAAATTTACTCAAAAACTCCTTTTAAAGGACAAAACTAGAGAAAAGACCAATAAAATAACTAATTTCCTGATTTTTCTAGACTTATTTGGTTTAGTCAGTTACAGAACACAATATATTTCTTAGTACAGATTAAGTCATTAATTAAAAATACATTGTAAATGCATCTCAAAAAGTGTGGAGGATCACGTGCTTATGATCAACACGGCTGGAAACTCATTAGCTCTGTAATCTGCTCTGTTAGATGATTACGGAAGCATTATAAATAACCAAAGTTTTTCACTCCAGTTATCTTTTCCCCTCTTCCTCCTCTACCTCCCACCTTTTTTTCCGATCGGGCGACACTGTGGCCCAGTGGCTAGCACTGTTTTGCACCGGTTGGCGCTTTTGGGCGTAGTTTCTATGTTCTCCTGTGTTTGCTTGGGTTTCCTCCTGGTTCCCCAGTTTCCTCTCACCGTCTAAAAACATACATTATAGCCAATCGACTAAACCAAATTATCACCCAAGACAACCTTAGATTAAAATTCTCACACGGCGACAAGCAAGGGAGTTCTCGAGACCTACCTGAGCTCGAACTCCCCTCTAACGGGTGGGAGCCCCAGGCTCAAGGATATTACGAGGTCAGGGCTATCTCCCGGGACAGCGTGCCAATTACGCTCTATTGATTTTAAGCTAAGTGTGAACTCTTAAAATACAATATACAATGTAAGGATACATATTCCAATGATAAAAATGCTTTAAATTTCAGAAATAAAATAAATGAGTATTTTTAGGGAAATTGGGAAGGGATGTCTTTACCTGACTTCAAAATCAAGACAAAAATGTAACTCCTAATCCAATATTCTTGAAATGTAAAACACAAGCACTTTAAAATAATTTAATTTAATTTAATTCTCAGAAAGAAATATTTTGACAAAACTGCCTTGCTACTTATGGTTAAGATACTTATTTTTTTAATTATGAAGTATATATTTTAAAACATAATTAAGGAGCTCCCTGCCTTCATGTGGGTTTCCTCCGGGTGCTCTGGTTTCCCCCACAGTCCAAAGACATGCGGTACAGGTGAATTGGATAGGCTAAATTGTCCGTAGTGTATAAGTGAGTGTGTTAATGTGTGTGGGGATTTTTCCCAGAAATGGGTTGCGGCTGGAAGGGCATCCGCTGTGTAAAAACTTGCTGGATAAGTTGGCGGTTCATTCTGCTGTAGCGACCCCGGATTAATAAAGGGACTAAGCCGACAAGAAAATGACTGAATGAATGAATAATTAAGGAGTAAGGAGTAAACAACAGGAGTCGTGAAATTCATTTGAAAGAATCTGAATGATTAGAGTAACAACCTATCTACAGTGTTCCTTTCCTAAACTGTGTTTCTTGCTTATGTTTATCTCGTAGGAAGGAGGTAAGATGTTCCTGGATTTGTGTGGTCAGCGGGGCGCATGGACCGTCCTGCTGCTGTGGTGCCTGAACTTGTCAGCTGCAGACCTCCCCTGCCCTCAGAGGTGCAGCTGCTCCCGAGACCCTCTGGAGGTCAACTGCTCCTCCAGACACCTGACGGCTGTGCCTGAGGGTTTACCCACCAATGCCAAACGCTTGGATCTTTCAGGAAACCAGCTGAAAACGCTGGCTAGGCGTCAGTTCTCCAGCCTGTCAAAGCTGGAGGACCTGGACTTGAGTGAGAACATAATCTCCATGATTGAGGTGGAAACATTTCAGGGTCTGAAGAACCTGAAATACTTGAGGATTAAGAACAACCGCCTCAAGATCCTGCCAGTCGGGGTTTTCTCCGGCCTCTCCAACCTTCGACGTCTGGATATCAGTGAGAATGAGATCCTGGTTTTCCTGGATTACACATTCAGGGATATGATTAACTTGCAGCAGCTGGACGCAGGGGAAAATGACCTGGTGTTTATCTCGCAGCGTGCGTTTGTTGGGCTTCAGGCACTGAAGGAGCTGAACGTGGACCGCAGCAATCTGACCTCCATCCCAACCGAAGCTCTGTCGCAACTTCAGAGCTTGACTAAGCTGCGTCTGCGCAAGCTCACTATTAGCGTGCTGCCCAACAATGCCTTTCGCCGACTGCACCAGCTGCGTACTTTGCAGATCCTCCACTGGAGTTCTCTCGAGATGCTGAACAGCAACAGCTTGGTCGGCCTGAACCTGACCACTTTAGTTTTAACCAACTGCAATCTTAGTGCCATACCTTACTCTCCCCTGCGCCATCTTGCCTACCTGCAGTACCTTGATCTATCCTACAACCCCATCACCTCCATACAGGGCAACCTTTTGGGGGACCTTCTGAGACTCCAAGAGTTGCACCTGGTGGGTGGAAACCTGCTACGGATAGAGCCAGGTGCCTTTAGGGGTCTGTCCCGCTTTCGCTTACTCAATGTGTCCTCAAATCGTCTGTCCACACTGGAAGAAAGCGCCTTTCACTCTGTGGGGAACCTGCAGACACTGCGGCTGGACAGAAACCCGTTGGCTTGTGACTGTAGGCTACTCTGGGTGATGCGACGGCGTCGGCGGCTGGATTTTGATGGCCGGCAACCCACTTGTTCACCCCTGAATCATCAGAGGAAGGCATTTCGGGACTTCTCAGAGGCAGAGCTTCCGGTTGTTTTTACGTGCAGACAGGCGCAGATCCTGAACCGACAGCTGCAGGATATAAGCGTGATTGAGGGAATGAGTGTACATTTTGACTGCAAAGCAGATGGCTATCCATCACCGTCTATAACCTGGCTGTCAGCCCAACAGTCTGCACTTAGCTCTGCCGGGAGAGTACGAGTGCTTACTAATGGGAGTTTACAGATCAGTTATGCGCAAGTACAAGACAGTGGAACGTATTTATGTAGCGCAGCTAATGCTGCAGGTAATGACAGCATCTCTGTGAGTCTGCATGTGGAGGGGCTTCCACAAAACCGCACAGTGTCATATTTCTCAGACGAGGGATGGATAGAAACTTCAGCACCTCCATCTACCAACTCCTCAGCTCGGGTGTCAAGTCCTTACCCGTTTGATGCTAAAACCCTCATCATTGCTACCACCATGGGATTTCTGTCTTTTCTCAGCTCTGTTGCAATCTGTTTTGTGTTTATGTTCTTCTGGAGTCAGAGCAAAGGTCAGATAAAACACACTGCCACAATAGACTTTGTGCCACGATCATCCATGGGTGGAGGTGGAGATGGTGGAGACACTGGAAGATTCACAATGAAGCTTATTTGAGCTGGAATGGAGAATCCATGTTTTTTTTTTACAATTAGTTGAGCCTTTAAAACTGTTGTTCACTCTTAAATTAAAGGTTTTTCACAGTGATGCCATAGAAGAACCATTTAGGGTTCCATAAAGTGAATTGTTCTTCACACAAAGAACAAAATGTTCTTTTAAGAACTATGTAATAATATAAAGCACTGTTTTTTGTAACTGAAAAGAATATTTTGAGGAATGGAAAGGTTTTATGGATGTCAATGCCGAAAAAGAACCTTTATTTTTGAAGGTTTACTATAACTCTCAAAGTGCAGAAGAAACTTATCCATCACTCATTATTAATAGTTAAAAACTATGATTTCTTAGTGATGCTATTGTAGAACTATTTTTGTTCCCCAAATAACCTATCAGTGTATGGTTCTTAAAAGAACTAATTTTTAAATGTAGAATCTAAAATGAATCTTATGGAATGAAATGATTCCTTCAATTTGAAAGGTTCTTCATGGAACCATTGATGCCAATAAAAAACTTTTTTTTTTTTTGATGTTGCTGCTTGTCAACACAGCAAGGTACAAAGCCTTATAACATTTTATTTGCAAGCCAGAATGGCATTTTTGTAAATAAGTATAGTATGTTATCTTTATAATTCTCTCGTTTAGATTTTTTAAGCCCGAATAATATTAATGTAAATATACATTGTAAGTTTACTTTATCACAATAAAAAATGCTATTTTAGTGAAGAAATTAGGTTGGCACTATTATATAAATTTAAAGTTAAGTAGATGATGCT
The DNA here is from genome assembly GCF_052040795.2 of Danio rerio. Lineage (NCBI taxonomy): Eukaryota > Metazoa > Chordata > Actinopteri > Cypriniformes > Danionidae > Danio > Danio rerio. The sequence goes on along the minus strand of NC_141036.1, from coordinate 33,704,313 downwards.
ATCAATTAAGTCTGAAGATAAACAAAAAGCAAATACTCCTAATATCCAAAGGTAATATTTTATATTTATAAAAAATATGAATGATGTAAGTTATATCTAATATTTAATTTTCAAGGGATAGTTCGCTCAAAATTTGCTAGGAATTTACTGATGTACAGTTGAAGTCAGAATTATTAAACCCCTTGAATTATTAGCCCCACTGTTTAATTTTTTCCCCAATTTTTGTTTAACGGAGAAGATTTTTTTTTTTCTAAACATAGTTTTAATATCTCATCTCTGATAACTGATTTATTTTATCTTTGCCATGATGACAGTAAATAACATTTGACTAGATATTTTTCAAGACACTTCTAAACAGCCACTTATATACAAAGTGACATTTAAAGGCTTAACTAGGTTAATTAGGTTAACTAGGCAGGTTAGGGTAATTAGCCAAGTTATTTTATATTGATGGTTTGTTTTGTAGACTATCAAAAAAATGTAGCTTAAAGGGGCTACTAATTTTGAGCTTAAAATGTTTTTTAAAAATAAAAAAATGCTTTTCTTCTAGCCAAAATAAAACAAACAAAAAAAAACCTGAAGAAAATATTATCAGACATACTGTGAAAATTTCCTTGCTCTGAAAAGAAAAAAATTCAAAGGGGGGCTAATAATTCTTGTTTTAACTGTAGATGGCTGCTTTTTCATTATTCAGTAAATTATAGAAGATTTTTCACTGAATCTGTTTTGCTTTGTGATACATAAGCTGCAAGACGATGGCTACTGACACTTTAAGAGTCTATAAAAACATATGCAGACATTAACCAAGGCAATTTGTACAAGAAACAATCTATACAACATTATTACCTTTTAATACACTATTTTAATAATACTGTATTCCAGTTTTAAATATTGAAATAACTGTTAGATATCATTGTCGTGTGCCCTTGATTTGAAATGTCATTGCTTGATTTTTTAGGCTCAGCTATTAGTATAATGAATAAAATCTCTTCCTTTTGTAAGAGATCTGGCACAGTTAGCCTTTTTCGAGATATTCATTTCACTGCCAAATTAAACCAGAGCAGGTCATGCGATTAAGCATATGACAACGCAGTTTTAGATATTTTAACTTTGCTGTACAAGTGTATAAATCTATATGTTGCTATATACTGTAAAACTTAACTGCCTATAAATATGTATTGTAGTTTGTATAGCAATAATAACCAGAATTAAAACAAGCATTTGAAAAGCTTTTAAATGTATCAATATTGAAAACTGTATTATATATTGTGTGTGATACTGTACATTACATTACAGCAGATCTTATCGGCTGCAGATTACAAACAATTTATTTTATGACTCTTTGTTCTGTCTTTGTTTTTTATTAACAAAACCAAGTGATGATTTGCCATGCCTCTGACTTTTAAAGCTCTTAAGGCTATGCACAAATCACATTGATATTTATGTTTTGCAATTAATTTCATGTATAAATTCATGTAAGTTACGTTTCCTCATTTTAATGTTTGCTAACGCATTTGTAAGTTACAACATTTTGCATCGGATTATTAAAGACTATGCAAGTCTGTCTGTTCACAAAACCGTCTCGTCTCGCTCTCTTTACTCCATACGTGTTCCATTTTAAACCCTATTAAAAATTCAAGTTCATTTCTAGTTAAAATTAATGTCTGACTCCTGAAAGTCTGAACAATCTGCGGGTTTCATTAATACACCTGACAGCTGTAATTTTAAAGGACGTTGTGATCACACTTCGGTGTATAAAATAGCCCAGATGTAAGCTCCATCTGTTTCATCGAGCCAGCACCTCTAACCTTGAGTGTTTGCAGTTTTTCTGTAGTTCATCTGATTGTGCAAAATAAATGACATGAGACTCAACGGTGGTGTCAAGAGAGAAGAGTCGGCATATTTATCCACATCAGTCAATGTCTTGTTTGTTAAACGGTGAAATTATTTGCTCCTGCTGCCTCTCATCTGATTAACCCTGATTTATGTATGATTTTACAGAATTGATGCTGTTGATTCAGTCTAATAACAAAGTGAAATTGATCCGTGCGAGGTATTGTTCTATTACGCTGATGACAGATTATTGTCTGGTTGGGATGGGGGACTTTTAAAGCTTTATCTGAATTCTGCAGAGAGAGAGAGACACAGAGAGAGAATGTGTTGCCCGGAATAACCTAGAAAAAGATGATGATCACGTGTATGACCAGTGGTTTAAACCCTTTAGGATTACCTCTGGATTTCTCAATCTGTTACAGTATATAGGTCTGTCTGGCTACAGGCTGCTTTTTATTTCACTGAATGTGTTACAATTAAACTACAGTTCAAGTACACGTTCAGTCAGTCAATATATGTATATATAATAGGTTTAAAACAATAAGATCAATCACTGATATATAATCGATTAATCACTTTTTTTTTTGTAATTGACAGTAATTAATCGTACTTACTATTATAACTTATAATGAAAATGACAAATCACAGGGCGACAAGCTGGCTCAGTGGTTAGCACTGTCACCTCATAGCAGGAAGGTCACTGGTTTGAATCCGGGCTGGGTCAGTTGGCATTTCTGTGTGGAGTTTGCATGTTCTCCCCGTGTTAGTGTGGGCTTCCTAAGGCTGCTCCAATTTCCGCTATAGGTGAATAGAATAAGCTAAATTGGCCGGTGTGTATGTGTGTGAATGAGTGTGTAGGGATGTTTCCCAGTATAGGGTTGCAGCTGGAAGAGCTGTGTAAAACATACGCTGGATAAGTTGGCGGTTCATTCCGCTGTGGTGACCCCAGATTATTATAGGTACTAAGCTGAAGGAAAATGAATGAATGAATGATAAATCACAAAATTCATTTTAAATATAGTTTCAAATCTTACTCAAAACACATATAGATGAAAAACAGATATAGATATATGGTTGCTCACTGGTATATATCTTAATAATTACCCTTTTTTTGTAATTGATAGTAATTAATCTAACCATAACAATTTAATATATTATTTTTACATTGTAATGCATTATTTCACATTTAAATTCCTGCTAAATGTATAAACAACATAAAGGCTGTTTATTTAAAATATTTGTAAACAGTTATTGATTCATTTATTCATTTTCTTTTCGGCTTAGTCCCTTTTAAACAATTATTAGAACTTAATAAAATTACAATTCACCTGTACCGCATGTCTTTGGCCTGTGGGGGAAACCGGAGCATCCGGCGAAACCCACGCGAACACGGGGAGAACATGCAAACTCCACACAGAAAACCCAACTGGCCCAGCCGGGGCTAGAACCAGGAACCTTCATGATGTGAGGTGATTGTGCTAACCACTGCGCCACCATGCTTCCCTATAATAAACATTAATACATAATATTAAATTCACACTTATTTAAATGTCACAATGTCATGTCAAGAAATACAATACTTTCTGTAATTTAACCCATACTATATGTGGTTGTATAGATCTGTGTAGGTAAAATAAGCTCATGATCAAATAAAGTTATGCTGAGATCTCTGTTCTGTACTCACAGTTGTGAGGAACTGTTTATGCCTGTTGGCCACTAGCTGGAGCCAAAGACATACACAAGCTATGAAAGCAGTTAACCATTTGTAGCTATTTATTTTTACTTTAAGAGATTGACTAGTGTGAGATACTCTAGGATTAACGAGGAAGAATCAAATGTACATTTAGGGTCCCTCTGTTGGCTGATGCAGTGAGCATTGGCTTGATGAGTCTGATGAAAAGGAGAATAATAACACAGGCAAGATACAAAGTGAGCCGACTGTTAGTGCTGATTGTGTCTAATTCAGAGTATTGGCAAGAACTGGACAAAGCAACACCAACAGCACTCAGGATTGCTTCTGAAAACAGTCAAAGATAAATAACTAACAGAAAAAAGAGCTTACCACAGCAGCAGGGTGACCAGACATCCCGTTATTTTAGCTCTTTTAAGAGTATCAACTTACAACCAAAAACTAAAAGGTTCTATATGACTATAAAGTTCTAGTAATGTCTAATATTTCCGTTAGGCAAAATAGACAGTGGTAGCCAGTCATGTCATGGTATAGTTTGAAGAACAATCTGACCATCGAATCGCATTTCTATATCTTTGCTGATAGTGAAGGCGGAGTCTATCTTCGTCATGGGCGTTATTAGGTCTGCCCCATGCCATCTTGTCGACAAGTGCTCGCGAAGGAAATGAAGTCGGACGCAAAATATATTTTCAACGGTTAAAGTAAGATGAAAACATTGAATGAACATTGTAATGTATTTTTAAACAACGGTACAACTTCCTGAAATGTGTCCCGTCTCAAATAATTAAGGCTTTCAACTGCGGTACAACGTACAACATCTTGTTAGCTAAGTTAACCTACAGTGTAACGTAACACGTTACATTTGCCTCGCGTGATATAGTTAGCATTAGCATGAACAAATAAATAGATATATAAAGGATTATTTTGCTACGAAATGAACCATATTTCATGTGAAATATTTAACTATGAGCAATTCCAGTGTTATGGATGTGACGTTTACAGTATGTCAAAACATAAATTAACAGACGAAGTATATGTCAACATATTGTAACATCTCTTTATGTTTTTCTAAACAATTAACGTTAGCCACAGAGTTGTGGGAGCAGAAAAATACCAATCTGTAAACACTTTTTATATATTAAATTAGGACAATATACGTGTTATGTATGTGACAAAAAAGTCTGCAAGTTTACAGTATACAACATACTTTGTAGAAATTCTGTGAATAAACTGCACAACCCAAAAGAAATTGTGCTAATGTTAATCAAAAGGATAAGAGTTGGATCACTATAGAACAAACATGATTGATTTTATTTGATTTTACATTTTTGCATTTATGAGGAAAAAGCTTTGTTGCGATGTGACATCTCTCTGTTATGGATGTGACGGATGTGAAATTGCCACTTGTGTGTCTTTGGTAAATCAAACATAATTGTTTGGAAACACTGACAGATACGTTTTTGAGTACATTTTTCCTGTCCATGATTTTGAACTAATGTAAATGCTGTCATGGTCAGGAAAAGACTATTTCTAGAGGACAACTTTCTTTCAAATTGCATATTGATTTTAAGATGGATCGACCTCAGCCCAATAAAAAAAAAAGTATTGTCTGATAGATTATGGATTGGTATTCTTTGGTTGATCCAATTTAGATGCATTTTGCTTGCCATGAGCGTGTTGTTCTTTCCACATTATATGACACGTGTAGCAATGTATTGGAGTTTATGAGGGAAGACTAGAGTCCAAGCCTAGGTGCATTCCAATTTGCATACTTCTGAACGATACTACAGTGTTTTAGGTTTAAATAGTACAATGAAAAAAAACACTGAAATTTAGTACATTTCCTCTTTCAAGGTGCAGTATGTAGGATGAACAGTCTAATGTAGACTTTCTGTCTAGCATCAGAAATAGGTGTTGCAGTCCACAGAGTTTTTTTTACCCAGCCCAGAAGACACAAGAGAGTGTGCCTGATGATCGATCCATACACTGTAATCTTTTCATTTGTTACATATTCTAAATAAAGTCATATTAAAATTAATTAATTCATTAAAATTATTTTTGGCTGATCCCTTTATTAATCAGGGTTAGCCACCGTGGAATGAACTGACAACTGGAAATGTTTCACAAATGTTTTACCATCACTGGGAAACACTCATACTCTCTATTTCACACTCATTCACTATTGAAAGTTTTTTTTAGCTTACCCAGTTCACCTATAGTGAATGTCTTTGGACTTGTGGGGGAATCCGGAGCACTTGGAGGAAACCCACGTGAACACAGGAAGAACGTGAAACTCCACACAGAAATGCCAACTGACCCAGCCAAATCGAATCAGCTGTGTTTAATATACTGTGCCACCATATTAAAAGTTTTTGTTTATCGAAATTAATCAATTTCCAAAAAAGTTATGGGTTATTGGTATTGGTCAGAATTGCCACAGAGGTGCATCCCCATCAGAATACCTGATGTTTAAGCTTTTTACATGTTAAAGCTTGAAATAGGATTTGGATGATAGGTTTTATAAGACAATTTGAAAAACGTCAAATTAGATGCTACTTTGCATCAATCAGATAGAAGCATCATTATGACAAAAATTATTATTGCTGATTATTATTATACATAATGATTAATAGCATATAATGAATATGATTGCATGGGGTGACATGGTGGCTCAGTGGATTGTTGCCTCACAGCAAGAAGGTCACAGATTTGTCACAGACCCTAGGGTTGCAGCTCTAAGGGCATCCGCTGTATAAAACATGCTGGATAAGTTGGCGGTTCATTCCGCTGTGGCGACCACTGATGAATAAAGAGACTAAGCCAAAGGAAATAAATGAATGAATAAATAATGATGATTACCAGAATGTATAACTTTTTTGTGTTTGCAGAAACGGCACATCATAATAACTTCACATGACGATCCATACAGTCTAAGGTGGGTTATAAAAAAACACACTAAAGTTGTGAATAATCTCTTATTTAAATTGTTTTATCACTTTTGTTGCTTATGATAATAGAATTCAACAGAGCCCAGAAATCAGCCACTGAGCATGCACCCAAATGCTGCCTTTTTCAGTGGTAACTAATCCGAACGCATGTGATTGGCTGCTAGAAAAATGTGTGATTGGTTAAACGGTTCAGCATAAAAAGTGATTTGATGCAAAAAGCTTGGATCTGGATTTAGATATTTCATTTTTTTCCATTCATTTTATTTGTGAGCCATAATAGTCACTGTAAAATGTTTGAATAAACATTTTACAGAATAAACATTTTATTTTAAGGGCATCTATTTTACCCCTTTTTCAAAATTTAAGAGAAGTCTTTTGTGTCTCTAGAATGTGTCTGTAAAGTTTCAGCTTAAAACACCCATCAGATTATTTATTAAACCTTTCAGAATATTGGAATTTTCTGCTCTGAACACAATGTAGCTGTTTTTGTTAATAGTTTTTGTCATTCATTTCCTTTGGCTTAGTCTCTTTATTCATCAGTGGTCGCCACAGCGGAATGAACCGCCAACTTATCCAGCATATTTTACACAGTGGATGCTCTTCCAGCTGCAACCCTATACTGCGAAACACTTGTGCATTCTCGCATTCACACACACACACTATGGCCAATTTAGTTGAACCCACGCCAACACAGGGAAAACATGCAAACTCCGCACAGAAATGGCACTGACAGCTGACGTGTGCAAAAGATGGCGCCTGTGTGTTTGTCGGCATGCCGTTTGCCTCGTCAATTTTTAAATGTCTGTTCGGCAACCATTCTATCAGTGCTTTTTCTGCTCATAGTCATGAGCTGTGTTGATGCATTAATTCCATATGATCGCCAAGCACTGTTAAACATTAGAGGTTTGTTGGAGAATCAACCCAGAGACTGCTCCATAACACAAGACTACTGCTATTCATCGTTTCCTTTTCCCACGCGTTTGTTCGCCGGCTTTCCTGCTGTCTTATCTATCAACGAAAACGTCGCAGAAGAAGGGGAAATCGCGGAGGTGTCCGGGTGAGGGTGAGGAGGGAAATTTCTATTTCATTGGCTCTACATACTGCGTGCTCATTTGTACCTACATATGGTCACCATGGTTTGCGCCCGGCTAGACGCTCGTGGGACGTGAGATACACCTGTCACTTGCCTATCTTCCTGGACAAATGGCAGCCGGCCGAATTTGGTTCAGATGTCGGACTATTTCTGTCGGGGACTTCACTACATTTGAATCCCAATGTGCTCTGATAGAATCGGATACCACTCCTTTTCTGTGTGTTCTGGTTTATAGGCCTCCTAAACCTGATAGAGGTTTTATAAAGGAGTTTTCTGAATTTGTTTCTCATATAATCACATCTTATGATCGTTTATTAATTTTAGGGGATTTTAATATTCACGTTTGCTGCCCTGGAAAGCCTTTGGTAACTGAGTTTATGCATGTTTTGGTTTCTTTTGGATTTACTCAGCATATTGTTGGTGTTACACATGCAATAGGCCACACTTTGGACCTTATAATGTCCTACGGGTTTTCCATAGAAAATATTGTCATTGAAGATGCCTCCTTCTCAGATCATAAGCCCATTGTTTTTAACACCACTCTATCATACTTCTCTGGTACTACAAAAAGTGAAGGTTTTCACTCTCGCTGCATAAACTCTCTCACTGCAAATCAGTTTTCTACTATGTTTAATAGTAACAAAGTGTCTACAGCAATATTAGCTGCTGCTGAGCATTCCTCAAGCCCTGATGATTTAATTTCTCTTTTTAATTCTTCTTGTTCAGATATCTTAGACTGTGTAGCTCCTTTAAAATATAAGTATCCAAAAATGAAATCACAGCCATGGCTGGATGATCTCTCTCGCTCACTCAGACAGATTTGTCGTAAAGCAGAACGGCGCTGGAGAAAAGATCACCTTGTTGTCTCTCTTGAAATCTTTAGAGATGCACAAGTAAACTTTCAAAAAGCAGCAAAAAAGGCAAGAGCTACATACTTTTCAGACATTATTAATAAACATTCACACACCCCTAAAATTTTATTTGACACAATTAACTCAAAAATTTCTCCACGAACCTCATGCAAAATTAAGCAGTCATCAGAGATACGTGAGAGATTTAAAAGGTTCTTTACTGAGAAGGTAGCTGATATCAGATCCTCTTTTGCTCCTCTCTGCCCTAGTTCCTGTGTGGACTTGACAGTTTCTTCAGCTACCTTCTGTAATTTTGAACCGGTGTCTCTCTCTGAGTTAGGGGTTTAGTGTTTCAGACAAAAGCTTCAACTTCGCCGTGTGATCCTATTTCTTCTAACCTTTTAAAGGAGACTTTTAACACAATAGGTTCTAGTATACAAGCAATTATTAATTCCTGCTTAGTTTCAGGCACTGTCCCTGCGTTTTTAAAGCATGCAGTTGTCCAGCCATTGCTTAAAAACCCAATGCAGATTTAAATTGCTTAAATAACTTCCGTCCTATCTCTAAACTTCCATTCATGTCAAAAGTTCTAGAAAGAGCTGTCTTATCACAGCTACAGCCTTTTTTAAAATCGTCCCATAAACTTGAACCTTTACTGTCAGGTTTCAAAATGCACCACAGTACTGAAACCGCTCTGTTAAAAGTGTGGAATGACTTACTGCTGTCGGTAGATTCAGGCATTAATGCAGTTTTGGTTTTACTGGATCTGAGTTCTGCTTTTGATACAGTTGATCATACCATCCTTCTGTCACGTCTGGAACATTGGGTCGGCATAAAGGGTTCAGCACTTCAATGGTTTCAGTCATATCTGAAATCCAGGGGCCTCATGTACGAAGACTTGCGTGGAAATCTTACTAAAACATTGCGTACGCACAAAGCTGTAAATGTGCATACGCAGAAAAAATTTCAGATGTATGAAACACTGCGTACGCCGAATCTCACGCATATTCTTTTGTACATCTGAATGAACGTGAAACTGAGCGCAACATGCACGAGCACAAAACCCCACCCTGCCTCCTCCCCCGTATGAATATGCTAATGACTATGCTAATGGCAAAACCCAATGAAAAAGCAATGGCAAAAGCAAGCAAAAAGAGAAACTTTGAACAGAATGTGAATTGGAGGTGCTCCTTTCAGAGGTAGACCAGAGAAAAGCGGTGTTATTTGCAAGTTTGTTCTCCAGAATTAACTACAAATATAGAGTGGGAGAGTTTAGCTGATGCGGTTAACACAGTTGGGTTTGAACATCGCACTGAGTGCATTAAAAAAAAGAAATAGTGTGGTTTATATCTGTAAAATGTTGCAGGACGCTTAACAGTTTCAATGGCGCTACTCGTAAGACGCTTGTGATCATGAATTGATACGTTCGAGCATGATCTTGGCTCGAATCCAGCGTCTGATGAACTCTTTCTTGTTTTTTTCCCCCGCTACATATCAGATTTTGCCAACTATTTATCACGAGAAAGACAAGTAGGAATCATCAATAAGTTCATATCAATAAGCATCATATTTTATTTGCACATTTATTGAATGGAAATGTTTCTGATTCACGCATGCAAATTCATCTTCAGATAGTGTCTTTATAGCAATGTGCGTGCAGTAGATCGCTCAGATTACATTGGGAAAACAGGCGACTGCTGCAAATTGTGCTTTAATGTTTAGCTGGTCAAATGTATGGTATGGAAACCTTATATACCTGCTGAACCCGTCTCATACAGCTGCCATTGCAAGGCTCAGACACTTTGTAGAGAGCAATTTAACACAACTGCCTCTAGGAGTCGCCGATGGAAATAAAACAGACACGCACAAAAAATGTGCGTACGCCTGCCAGAAAGCTGCCGTGAAGCTGCGCACATTCCCACGTTCAGTTCATTGTTAGTAAATCCAAACGTGAGCGATTCTGAGCGTGAAACCTGGCGTACGCAAAGTTTTTGTGCGTACGCAGCGTTGATACATGAGGCCCCAGGTCTTTTTCAGTTTCTGTTGGCCAATTTTTGTCAACATCTGCCCCTCTTCTGTGTGGTGCCCCCCAGGGCTCTATTCTGGGTCCAATGCTCTTCAATTTATATATGCTTCCTCTTGGTAATATTATAAGGAAACATAACATCTCTTTTCATTTTTATGCAGATGACTCTTAGCTGTATGTTCCCTTAAAATCTCAGAACTCCCTGCAGTCTCTAATTAATTGTCTTGAGGATATTAATGTTGGATGGCAAAAAACTTCCTTCAACTTAATAATGACAAAACTGAGGTTATTCTCTTCGGCCCCTCATAAACAAGAATGTTGTATATTGGGAGCTTTGGAAGTCTTGCACCGTATGTTAAATCGCAAGTAAAAAATCTAGGAGTTATCTTTGATTCTGAGCTTTGTCTAGAAAAACAAATTAGCTCAGTGGTTAAGAATAGTTATTATCAGCTGAGGATCATCTTCAGACTCAAATCCATTCTTTCCTTTCAAGATCTGGAAAAGGTCATACATGCTTTTATCACATCCCGCCTCGACTATTGCAATTCTTTATATGTTGGTCTCCCCCAATCCTCACTGGCACAGTTGCAGTTGGTTCAAAAAGCAGCAGCTAGACTTTTAACAGGCACCAAAAAACATGCTCATATCTCACCAGTTTTAGCATCCCTTCATTGGCTTCCTGTTCATTTTAGAATTCAGTTCAAGATTTTACTTATTGTTTTTAAAACACTGAATGGGCAAGCACCTTCTTATATATCAGAGCTTATTAACTTACAGTCAACTCCTCGGTCACTTAGGTCCTCAAATAAAATTTTACATCAAATTCCTCTGTCACGACTTAAATTGAAAGGGGATAGAGCCTTTGCAGTCGCTGCTCCTCGTTTGTGGAACCAGCTACCACCGGAGATTACAAAGTGCTTCTTCTCTCTCTATTTTTAAGTCCAGACTTAAGACACATTTTTATTCTATTGCATTCCCAGGCTTTTAATCGTTATTGCGGTTGTTGCTGTAATACTTTTATTTCTCTTATTACTTTTATTGTTATCTTTTACTCTTTTAGAGTGTGTGCTATGGTTTTGTTCAGCACTTTGGTCAGTGCCAAACTGAAGTAAATGTGCTTTATGAATAAACTTTACTTACTTTACTTACTTACTTTGTTGCCTGTGCCTTTAATGCTATTTATCCCCACCCACCGTTTCCACGTGCCTGTTAGAGTGTGCCTCAGGCTCCGTTCACACTAATACGTTTTTGTTTTGAAACAGCATTTTGGAATGAAAATGATTCGCGTCCACACTGGAGTTTTACTTCGCGTCTCCAAAAAAACTCTCCATCCACACTACATCACTGATATCACCTGACCACTCACACACACTCTGGCATGCATTGCAGCATATCTACCCAGATAAGAGCTAAGCACGTCGGACTGTCCATTAAGGATCTACCGCTCAACCACTGGATCTAATCTCACTATATTTGTTAAACGTGATATTTAATTCATCTAGTCTATATCTAACGACATATTCATTGACTTCGGTCTTTTGAATCTATTACTTATTCTCAGGTAACGTGTTCTGGCTGAGCCCAAAGATAGTTAATATGTTAATTAATGTAACCACGTACACTGATTCTGTGCATTTGACTAATTGCTTGCATTTACTTCATATAATGTATGAACTTATTGTATGCTATACTTTTATAATGGCAATTATTGATTATTAAAACTAATATTCAGCAAAAGAGAGGGTATGTTTCGTACTTTCAATGAAAATGAAAGGAGGCAATAATGTTAAAGGCTCCGTTTTATTAAAAATATGCATACAGTAAAGATGACAGTCATATAAATATGGAGCTACATGACGCCTCAACATTTTTTATGTCTGTTAAGTTGCTAATATCAAAATGAAAATAGACAGTTCCTTAAATCATGTTTTCATTTTATTGTTATGATAGTGAAACAATGTAGCCAGGATGATGTGAATGACGTTATAAAGTACATTGTTCCCTTTGAAGATTTACTCAACGTGTCCTCGGGAGTTTGTTTTCCATATCAAACCTGTGAAGTCTGAACTTACAAGGAAAAAATGCAAGACTGAACTGTGTGTAGGCTACTTAATATTGAGGAAAAAGCCCAAATCAGACTGGCAAATGTCTCCAGCTACTCCTCCGTTTTCAAATTTCTCAGTTTTCCCCCATCCATACTAACACTGAGCTGCAGCATTTTAAGATGAAAACGGCCTTTTCAGCATTCCCTTCAGCATTTTAAAATCATTTGTTTCCGGTGCTCGAAAACTCTTGCGTAGTGTGGACGGCCGGCATAACCGAAGCAAAACTTATGCGTTTTAAAACTAAAATGTATTAGTGTAAATGTGGCCTCAATCTTCGCCTCGGCTACGTCAGATAAACAGCACAGTGAGAAACATGAAGGAAGCAGAACTCACGTAAGGTTTGTGAGAAATACTGCAGTAAGAACTTTTCCAAAGATTCTTACTGCAGTTAATTCAAGCCTTCCAATGAGTCACACACAATGTCATTACAAAGTTACAATGGACACACAAACACACATACACACACACAAACACACACACAGCAAATGTGTTTAACTTTGCACTGTTTTTGCACTCAAATGTGACAGAATACATGTTAATCTCCAGTGCAGTATGGATATCTGTTATGTTAATGTACAAATTAAACGTGATTTCATGTCCACAAACTGGGATTGAAGCGTCTTCTTTTAGAATTGTACTAAGATGTGGCTGTGGTGATAAAGTAAAGATCGCTGTAATTCATTACAAACATGCACTGTTTTAAAAAAAGTTTAAACTTATAAAACTCGTTCTTGATAACATTTGATGATGACTGATGATCACAGCGAGCTAAACAGGTCTGTTAATCCCAGTTGCTTTGTGCACATTCTGTTGATATGATTATACACTTTACTATGGAAACATGTTAATACGCGGCTGTCAATCAATTCGATGCTTCCTACATCACGTTGCGGTCTGCCTCAAAATGGGAGGGATTTGGATCCTATTTTACCATCAGGAATTTTTTTTAAAAGAGGCTGATTGTCTTTATATCAACCCCAATATGACTGGACACACTATACCGACACACAGTTCTGTCCAAACAGCTTCCAAAATATGATTTTCATCATAATTGCCCTTTAATTCCCTATATGACAATTCAATGTTTATGCTTTTTTGTTGTTGATATTACTATGTTTTTTATAGGTATGTACATGAGAGTTGTGTTACATGTAACGTTTATGGCATATAATGTTTATTGCATTAATTTAGTGCCATGCGTGTTACCAAGATTGTGTTTTGTAGTTATGTAAATGACACTGAGCACCTTCTATATATAAGTATGCTGCTTGTGGGAAAAGTTGTTTGTGTTTAGCTTTATGGTTTATTTTGTTTTGTGTTTTTGATGTATAGGACAAAACATTTATGAAATATGGTAATTTATAGTAAGATTTATTTTATGTTCCTGCCGTATTTTTAATGGTAAGACAGACAGACGGATGGATGGATGGATGGATGGATGGATGGATGGATGGATAGATAGATAGATAGATAGATAGATAGATAGATAGATAGATAGATAGATAGATAGATAGATAGATAGATAGATAGATAGATAGATAGATAGATAGATAGATAGATAGATAGATATAGATCTCTAACAAATATAAACTGATATTAAGTGTGATAATACATATAAAGTGACAAACAAGCAAATGTAATCGAGAAGCTCTGAAACTAGTAAATAAAGTGAGTGTTTTGCTCTGTTAGTAGTTGTCAGTGGGGTGAGCGCATGTCTGCTCGCTCCTTCTCTCTTTCAGGAGGTGTGACGTGAAGGCAATTACCGCTCAGCTTCTCGCGGAGCTCTGAGGGACAGACAGGCGAGGCGGCGTCCGCTTATCGCACGCGCACTTCTGCAAAAAACAACCCCAGTCCTTCAGCGAGAGCACTCTTTCATTAGCTTGTCGTCACTCTAATTAGAGCACCGCTGAGCAACATGAATCTGCTCGTACTAGCAACTCTTTTCTCAGTGGTTTTGGCCGAAAAATCACCTCGGCTGAAATTCATCGTGAATGGTAAGACTTTATTTGTCTTTAACGTTACAGTTTCAGTCTGCATAACGCATACGTATTTTTTTCTGTGGAAAGTTCTGGATTTTTCTAAAGCCATGTTTATCCTTACTCTAGCACAAATTGCATCTTATTTTTCCCTTGGGGGAAAAAACTGCTGCGTATCTACTTCCGTTAGGATAAAAGAAATCAAATGGCAATGTTGGTGACTGGAAGCAGGCCAAGACAGGGCACTGATTGCATTACATAGCTGTTTTGAAAACAAAAACCGATTGAGGCTCATGTTCACGTCATGACTTTACATCATGACGTATATATGTGATATTAATCGTGGTTAAGAGTGCGTAAGTTTATTTATTGCACTACACTGATAAAAAAAGCTGTAGCATCGCGTTATTTGGGGAAAATGTAAACACAAATACATTTAATCATGCTGTCAATAAAGCGGTGTTTATAGCCTAAACCCGACGCTTTATACAACACTACTGGAGGGCTTTTTGATGGTGTAGCCATAGAAACGTCTCTTTAAGATTTGTTAGGCTGGTCAAGATCGAGTAGTCTGCTTGAGATGTTTGAGTAAACAAGCTCTTGATTCTTCCTGGAGGCTACTGAATAAGTAATTTCATCAACCGACCATCCACTTGCTCCCTAAACATGTATTCGCAATGAATGTCATTGCTGTACGCAGTTATTTTGGGCTACATCCGCGGCTGGTAGTTTTAAGAAAAGCGTAAGGCGCAATCTTCAGAGCTGCAATGCAGGTGCGCGAGCGAACGGGAATGATGGCACTGCAGCAACTGATGCATTTCCAAGACACAGGGCACAACATGCGAACCAGCGAGAAACACTCTCGAATAGCCCATGGAAATTTCCACGAAACCTACCATTATTGTTTATTCCAGGCACGTTCTTCATAGACTTGTGTATCTATAAAGCCCTGCGATTCACTATTCAGGTGTTTATTTAAAGACATCAACACGTCTCTTGCTCATCTTCTAAGTGTAACGTGACATTACAACCTCTTAAAACATGAGAAAATAAGGTATAGGAGCAATTTACTTGACCGCCCACTTCAGCACCATGGACAACGCTTCCCTCAATTCTCAATTCAGCGCACGTCTTCATTAAAATAATGAAGGATGCGATCAGCGAACAAATACTCTTAGCTAAACTACTGCTTTATGGAAAACGATATGCAAATACAAACCAGATCAGACTGGTCTGCAAGCTTCGACCTCGTCAACCCCCCTGTTCAAACGCCAGTTATTGATTAAGATCTCTGCCAGCGCAGAGCGAAACAAACACCTGTTGCAATGTATTAGTTTTAGGAAATAATTGCGCAGCCCCGCGGTGGGCTATGCAATTTAGCAGGCTATCAATAATTTATATCTACATAGCGGTTACCATTGACAACCACATTTGACATTTCCCTTAATTTAGGTCAAACGAAGCACGCCCACAAAATTCATCAACTGTTTAACCCCAAAAACAAGATTGTACAGTGGAATTCATTAATAGTAAATGATATATAGGGAGAATAGTGATAACAATTTAGACATGCTGTAAAAAATATATCTTGCTTTTTATAAAATGTAAAGCCAACCGTTGTTGCCAGAATATTTATCTGTGAACATATGTTAAACCAGCAAATTCAACAGTGCACACTGCTGCTAAAACTGAAATTTTGAGTTATTTCCATTACAGTTTTTTTTGCACTTAATAAAGAAACTAACCAATTATTTTTATTCAATATCAATTTAAAGGGCACCTATGATGAAAATCAACTTTTGTAAGCTGTTTCGACCGAACTTACTGTATGTATAGTGTGTCCATAGTCATATTAGAGTGATATAAACCCAGCAAGTTTATTATTAGATTTATTATTATTATTATTAAAATTAGACCTAAATTCCAGTGCATTGATGAACATTTTTTTCCAAATGAATTGGCATTAAAATATTATGGCTATGTAATTCTTAACGATATAATCACCATGGCCACATGGTGTCAGTTAATGCGCAATAATATATATGTATGTATTTATGTATGTATGTATATGTATATATATATATATGTATATATATATATATATATATATATATATATATATATATATATATATATATATATATATATGTGTGTTTGTGTATACTGCAAACAGCATTTGACTGTGACTCATTGTTTCAGAAAGGCTAAAATAAACTACATCACAAATACATGGAATAAACTTACTGGGCATTTTTGACTAATGAGCTGTATTTCAGCTTCATCTGTGTCTGTCTCTATCACTGACGGCTGTTTATCTGATGTACCACATGATAATAAGCAGACATGCACATGGGAGTGGTGGGCGGGGACATGCAGCTCATTTGGATTTAAAGCCACAATCCATTCTGAAGGCTATATTAAACCATCTGGTGGGTATCTTGAGCTGAATCTTTACAGATACATTCTGGAGAATCCAAAGGCTTATCTTCTTGTAAAAGTGGTGAACTAGATGCCCTTTCAAGTATTTTACCAATAAAATAACACTGTTTTTACAGTGCATCACTGAAACAATTATTAATTTAATGCATAACCAACTGATTAGTTGAACCAAAACACCATAGGGTCTCCAATATCAAGTTTTTTCGAGTAGAAATCAAAATATAGCCCTTAAACCATAGGTTTCAAACTCGCAGCCCTGCAGTTTTGCTCCAACCCTAGTCAAACACAGCTGATCTAACTAATCAAGGTGTTCAAGACTACTAAAGACTATTAAGCCGGTCTAAGTTAAAGTCACTTGGAGCTAAACTATGCAGAGCAGCGGCCCTCCAGGAATTGAGTTTGAGACTATTGCCTTAAAGGATACTTACTCCCAGGGCTGTTTATATCAAAGTTGATATTTAGCAGCATCATGTTGGTGTTTTGTGACATTTAAGGTGGGTCGTTAACCCAGCGCTCAACCCCTACCCTGGAAGACCAGGACATACACATTAGACTTTATACAGTTTAACTTTTTCCTAACCAATTGTTTTTTGCTTTGTTTTGGTTTTCTGTTCAACACAAAGTAAGATATTTTGAAAAAAATATTGTAAACCTGTAACCATCAGCATACATTGGAAATACAAATATTAAAGTCAACATTCTAAATAAAATATATTTCCTTGTGTTTAACAGAAGAAGGAAACTCATGGTTTAGAAAAATCCACAGCAAAATATATTGGAAACATTCAACGCATTTAAATACTGTAGGTTCATTAGGCTCCATTTGTTTTGCTGTCTTATTCAAATTTAATGACTATAGTTGTATTTTCATTGTTTTCTCTGTAACAATATATGAACATATATACCAGACTTGTGTACGCACTTCATTTCTGTCTGTTTGTCTTTAGAATCACCTCGATTTCGCTTCATAAAACCAGAGAACTTCACTACAGTTTACCACCAACAGGAGACTGATGTCCTGTATGTGGGGGGCCAAGGGGTCATCTATAAGCTCAGTTTTCGTGATAAAGAAGTGCATGACATTCAGGTAGGGGGGCCGACACTGTAACCCAGAGCCAAAGTAGATCTATCACTGCTCTAAATCCTGACCTAGATAGCTGGTACTCAGCAAGTAACAAAAAAACTGTGCTATTATTTATGGAGCAGAACAATGTCTTATAACGGAGGCTCTGTAATACGATTACTTTGCGGTTGGGTAAAGAAAGCATTTCTTGCCAAGGACAGATGGTTATGGTTTCTTACCATTTAACTACAGCAATTATACTATGTTCTGTTTTCTATAACAGAATATAGCTCTAACATGATGAGAACAAATCATCCCTACAGTACATTATTATGAATGCAAGGCTGTGTGATTAGTACTGTTGTTGATGTACTCACAGATCCCTGTGGTGATGGATGAGAATGCAAAAGAGTTGTGCCACTCTAAATCATCCCAATGGAAGGTAAGAGAGACAATCCTGCAGTATTCAGCCAGTTTAGACCTCGGGTAGCTTGTGATTTCAGGCAAAGAAAAGGATTATCTTGACTCATTTAGTCTGTGATTCAATTCATCTGTTCTCCTAAACCCCTCAGTGTGAATTGCACTCGTCAGGTTTAGCGGGATTATAATAAATGTAGAATTCTGAGACTGACTGTAATCAGACCATTTGTGAAAGTGTTTCCCTCGTGAGCTAAAGCCTGGCTGGATTCACTGCCCTGGTTCAACATTTACAGAAATAGTCATCCATGATGAGCAGGTCATCACTCAAGAGTTGACTGAATGAGGCTATTTTTTAAGGGTAATGGCACAGACAGGCTGTCAAATGATAGTCTGGCTTGTTTAGAAATCATAAAGATGGTGGTTGGGGTGGTTATACTGATCATTCAGGAGAAATGAAGTTGTAACAAAATCTAATTAAATGTTAAAAAAATACGTTTTTTTTAGCACTGATGGTGCCATGATGGCACCAATGGTCACCTTTAACCTTTATGGAACATTTCCATTGCAATAAATGTTCTTTAAATTAATAAATGTTTATCACTATAAGAAATCAGTGATTATTTTTGGAAAGGTTATTTATGGAACCAAAAAATAATATCTTTTTACAACCTTTAGTATTGAGCATGTTGTATAGATAGTGGGAAAAGACAGATCTTCTCCAAACTCACAATTAAATGTTTTAGTAATTACACTACCTGACAAAAGTCTTGTCACCTATCCAAGTTTTAGGAACAACAAATAATAACTTGACTTCTAGTTGATCATTAGCTATCAGAAGTGGCTTATATGTAAGGCAAAGGCCTCTAGATTACAATTGTTTTACCAATATAAACTGATCAAGCCTTGACTTTAAATTGTTTCATTAGGATAATAAGGTCTGACTTTGCTTAGATAAAAGTCTTGCCACTTAAAAGAAATAATGTATGATATAGAATATAAAGTAAGTGGAAAAAGAACGAATATTGTGTATGACTCTCATGAGCTTGGAGGACTGCATCCATACATCTCTGCAATGACTTAAATAACTGATTAATAAAGTCATCTGGAATGGCAAAGAAAGTGTTCATGCAGAGTTCATCAAGATTCTTTGGATTCATATTCAATGTCTCCTCCATCTTACACCAGACATGCTCAATAACGTTAATCTCTGGTGACTGGGCTGGCCAATTCTGGTGCACCTTGACCTTCATTGTTTTCAGGAACTTTGATGTGGAGACTGAAGTATAAAAAGGAGCGCTATCCTGCTGAAGAATTTGCCCTCTCCTGTGGTTTGTAATGTAATGGGCAGCACAAATGTCTTGATACCTCAGGTTGTTGATGTTGCCATCCAACTCCAAACCATAATTTTTCCCTCACCAAACTTGACTGATATATGTGAGAATCTTGGGTCCATGCAAGTTCCAATAGGTCTTCTGCAGTATTTGTGACGATTGGGATACAGTTCAACAGACGATTCATTTGAAAAATTTACCTTCTGCCACTTTTTCACATGATCAACCTAAAGTCAAGTTATTATTTGTTGCTCTTACAACTGAGATTGAAGACTTTTGTCTGGTAGTGTGTGTCTATATAATGTATAATAGTCTGTATGTCTTGGATTGACTGTTCTTTTATCTTTCAATAGCATGAGTGTGATAATTTCATCACGGTAATTGAAAAAGTCGGTGATTCAATGGTGGTGTGTGGGACAAGAGCAGGAACTCCTAAATGTTGGCTGCTGGTAAGTCTGTTGAAATTCTTGATTTTGATTGGCTGAAGGTTTGCAATAAGATCATTTAGTGCACAGATAGTTCTATTTAGATTTGAGTTTGAAATAAATGCACTACCCTCAAATATTAACCATAGAAACTCAGTGAAAGTTGCTAAAGCCTTCAATCCTCTGTGTGATCTCAAGGACACAGACTTTAGTACTTTACCAGCGAGTCGATGGAGATCAACCAATTCACTTATATTCGCAAAAACATTTGCAAAGTGGTAACATGTTTTTATAAGATATATATGCCCTTAGTTTTATGTACATACATTATCTGTCTTGCTCGAGCACGCACTCTCTCTGTTTGCCTGTGGTTAGTTGGTTAAAACTGAGAGATCTAACATTTGATTTGGTCAAATATCACACTGCAAAAACCAGTACTATTTGTAAATTGTCAATAACTTTTCAAATGACCACGGACTAAATAGGATAATCAACTGCGTGCCATGCATTAAAAGATTTTAAATGTGCTTTGCATTGGGCGGTTCTTTCCCTCCACCTCCACCTCTACAATTGTGCATATGAGTTGAGTTGATTAAATCACACATATACATATCCGCAAATACACATACAAAAGTACCTTTTAAAATATTAAAATATTTTCAGAGCGAAAAAAGATGATGGGACAAAGCTATTCCTGTAATGTTATTTCCTACTAAAACGTATCTGAAACCTTTGACCCGAAGGGAGCAGGATAAACTCCTCAGACAGAAGATGAGAGCTACATCTACTAATGTTCTGGGCAATCTGTAAAAGCTGCCTATTATACAGGGATTTAATACTCAGCTTTAAAATGTAAAATTCTAATAGAAATTATGTATATTGTGAAATAAAAATCTTTAATGCATGCCACTATTCTGTAGTCAAGGAGAGGATGTTAAAAGCCAAAGCACTGGGTTGTGGTGTCATATGAACTGAACCTGTGGTTCAGCTTTGCTATCAATTTGTCAATAACCAGTAGGCTATAAACATGCCAGATTACGGCCTGATCTGTTTTCTCTGGCACTAGGAGTTTGAGGTGTGCACCACAGACACTATTGGAGAAATTAGTTTTGCAATTACTTCAGAAGCTGAACTGAATTTGGAACAATTATAAGGGAACCTCACTTGCTTTCCTCCGGCTTAATTCCTGATTGGGGGTCGCCCCAGTGGAATGAACCGCAAATTATTCTGGCATATGTTTTATGTGGTGGATACCCTTCTAGCCACATATTAGCCAACCTTAAAATAGTTTTTGAAAAAATTCAATAATCATTATGATAAAAAAATAATATTACTGATATTACTGTTGTGTGGATCTTTTGTGGGCTTTATCCCATGTAAGGCAACCCATGCCTGCAAAATCCTGGTATGCTTGGCTATTCTGTCCTTTTTATGGTCGCATCCTCTGCACTATGAAAAGTACAAGAGCTGTCACTTGGGTGGTTTCTTTTCAAAAGGGACGCATTTCTACCTTAAGGGTCCATATTAGTAACTCAAAGGTATATATTAGTACCTAGAAATTTCGACAAGATAAAGCTTTGTGCTTTTTATGTATTATTACATACTGTTGGAAGAAATATGTGAAGACAGAACCCAGTCCAGTAAACTTGAACAAGCAGAATTTATTCATTGAGATGTGTTGGTTAGTCTGTAGTCATACAGCATCTTCAAGAAGTCAACGAGTCTGCAAGAGCCTACAGGAGTCTTTTACAGGTCTGCAGTCTGCAAGTTTTACCACAAGTTTAAAATCATGTCTAAAATGAGTCTGTTATATGTTTTTAGAAGGACATATAATATGTCCTAGAAGTGGCTAGGTGGAGATGGCTAAACAAAGCATGCAAATGAAGTAGGTAGGTAAATGAATAAACTTGCCAAGCCACTGACCACACAAGTTTATCAACAAAAGGGTTTCTTTACTCTGAAAGTGTCACCTAAAGACAAAGGCAGTCGTTAAGACCCTGCCAAAACATTTGCATCATTTTGGCTCAGTCGGAGCTCAGGAAGCAAAGTTTCAAATGAAATGATATAATTAAAAAAGCAAAGAATATAACTTTACAGTTATATACATAGATTATTGTTAATTTGAAACTAGATTATATAAATTTATATTTCCACAGTACCCTTGAGGTATTATTATTGTTTGAAAAGGTACCACCCAGGGAACCTTTTTTTTTTTACCTTTTTTTCCCTGTGAGTGTGACATCACTAGGCATGGGCCGGTATAAGGTTCTGATGGTATGATAACCTTGTATATAAATATCAGGGTTTTACAGTATGACAGTATTGAGATTACTGCTCTAAAATAACTTCTTTTTAAATGTCTGGGTAAAAAACAAAACCTTTTCCCCCTTTGTACACAATATATTTTAATTTGAGAAACATTTAAACTATTTTGGAACAGTAAACATGTCAGGCTGAATAATTCAAATGAATTATGGACTTCGGCTGTCTTTATTTGATTCAAAAACACAGATTATTTTACAATTTAAAACAGCAACTTTGGAGATCTTTTCTGCTGGAGATCCTACTCATACCTTAGGAATGGTATGGCAGAAAAATTGGCGGTTTTAAAACCTTGACTTTTCCAAACCATGGTATACCTTGAACACGGTGATCTCCATAGCTTAGACATCACATCTTGTTTCTGATTCATGTTGATATCGTTTGTCAGTGTCTTGTTCATAATTCATTCAAACTGCATCAAAGTTCTGTTGGAAATGGATCAAGACTTAAACTCTGACGTGGTTTGATTGAGACATGAACACAACAGGGAGTGTGAACGCACCATAAGATATGTTTATTGTTTAAGTTACAATCTAAAATTGCAGAAACGCCGCATCTGCTCAGACATGTCAGTTTCTCTTATGTATTGAAGACACTTATTGAGTATTGTTTGTCATCTTTCCAAGCGCTTTCTGTCGATTACTCGAAAAAGCGAAGGGAAAATGAGACCAATTTTCTGTCAGAGCTCAGCTGCTTTGGCAGAATTGAGGCTGTTTATTTAACTGCTTCTGCGTTATTGTGCACATTTCCATAACCTCTGTCTCTCTGCTGTGGGTGTGATTTATAACCGAATCATTTAACAGTTTCGTTTCGCCTCTGTGCTTGGATTAAAACCAGGCAGAACAGAAAGCATTATAATAAAATGAGAGTTTCCCATCCTGAAATGTGGGACGCATTGTTAGTGGATGATTAATATTATGAGGAAACAAGTTTTCAGCACATTTCTGATTTCAGAGAGTGCTAAAGGGTCTTCAGTGCTGTTTTCATAGAGAAAGCCTGAGGAGCACTGAATAATCACATCATCTCTCTCACCCAGGTAAATGACAGCACACTGACGGACATGTCTGAGGAAACAGCAGCATCTAACATCTTGGCACCTTTTCCCTCTCAGCGCTCCATCAGTCTGTCAGCAGGTAGGGGACAAGAGAGGAACGGAGGAAGGGAAAAGAAGATAATGTGAAGATGATGGGAGAAAACGCTGTGTGCTCTGCTCAGAAAGAACAGTGTGCATCACAGTAAATGCAAAAGAACAACTTACAAAGAGAACAACAATCCCTGTAGTATATGAAACAGAGAAATCTCTCTTTAGCGCTCTAAATGTCAGATACAAAGTTCATTATTTTATATGCCACACGGCCGAAAGGTCAACACTGATCCTGAAAGACGTTGAATGTCTCTGCAATGTCTTTATCTGTCAGTCAGAAAGAGGTAGTTTGCAGTTCATTCGCAGCCTTCTGTTTTAGTCTGAGTATCAAAGTATTGCAAACATTGCTAATTCTGAATCAAAGTGTAGCGGATTCTTTGATTTGACAGGACTGTGTAGTAACAGAGCTTTGGCTGATGGATATACTTATCTCTCTCTTTCTCTCTCCTCATTTAGATGAGAATCTGTACTCTGCTCTGTCAGCGGCTGCAGGACAGACTGGCTCTATCCGTCGCACATTCGGCTCCAAAAAGCAGCTGAAGACAGAGAATAAATGGTTACAAAGTGAGTTGACAGTTGTTATCTATACTACATTAAAGGTTTGGAGATTTTCTTGAAGGACGGAGCTAATGGATTCAGGTCTGTTATGACAGCAGAGCAAAAACAAAAGCTGTTTTGGAAATTATTTTTAAAATGTATATCATAAATAATTGCAATAAAACAGGATTTTAAACAGATTTTTAACTGAGCAGATAATACATTATGAAATGTTATTAGTCAATTATTGTATGTGCTCTTGCTCATTTATACCCATGCATGCTCAATATATACAGAAAATACAATCATGTATTCATTCATGCACAGATATCCATACATACACTTGTACTTCACCATACATAATGACTTGTTTACTCATTATACGCCTACAAACATATAGATACTCATATATTAGTCATATATACTAATGTGCATTTATGCACAGAAATTCATACAGTATTTACACTTGTACTCATTTATAGTCATATCTACTTGTGCACTCATTTATACTCCTTCATACATGTGGATAGTCGTATACTTGTATTCTCAAGTGATCTTTAATTATAATGTACGCATCCACATCTACTAATTTTTACCCAAATATACACTCATATACTCGAGTACTCATTTATACTCATATCTCATATATATATATATATATATATATATATATATATATATATATATATATATATATATATATATATATATATATATATATATATATATATATGTAAAAGTATTTATATGTATAATATGATGTTTAACAGAGCAAGGACAATTTTCACAGTATGTCTGAAAATATTTTGTCTTCTAAAGAAAGACTTATTTGTTTTATTTTGGCTAGAATAAAAGCAGTTTTAATTTTTTTTACCATTTTAGGGTCAAAATTATTAGCTCTATTAAGCTATATATTTGATAGTCTACAGAACAAACCATCATTATACAATAACTTGCCTAATTACCCTAACCTGCCTAGTTAACCTAATTTTTCTAGTTAAGCCTTTAAATGTCACTTTAAGCTGCATAGAAGTGTCTTGAAAAATATCTAGTCAAATATTATTTACTGTCATGTAAATTAGAAATGTGTTAAAATAATCTTCACTCCATTAAACAGAAATTAGGGGAAAAAATAAACAGAGGGGCTAATAATTCTGACTTCAACACACGCACACACACACACACACACACACACACACACACACACACACACACACACACACACACACACACACACACACACACACACACACTCAAGTACTCGTATACACTTATATACTTGTATACTCAAGTACTCACTTTTTCTGATACTTATATTAGCAAGTACACATATACACATGTTCTCATGTATTAATTCAGACAAAGATACAATATTTACTCATTCATAAACACGATAGCCTCAAATGTTTTTGAACTAATTTCATCTCTAAAGATTATGTAATGCATTTTAAATGTAAATTTATCCACTTGCAAAAATTAATCTAAATGTAATTGATTGTCTTCACTACAACTACTGTACTGTATATCAAAAGCTATCATCAATTTAGTTTATTAATTAAAGATCTCCAGATGTTTTTGTATAACAAATATTATAGAGGTACCATTTTAAAATCTTCATCGTAGTTATCCTTTAAAATAGGTAATTGCAAAATTTTGTAAAGATATAGATTTGAAATGTGTATCTGTAAAGATAAAGAAGAGAGTATTATTCATTTATTATATGAATGCATTTATACACAATTCTTTTGTTGTGTTCTTTGTTTGTTAAACAAGTTTAATTATTGAATTGGAATTCAAATAAAGATATGTTTTATTTTTAATGAGAATGCTGTTGATTTCAAAATTTGGCATATTGTCAATTTGCTCATTATATATGGGACATTTTTTTATTCATAAATGTAAATGGGCAGTGAAAAAAAAATAATTTTAATCACTTTAAAATAAAAATAAGTCATTACCTGTGTACGTTAAAAGAAACAAGAAATACCAAAGCAAAAAACTGTTAATCATTTTAAAGCCTTAAATCAACTCTGAATAATTGTAAATATTTTATATTTCTTCATATATTGTATTTATTTTATGTTATTGTTATGTTTTGTGCTCTAAAATTGCAATAAAAAGTGAGTTTATTAATATATATATATATATATATATATATATATATATATTTTTTTTTTTTTTTTTTTTTATTTATTTATTTTTTTTTTTAATTCCTGTCATAGAAGCTATATTTATAATTTAAAATGTCATTATTTAGTCTTCAGTGTTCACATGATCTTATATACAAATTCTGTGCTGATGATTACTGACAGTATAGTAAATTAGTGATAAAATTATTTTTGGAAGTTGTGATATATTTTATCAGCACTGTTTGATCAATAGAAAGTGTAAAAAACTGCATTTTTTAATTATGTATTTAAATAAATATATTATTTTTCAGTTTTGCTAGTAATGAAACCCAAATTATTGAGGATAAGTGAATGTTGCCATGTTGTGCCTTTCAAATACAGCTATACTAATAGCCCCACAACTGTTGAAATCAACTAATACTGCAAATGGTTTACTATACTTTCAAATGCAGCATAGTTTGAATCTATAACAATACCAAATGTCTTACCCTTCTTAGATCCGCAGTTTGCAGGAGCCGCTGTGATACCACACGAGGAGAAACTCAAAAATGAGATCTACTTCTTCTTCAGCGAAGTCAACAGCAGCTCCAGTCTAGATGAAGAGCCGTACAGGGCACGGATAGGACGAGTCTGCATGGTAACAAGCTTTTAGCAGTTCCTGCTTCATATACAGCACACTGCTGTAAGGACACAAGCTTTCGGATGACCTTTATATCTGTGTTTCAGGTCGACGAGGGAGGGCTTCAGAATGTGCTGCCTAACTCCTGGACTACATTCCTGAAGGCACGTGTGATGTGTGGGAAATCTGGTACTCCTGTACAGTACAACAACTTCAAGCAGGCTTTTGTTCTGACCTCTCATCTCCGCACTGGCTTGATCTACGGCATTTTCTCCAATGCCTGGTAAGCAGATGTCTGAGAGTCTGAGAGTGAGTAGGATGGTAGCATTTGACATCAGACTGCTGAATAATGCCTCTGGCAGAACTACATTCAACACAGAAAAACATCCCTATAGATTAACGCTCAAAACACATACTTATATATATACATTTTTGTGCCAAAATTTTGGTCGCCCAACAGTTTTGGCGTTTTAGAAAAGTTTTAATGACCTTCTAGATATAAGACTGGTCTCTGCATTAAGATATAAACAGATATGTGCACAAAATTGAGAAAGTTCAGAGTAAGATGGCTCCTGCTAGTAAAAGATGGTAATTAGTATGCATCCATATACCAGACCCAGAGTCTATCTTATAATTTTTGTGTTTTTTTTAAGCTTTTTTCCTGTCCAGGCAATCCCATACTGCCTCTATAATACTATATTAAGGTCTGGACTCTGTGGAGGCCATTTCATGACTGTTATATTTTATAAATATCAAGAATATCTATAAATATCATATAATTTTATTCACTCATTTTCTTTTCCGCATAGTCCCTTTATTAATCTGGGGTTGCCACAGCGGAAAAAAATCGACAACCTATCCAGCATATGTTTTATATATGTTTCAGCTGGAACCCATCACTGGGAAACTCATATAATGTCAGAATCAATAATCAAATCAAATCACTTTTATTGTCACATCATCAGCAGCACGTGTACTATGATGAGTGAAAAACTTAGGTGCTGGCTCCAGACAGTGCAAAATACAGACAGTGCAACTTACAACAGCATACTCCCAAAAAAACAAAACAATATACAATTGGCAATGTTGACAGTAATACGTAGAAGGCAATGATTATAAGTACAATATAATTTTCTATAAAAATCATTACTTTTTAGTTGAAAAACAAGAGATTATTATATTAATTATATTATATTATATTATATTATATTATATTATATTATATTATATTATATTATATTATATTAATTATTTTATATTATATTTTATTATATTATATTAATTATATTATATTTAATTATATTATATTATATTATATTATATTATATTATAATATAAATAATTATGCTAACATGACTAATCTAATGGTGGCCAATGACTTTTGCACAGTACGGTTTATTAAAAAAAGCCCTTACACATAAAACCACATTTTCTCTAATGAAAGTTACATACTTTTTACCATCTTAAATGTGCAACTTAAATTTCCTGAAGCAAGTTATAAAATGTAATTAGTGTTAAGTATGCAAAGTGTGTGTGTTGGTGCAGATGGGAGTGATTTTTGTAAGGTAGCACAGTTAAAACACAAAGCTAGTTCCACTTTTAGTTTTGATAAATTTGTTTTGGCTTGACCTTTATGATGAAATGTCATTTATAGCAAATGCCATTTGCCTTTGTTTTAATGTAATTTATAAACCATTTCTGTTGGTTTTATAGGTCTCATTCATTTTTTAAGGGATTTGTTGTGTGGTGAGGGGAAGCAAAATACATTTTTATAATGTTTGTAGATGTTTTGCTGGTCTATGGGTAGCCTGTTTTACATTATTTGTTAATGATTTTTTAAAATGTGACTTAGACTATACTTGTACTGTATGATTTTCCACCTTTCAACAATACAATATACAAAAACCGAAGATAAAGTCTTGTCCAACAATTTTTTTCTGGAAAATACAGTACACTACCTGACAAAAGTCTTGTCGCCGATCACAGTTGTAAGAGCAACAAACAATTACTTGACTTCTAGTTGATCATTTGGAAAAGTGGCAGAAGGTAGATTTTTCTGATGAATCATCTGTTGAATTACATCCCAATCATCACAAATACTACAGAGGACCTATTGGTGAAGAAAAAATCATAGTTGTGGGGTTACATTCAGTATGGGGGGTGCAAAAGATATGTAGAGGATGACAACATTAACAGCCTGAGGTATCAAGACATCTGTGTTGCCCATTATATTACAAACCACAGGAGAGGGCAAATTTTTCAGCAGTGTAGCACTGCTCCTCAGATTTCAGCATCCACATCAAAGTTCCTGAAAGCAAAGAAGATCAAGGTGCTCCAGGATTGGACAGCCCAGTCACCAGACATGAACATTCTTGATGAACTGGGGAGTCCTGCAAGAACCTTTTCTTTGCCATTCCAGATGACTATTAATAAGTTATTTGAGTCATAGCAGAGATGTATGGATGCAGTCCTCCAAGCTCATGGGAGTCAAACACAATATTCATTCTTTTTCTACTGCACCATGACTTTATATTCTATACTGTACATTATTTCTGTTAAGTGACAAGACTCATGTCTAAGCAAAGTCAGACCTTACTGTCCTAATTAAATAATTAAAAATCAAGGCATGATATTTTATTTTGGTAAAATAATTGTAATCTAGAGGCCTTTGCTTTTCATATAAGCCACTTCTGATACCAAATGATCAACTAGAAGTCAAGTTATTATTTGTTGTTCCTAACATTTATGTAGGTGACAAGACTTTTGTCAGGTAGTGTACAGATATACAAGTTTTAATATCATATTAACAGTGTCAATATTGGTTGACATTGTATATTTAAATATATATTCCCCCTCTTTTTACATAACAATCACATAAAACCAATTAATTAAAGCACAAATAAATAAAATAAACTGTGATGTTAAATGCAATCTTTGGCAGATTTCAAAATGACAAATTTTTGTACAGTTCATTACATTCTTACAGATCTTCACTTGAAGTCTTTTGTTTTGGTCTTTCATTCATTCAGAAAAAAATGTATAGAATATGAGCCTTTTCTTATTTTTTTTTCCCTTGAAAAATTTAATTATAAAATTTGGTTAACTTGGTTAAAACAAATGGCAACACAGTGGCACAGTGGGTAGCATTGTCGCTTCATAGCAATAATTTGAAATTGACATTTCTGTGTGGAGTTTGCATGTTCTCGTGTGGGTTTCCTCCAGGTGCTAAGGTTCCCCCCCGCAATTCAAAGACATGTGCTATTGGTGAATTGAATAAGCTTAATTAGCTGTAGTGTATGTGTGTGAATGTGAGAGTTTATGAATGTTTCCCAGTACTGGGTGGTGGCTGGAAGGGCATCCGCTGTGTAAAACATGTGCTGGATAAGTTGGCAGGTTCTTTCCGTTGTGATGACCACTGATGAATAAAGGGACTAAGCCAAAGGAAAATGAATGAATAAATAAATGAATCAATCAATCAATCAATCAATCAATCAATCAATCAATCAATCAATCAATCAATCAATAGTTAAAACTTAATAACACACAAAACAGGCAAAATAATCTGCCACTGGTGAAAGCAAAATATATATATATATTTTTTTTGACATACGATTATTTAGCTTACCCCATTGGCAGATTGTTTAGCTTGCTTTTAGAAAAAACTCACTTAATGTTGGCATTTTATTTTTTAAAACAAGACAATATGTTTGCTTGTCTAGAAAAGGCTTCTTGATTTAAGAATGTTTAGATATTTGGATTAGAAACAAAGACGAAAATCTAAGTAAGATAAGCAAATGTTGCAGTGTAGATATCTTATCACCACATCACAACTGATTCATTTGCAGCCCGTTTGGTCTGCTGTTTGTTTTTGATGTGCAATATGTATTTAATATTGGTTTCAGATCTTCAAAAGATATAAAGCATTTCACTAATTTTGTAGATAATGCTTCTGTGAAAAACGTATCATGAGTTAAAGACCAAAATGTAAAAAATAATTATCAGCTAATTAGTTTTTGCATATGAGCGAAGGTGTACAGTAATGCACAGGCTTCAAAAATCTGTGTCTCCTGTTTATGTTTTTCAACAGGAACACGACCGTAGTATGTGCGTACTCTATTGAAGATATTGACAAAGCCTTTTCTTCATCCAAACTGAAGGGCTACAACTCACCGTTGGCAAATCCACGTCCTGGAACGGTAAACACACAAAGTCAAAGCAAAGTCAAAATTAGCTTAACAGAGGTTATACAGTATTTTTAATCACGTTCTTATGCATTTTAACACATCTATTAGATACTAAAACAAAAACACAACCTGATTCATCATTTGTGTGGTCTTCCTCCATCCAGTGTGCTTTCAAGAATAACACTCAAGCTCATAACCAGAAGATCCTGAGTGTGATCAGGGATCACCCAGAAATTGAAGAAGTGATCGGCCCGGTCCATGACGTTCCTCTGGAGTTGTCTGTTCAAGACCACTTCACTCATATTGTGGCAGACACAGTCTTGGCTGTCAATGATGAACACTACAGCATCATTTATCTGGGCACAGGTACAGTAAACTGCAGAGAAATGTGCTAAAGAGCATGAGTAATTGAGATTTTTTTATAGCTAGAGATGCATTGATATAAGGATTTTTGATGACACTGACAAATAGTAATTTTCATATTATTTGGTAGCACTTTACCATAAGCCTTTATATATAATGTACTATAAAAGCATTTTAATGCATTATTTATGCTGCGTAATGCACCTCGTAATGTACTGTATGATGTCATGATTGATTGTCACTGCAGTATTTGTTTATTCATTAGTACACATTCAGAATGTTTAATGCATTCAATCATGACAAAGAACTGACTTCAGTAATGTGCAAGAATAAATCACAGTACAAAATACATTATGAAAGCTTTTATGATGTATATATTTTTTTTAAATTAACTTTAAGTGTTTATTTTAAAAGGAATACTTTATTTTTCTTCTCACCAGATACATTTTTTTATTAAAAATAACAATAAAAAACTAATATTGTAAAATTTTATTATAATTTAAAAAAAATGTTCTTAATATTTCTAAATGAATAAATTATAAAATGTCATTTATTTTCTGTTGAATTTTACAGCTGCATTTTTTTTCAGAAATCATACTAATGATTTGGTGCAAAAAAAGTATATTATGTTACCATTTAAATGACAATTTTTTAATATAAAACCTTCATTAAACACAATTCATCAAGCACACATTAATATGGATAAAATATGATTGAGCAGCAATAATAACTGATCACAATAAAGCAGCCAAATTAGCATGTTAAAATGATATCTGAAGGATCATGTGACACTGAAGACCAGAGTAATGAAATGTCGAGGTGATAGAGCTTTTTCAGTAGCAGCTCCAAGACTTTGGAACAATCTTCCACTTTCCTTAAGAACATCTCCTACTTTGGAGTCTTTTCAGAAGTCACTGAAAACATTTTTTTTTATTTAGCATTTAATCACGTGTAGTAAGTTTTTGTGTTTTGGCTCCTTCCTTGCAAGTTTGCATGTATTATATGTTTTATGTACAGCACTTTGGTACCCATTGTGGTTGGTTGAAAGGGCTCTAGAAATAAAATGAGTAGAGTTAAGAGTAATATTCCTGAATTTACAGACTTTGAATCACAAGAACTGAACATATTCTAAAATATATCCATGCTTACTTTAATATTTCACAAGAATATTGAAATGCAGCCTTGGTGAGACTATAAGAAACTTCTTTCAAAAAAACAAACAAACCTGAATGCTAATTAAAATTTCTATAACTAAATACAGAATACATCAAACATTCATTATGGCATCCCATACATTTTTCTCTCATTCTGTTACTGTTTTGTTAATCTTTTGTAATGCAGTTTTTCTTGTGTCTTCTGTACAGAAAAAGGTAAAGTCCTGAAGGTGCTCCACACCATAGAAGGAGCCTTTATCATCGCACAGTACTCCTTATTCCATGACGACAGTCCTGTCACCAACATGGCCATCGACCCCAAAAAGGTAGAGACCTGCTTTTTGAAACAAGACACTACAAGTGAAAAACTAAATAAATATATTTTAGTCAACATTGGAAGTGGTTTATCACCTTTCATCAAATCATTTTAAAACTATTGAACAACACCCATTTTGGTTTCAGGACAGTTTAGATTTTTTTTTATCCACTTCGAATGTTGACTACTGTAGATAACATCACTTGAATAAATTATAATAATAGTAAATATAATATATATAATATGTAAATGATAACCATATGAAATATGTAAATGTTTAATTAAATATGTGCAAATTTGCATAGAGGTCTAGCACAAACATTTAAGCATTGGATAAAGTCACATTTAAAATACTTGTTTGTTTTTATTTATTTCTTTATTTGACAAAAGGAATTTTGGGAATCTTTTTTATGTATCACTCCATAATTCAGAAAATGGTGTACAGTTGAAGTCAGAATTATTAGCCCTACTGTCAAATATTTCCCAAATTATGTTTAATAGAAACATAATTTGTCTTATTTGATTTATTTTGGCTAAAATGAAAGCAGTTAAAAAAAAAAAACATTTCAAGGTTAATAGTGTTAGCCCCTTATATGTGTTGATTAACTAAGATGCCTAATTAACCTAATATAGCTTTTAAAGTACACTTTAATCTGAATACTAGCATATTAAAAAATATCTAGTAAAATCTTATTTACTGTCATCATGGCAAAATAAATTAAAGAATATATATATATATATATATATATATATATATATATATATATATATATATATATATATTTCAGGAGGGCTAATAATTCTGAAATTTGAACTGTATACATAATCTGACAAATTAAATCCCTCTGTATAAATCTTTATAATATACCTATGTATAAAAATGTTTGGTGTATATGAGTCCTGCTTGGAAAAATAGTCCAAACTCTCAAAAATGATGTGCACTGTGAACGAAAAACCTGCCTACAGTGTCTTGTTTTACATTAAAATAGGCCAATTTTAGCCTGCAATGCTGGATCACATTATTCTACTGTAATATAATAATATTTAACATTTTTACTTTACAGCGAAATGTAATTCAAAGGCTGTTCACATAGTTTTAAAAAATAGTGTTTGATCATAGGAGGCAGATGGCGCTTTCACCTCTGTATTGTGCTTTGTGCCAGGGTCATCTCTACATTGGCACACAACTTGAAGTGCAGCGCCTCCCTCTGGCGGACTGCGGTCGTTACGGTCTCAGCTGTAGGGAATGCATCCTTTCACGGGACCCATATTGTGCGTGGGACGTGCACAAGAAGAAGTGCACTGCGATCACCACAGGCAGCATTAACACCGGGTACATATGCACTAGCTAATGTAATAAACCAACAAATGATGCATCACTGCTTTCATTTCTGAAGTAAACCGATTTTTGTGTCTTTCTTTTTGAAATCAGAAGCCTTATTCAGACGCTTGACCACTCTAATGCCTCAATCTGTGGCGATGCTAAAGGTAGGTTGTTCAAAATATTTTTTGTTGTATTGTATTACATTACACTTTACAGCACTGACTGAGAAATTTGAAAGCGTTCCAAACTGTTTCAGCATCCTCCTGTTTCCTCTGAAACATCCAGTTTTCATTCCTTTCTTATCACTTGCCTGGGAGTATTTAATTTGGAACTTGTTAACCTTAAGTTACTTTGAAATAACTCAATAACTTGAAATAATAACATGCTTGTCATGCATATATTAATATATATTTGAGATAATGCTTATTTTATAAATTAAATATTTATATGTAATACAAAGTCGATGTAAATATAAATATAGGTAAATATTTAGTTGAATTTTTTTGCAATTTAGGTATTTTTTATTTATATAAACACAGTATTTATACACAGTGAGTACACACAATTAATGTAAATACAAACTTATTGTGGATGCGATCAGTCTTTTGAAAGCACTACTTTAGGCCTGTCACAATAATCAATATATTGACTTATCACACAAAACATGAACATGACCTCAATCATTTTTGGTGTTTTTGGTGCTGTAATATATATATCACCTTGTAATGAAGTTTACGGCCCTTTGGCCGCCGGGAAGAAGGAGGCGGAGAACCGACGCCGGTTTAAAATATTTATTAATAACAATGACGGCAGCTCCTCACGGAGACTGCCGCCTAAACCAAAAACAAACGGACGGCAGCTCCTCACGGAGACTGCCGTCAAACTGAAAGCAAAAGTAAAATAACATGCCCGAGCCCGGTCCTCTCTCGGCTTCCTCTGCCATCGGTCCTCCTTTTATGGTCCAGAGCTCCTTCCGTGGGATCCGAGGCAGGTGCGCACCGCACGTGTATCCACTTACGCGGTGGCCTCACCCCGTTCCCACGGCTCTCGGCCACGCCCCCTCGCCACATACCCCCATCTCCCATCACAGGCCGGGGGCACCCCGTGGCTGTGCATACTCCGGGGGGGGGGGGGGGGGGGGGGGGGGGGGGGTTTGGCGCCGCAGCACCCGCAAGACCTATATGAGACGGGCCGAGAGAAAAGGTGATGGAAAAAAAAGGAGGAAAGACAGAGTAGACCGAGAAAGGGGAGAGAGGAAAAAAAAAAATAATAATTGGGGTTCGGTTCTCCAGACACGCTGCCACTCGGTCCTCCACCAGCTGAGAGATGCGACGACGTGCTGGGAGCCCTGTGGAGGAATCTATCCACCCGTCCGTCTTCTGGCGTCCGGCGGCGGTTCTCCTGGCTGGCTGGCGGCATTTCTGGTCTCCTGCTCCGCTCCCGCTTCGGTGGATGGATGCAGGCTCTGGCATCATGGCGGATCGCGGCGACTCCCCCGGGTTCTGTGGGATGGCTCCCTTCAGCTCTTTCCCTTCCGGCGGTGAGCCCCGCGTCCCCTGCTCCTCCCCATGCTGGGAGACGGCAGCAGGCAGATCCTTTCCTCGCCAGCCTCAGGCCGCCCCGGCACTCTGGGCAGACGGACGGGTTTCTCCCCCACTCGGGTTAACTCCCGAACACTCGCCCCCTCTCTCAGCTGCGAGGGCATCTGGACAACGCGTCCCTCCTTCTCCCGGGTTTCGGCACCCCTGTAATGAAGTTTACGGCCCTTTGGCCGCCGGGAAGAAGGAGGCGGAGAACCGACGCCGGTTTTAAATATTTATTAATAACAATGACGGCATCTCCTCACGGAGACTGCCGCCTAAACCAAAAACAAACGGACGGCAGCTCCTCACGGAGACTGCCGTCAAACTGAAAGCAAAAGTAAAATAACATGCCCGGGCCCGGTCCTCTCTCGGCTTCCTCTGCCATCGGTCCTCCTTTTATGGTCCAGAGCTCCTTCCGTGGGATCCGAGGCAGGTGCGCACCGCACGTGTATCCACTTACGCGGTGGCCTCACCCCGTTCCCACGGCTCTCGGCCACGCCCCCTCACCACACACCTATACAAAATACATTACTTGCAAAATTTTAGCTGATTTTAACATCTCTATTGGATGTGTCAGTGTCAGTATGGGTAAAAAAACACTTTAGTATTAACTATAAATTACCAACTGAAAATAAATCTGGTAGCAGATATTGCAGCCTCTGTTACTTTTTATCTTGCACTTTTTTTGTTAACATTTATTATTATTTATCTGGGATATACGTTTTCAGATTCTGATTCCAATATGTAAATTGTCAAAAGTACTATAATCAAATGAAATATTCTTAAGAATAAATGTAATGTAATGACTAAGGCGTTGTACTTTTACTTAAAAAAAAAAAAACTACAATTAAAATAAAAGGAAATTTAATGTATATGTATGTATGTAAGTATCTATGTATGTATGTATGTATGTATATATGTATGTATGTGTGTGTGTGTGTATGTATATATATATAGATGCGTGTGTGTGTGTGTTCATTAATTTTCCTTTTATTTTAATTTTGTTTTTTTTTTCATTTACAGATTTTATTTAAAGATACAATTTTAATTATTTTTCTTTTTTTTAAATATTTCCTAAATTATGTGTGACAGAGCAGGGAAATTTTCACAGCATGTTTGATATTATTTTTTTCTTCTGGTGAAAGTCCTATTTGTTTTATTTTGGCTAGAATAAAAGCAGTTTTTAATTTTTTAAACACTATTTTAAGGTCAAAATTATTACCCCCTCGTTAAACCATCATTATACAATAATATATTATATAATAAACCTGCCTAGTTAACCTAATTAACCTAGTTAAGCCTTTAAATGTCGCTTTAAGCTGTATAGAAGTGTCATAAAAATATCTATTAAAATATTACTTTCAGTCATCATGGCAAAGATAAAATAAATCAGTTATTAGAAATAACTTATTAAAACTATTATGTTTAAATACGTGTTGAATAAACAAACAGGGGGGCTAAAAATTTGGGGAGGCTAATAATTCTGTCTTCCAACTGTATATTGCTAAATAAATAGGCACTGTCCTTTATGTACACTATAAGTACCACATAATCATTTCATCACACTAAAACATTTCCCACCATTCTCTAAAACAGCTCCTAAAGCCCGCAGCACTATCCCCAAAGAAGTTTTAGTAGATAAAGATGGGCCGGTCCTGCTGCCCTGCCCCGTTCGCTCCTATCACGCCTCTTACCGCTGGGAGAAAGACAACTGCATCAAGACGTACCCCTGCACCATCTCAGGCTCCTCCTGCGTCCTGGCTCCGACCCCCGAGCTGCCCTTGAAGGAGGGTGTTTTCCGTTGTCTGGCGGAGGAGAGCGGCCTGCAGCAGGAGGTGGTGTCCTATAAGCTGGTGTTCAACGGTGGGCCACTCTCCACCTCTCTGGCCTCCACACTGGGCTCCACTCTGCTGCTGGCTGTCACCGCACATTGGCTCCTGTAGATCCAGATTAAGGAAGAAACCAGTGTTATGCTAAGGTCAGCAGAGCATGAGTTCAGCTTAACTGCAGGAGCGGCTGGTCTCGGTATAAACTGAGCTTCTTGTGTCTTATTCGGAGCAATCACTATAGAGCTGCACGATTAATCGGTAAAAATCGCTAGCTTAATTCAGACACCCACATTATAATAGTTTAATTATTTTTTTTATATTTTATTTATTTATTTTATTTTTTTCAAAACAGTTCAGAACAAAACAAACAAAGAAAACATTTTAAAGGAACATGGAAGCAAAAAAAGGCATACCATACAAGTGTCAAAGTTCACCAAATACAATCTCATTTACATTGTTTCTATTGTTGATAAAATGTTGCTATATAAAATTTTATTAAGGGTTACATATGAAAGATCAACAGGCTACAAATATATATAAGTAAAAGCACCACAATAAAATGAATGATATACATTTTTTAACAATCTGTAATTTGTGTGTTTATTAAAGCTTTGATGATTATAGTTGTACAGTTGGTTCAAACCTGCATTCGATTTATTTTTTTCAGACAGTGTTACTATTTCTGTTTTATAAATATTATAATTGCCACAGAAGGTCTGGGGTAAGTTTAAACACACTGATGTCTACAGTAGCGGTAGATTAAATTATATTAATTTACATATAAATATATCTGAGATTAAAAAAATCTAAGCAACTTGACGCTTCAAATGAAGGTTGTAGTAATTACACTGTCAACTTCAACTATTAAAAAAGTATTTGTCACTCAATAATGTGTTCAAGCGATTCAAAAATGCTGATTCATCAGGTAATGAAACGTTCCAAGTTTTTATAAATGAGTCGTTGAATTGTTCATTTAAATTGAAGTTAATTTAAATTATAACCATTTAAATTAAAATTATATTATTATTAAATTATAAATTATCCGTTTAAATTATATATAATTATTTTTTAATCTGCAGTTAATTAAAATTTCGTCTGAACATCGAATAAATGATTATTTTCTGTAATAATGTCATCTATTCAGGATCATGGGAGAATCGTGATCTCTAATAATAAATAAATTGCGATTTTATCCAAAATCGTGCAGCTCTAAATCACAAGATTTATTCTTTTCTTTGAAGGGCCGAGAAAATGCCTACTATCGTCTCATTTAGCGAAACGCTTGACCATTACCAAACTCCAATGTTATGTATAACATGAACTTATATGTAAGTGAACTTTCATCCTGCCATCTGCCTGAAGCCAACATTTAGACTTATATACTGTATGTTTAAATATCTAATACATGAGGTTTGTGTACATTGCTTGCAAAATGTTAGTGCCATCATTCAGATGTTTCAGAGGACTGCTTTGCTAAGACATGGAATCCCAATCAGTTCTTTAACAGTTTGTTTTCTCATTTACACTTTCCAGAGAAGTTCAGTCGCATTTAGTCAAACGCATCAGTACTATCAAATCAGATTCAATCAAATCACACAATAAGAAAGGCGATTGACAGTATGCATAATACGAATCAGTAATGCAAACAACATCGAATAAACGACAGATTTAAATTTAGCTTTAAAATATTATTATTCAGTTTAAGTTGGTTCAGTTCATAATAAAAGGATTGTTCACTCAAACATTGGTAATTTATTCACCCTCAGGCCATCCAAGATGAAAAATCTGATTTTTTTCTTGAGCAGAACATTGAAGTTTTTTTTTCTTGATGACTCACAAAGTGGAGGTCAATGGTTTTGGTACTTGTTACAATGGTACTTGTTAACAATATTATTATTCATGACACCTGACGATATATTTAAATCTTGTGAAGATAATAGCTTGTTTTTAGGAAAAATACAGAAAGCCTGCATTTTGGACAATGGTAACAGAATTTGTCTTATTGTTTGACTTTAGAAAAATTAACTTAAAGTCAAGAGAAAACCTGAAAAGTTTTTCAAAATTTGGAGTCCCTTTCTAGGATTCCTGAAGGAAGCTGATACAAATCTTTTCTCTGTGTAACTTGTATAACCTGCGATTGATATACCATTATTGTTATATGATGCACCTTTATATTATTATTGTTATTTTTAGTTATTTATTTTATTTTGTATGTTTGATTTTGATTTCTGTTGTACATGCTACAAAAATTAATATAGACCGTGAGAAAAAAACTAAAACTTGTGAATTTTGTGAATAAGTCTTGTGAATTAAAACTATTAAAACCGAACAATATTTATAACATTGTTTATAGTACAACATAGTATTTATAACAACACAGCTATGTAATGTACATAATGTGTATAACATAACATATGACAGACCTCATTGTGCTGTATCAATAGCTATGTCTTTTGTTTTCTCAACATGTGTACCTTTTGACCCTAAAAGTGTGCCTTTGTCTCTTAAAGGTTGTACTGAAGAAAAAAGTCACCTATACATCTTGGATGGCCTGAGTTAGAGAAAATCAACAAATTTTGCATAATTATTTCTTTATGAATTGACTTGTTTTTACAACTTTAGTAAAGTATTACTTTATTATTGTGTAACATTGAATACACCAATGTTCATTATCGTTTAATCTTTGTGCCTAACACATGAACTAATACAACTTGAAATGCTTAAATACATTAGTTTTGCTATTCGTTTAAGTTAATTGGTTATTTAGCATACACCTAATGGTGTTACCAAACTGAACCTTATTTTAAAGTCTTACTTTTTTGGTATGTAGAATTGTAGAGGAGTACAGTACGTGCTGAAACATAATACTGTTATAAATCCTTCAGTATTTTCCATTGTGTGCCATTAGGACAGTTCTGAAGCCTTAAAACAAGGATGAGTCTCTGCAAGGGCCACATCCGAAGCACAACTTGCAAACTGAGCAGAACCTGCAGAATCTGCTGGCTTTGTGTTTCCATTGAGTCATTGCGAATGTTATTTCAGGAGTACATGCAGCTGATTTGTTTTGCGCCTGTTTGCAAGTTTGAAATCACTTATCAGTCACAGTTTGAAATATGAGCTGTAAAACGATCCTATACGAGACACAGATTCAACTGCTTTTGCTCAGTGGGTGAACAGCGATAATAACCGGAATCCATAGCAAGCGGATAGTTTCTCTCAGTACATCACTGTGTTTAACAAACACTCTTTAATGCCTGTACTTTTCACGCTCATGAAACATCTTTCGCATCCATACGAAATAAGCTTCGGTGTGTGTAATATAGAGTTGCATTTTGTAGTGTAAAGGGGCTTAATTATGATGTTGTTTTAATTGTAATGCTGCATATGCTGTTCTTCACCATTGCTGCCTATGGGAATAGAAAGTATTCCTGATGGATCTAAAGAGCCGAGGTGTTCCGAGAGCGAATCTGCCATCATTTTACTTCAGACCATTTCATTTCATTCCCACTTCAGCTTAATATCTTTATGGTGGTCATCATCATATAAATGTATATTACGGAAATGCTCAAATTAAACAAATTTTTAACTAGCACACTTCTAATTCGTCATCTAACGCACACTATTTCTGTATTTTCTCTCTCTCTCTCTCTCAGAGCAACTGACCCCAAATGCCAATTTTGTCTTTAACCTCGTTCTTTCCTTGCTGTATTTTGGGAGCAGGAGTGAATCAATGGTGTTAGGAACTTATTGATCACTAATTAACCAGAAGTGCATTGTGTTTTCAGCTGATGGATGTTGTGACTCCTTAGTTAGGTCTTGTGTTGTTCTGTTTCTTGCTCTACTCGTGACATGTTTATCCTAAGCAGCTAAAACGCTAAAAGGAGTTGTCTTTGCTTTTGTACTTGATGTTTAGACATATGGCAAGCCAATAGAACATTTAATACTAGTTTTAATATTCATGTTATTGGTAGATAATATGGTTCAAGCCCCAGCTGGGTCATTTGGCATTTCTGTGTGGAGTTTGGGTGTTCTGGTTTCCCCCACACTCATGCACTATTGGTGAATTGAATAAACTAAATTGGCCGCAGTGTATTTGTAAACATAAGCTGGATAGTTGGTGGTTAATTCCACTGTGGCGACCCCAGATTAATAAAAGGACTAAGCCGAAACAAAAGGAATGAATAAATGAGTAGTAGCTAATATAAGATAGTATTTCCATTAAATAAGTATTAGTATTTTTTTAATTATTGTTTAGCGACTAGTGTTTTTTTTACTAATGGTATTCTGGGTTCACACCAAATGCAAAGAAAATGGGATTGCATCACTAGTTTACTCGTGAAATTCTGCTTCAATTGATATTTGAACTTGTTCGAACAATGCATTTGATGAAAATTCAATGCATTGGTGGCAAGCACATTGCGCATTCCACATCATTTCACCCGCCTAGAGGAAATTTGCCTATATTCACACTCGCACTGAATTTATATGTAATTTGCTCATGTGAATCCTTTAATTTGCATCTGGTGTGTACTTATTAGTAGACACTAGTACCTACTAGTACTTGTTCATTAAATACAAGTATTTTGTTCATTAGTGATGCCTCATTCACACTAGCAGCAACTTTGTAGCTGCCTGTCGCTCTGGGTGGCGGTGTACAAGGAGGATCACCTGACTTCTATTAGTGTTTCTATTGGTTGACGATAAAAAAAGTCATTCTTCATTTACAAATAGTTGAAGGATCTCTGTCGCCTCGCTTGACATGCCCACCTTGTCGCCACTGGTTGCGTAGACGGAACTATCAGTTGAAGTGAACAGTCACTTGTCACTTAGCCGCTTTGAGTTGCTCGTAGGGTGAATGAGGCTTGAATACCCTGCTGAAAAAACAGCATAAACCAGCCTAGGCTGGTTGGCTGATTTAAGCTGGTCGACCAGCCTGGTTTTAGAGAGGTTTTGGCCATTTCCAAGCTAGATTCTAGCTCATTCAAAATCAGCTATGTCCATCTTAAACCAGGCTGGTCAAGCTGATTTTAACTGGTCATTTTCCAGCCTGGCCAGCTAAGACCCCTAAAACTAAACCCAGCTAAACCCAGCCAACCAGCTTAAGCTGGTTTAAACATTTTTTTTTTCAGCAGTAACAATTCTATTGTCACTAATAGCAAATTTGAAATGCTTGCCATTGGTTTCTATAGAGACCGTCATTTGTATATCAACGGTTCAGTTTTGACTAGTATGTATTCATTTTCAACTGTGATTAGTACATAATTTTAATAGTTTGCATTAGTTATTTTTAATTTATTTTAGTAATTACTTTAGTTCTTTTTTGATACCTACTAACTTTAGAATACTAATCCCTATTTTAAATAAGTAGTAGCTAATGAATAAGAACTAGCATCTAATACACACTACTAGTATCTAATGAAACCAAAAAAGTATATTTTAAAAAGGTACTCGTATTTAATTAATAAGTGAAAATGAAATTCTAAAAATTACTTATAAATTTACTTATTAAATTACTTAAAAAACTAGGGTCCCACTTTATATTAGGTGACCTTAACTAATATGTACACCTAAATTAACAATTCATTACAATGTACTTATTGTGTAAATACATGTTTTTACATTGTTCTTATGCTTGATTAAATACCTGTATGTAATTACATTTGTAATTACACTGTTGACCATCCCTTACACCTTAACCCACTCTTAAACCTACCAATACCACCAAACTTGTTCTTAACCAACCCTTATCCTAACTTAAAAGCTCCACAAGTGTTCTCAAATACATTATGAACACAGTATGTATTTGTTTTGATGTGAGTACATAGTAGTTAAGGACACTTAATATAAAGTGTGACCAAAACTAGTACTAGTTGCATTGAAATACATACTAGTGTGCTATAAAGGTTAAATGTTTAAAAGGCTTGCCATATTAGGCATAATATCCAGATGTTCAAAGCCATGTAAATAGTCCAGGGACTGACCGCGGTGTCGCTTTACATTAGTGCGTTAGCTACATATGCTAGCCCATCTGTTTGCATGCCGAATGCCACAGCACTGTCACCCTCTGTGTACTCGTACCTCTGTCTCTTGGCCAAATGTGCTACACTGCACTAAATGCAGGAACGTTGTAGTGCCAAACCAATGTTGTGTCAATTTTTTTCTCAAGCTTTTCTAACTTTTCCACTGTGCTTCGAAGCCAAACGTTTACATGTAGTTAGCTGTATCTAGACGCACACACACTGACACATTATTAATAGACTCTCTAAATCTCTTTCGCCAGTGTAAATGACACAGGGTTCTTCAATATAGCGCATAAACACAACAACAAATGTAAACAACTGTTAAATGTTTTTTGTTTTGTTTTTTTAACTATATGGTGTTGTGAGGATAACTTAAAGGGATAATTCACTCAAAAATTGTTTTAGGGATCATGAAAGGGGGATACCTTGAAAGTTTTTTGAAGAGAGAATTTTCAGTTTTTGAGTGAGCTGTACCTTTAAGGCCACTGTGTTTTTGTTGTCTGTCATTTGCTATGCCTTGTGTTTGTTTAGGACTTGTGGCAGGGAGTGTTTTCTCATTTAGCACGGTTTACTGCTCAAAGCATCTTGCAGTTGTGTAAGCTTGCACTTAATAATTCATATTTATAACCTGTTGCCAAAAGTCATAGCAATTTTTTCTAAAGGGATTAAAGACATTGTAAAATACAGAAACATATAATTATACAATAAATGTTTCCCTGAAAATGTGCATTAAAATAAACAACATAAATATTTACTATATTGTGTTTTTTTTTATTTTTGATTGCTTAGCAACTTTGTTCCAGTCATGGCTTGC
Organism: Danio rerio; assembly: GCF_052040795.2. Taxonomy (NCBI): domain Eukaryota; kingdom Metazoa; phylum Chordata; class Actinopteri; order Cypriniformes; family Danionidae; genus Danio; species Danio rerio. Next base: position 33,659,775 of record NC_141036.1, on the reverse strand, counting down.
CAATAGATACTTCTTGTTGAGTCAGATGTTGTTAAATCAAACATCGTCACAAAGAACATGAATAATATTTGCTATATTAATCATTAACGTTGTTGCTGTTCTGTTTACACTTGGGGTTTTTGAAGTCTTCATGACTTTCCAGAAAAAAGCTATTCCTCCAACACAATATGTATGCTAATTGTAAGTCATCTTTGATGACAGAGTGCTGACAGAACTTGTTTTGAGTACTATCGTCAATAGAAAATATGAAAATTATGAAAAAGCATGCTTTTTTTTTAAAGAGCTTGAGTAAAATAGATGACTAATGACTCCAAATGGTTCAATGATTTAAATGTTGAAATATATTTTAAAAATGATAATGTGACAAACAAATCTTTGCCATTACACCACGTAGAAGCATCTCAAAAGATGGAAATTCTGGGGCTAGAAGCACGAACATGTGGTTACATGTTAATTTAGCAGATGTTTTGGCAAAGAACAGTTCACTAATTGCAGTGTCATATCGTCTGGAGCACCCTGAAGCCTTGTTTGGACTGAAACGGTCTGGGATCAAACCTGTGCCTTACGATTGCAGTAGCTTAGGTTAAAAGCAACTTTTTGCCCAAAATTAAATTGTCATTTTAAAAAGGGGGGTAAATGCTGTCATTTGAGCATAAAATCTAATTGATCTGCAAGGCTGCGAAGCACAAATTGTACTCCTAATAAAGCTATTCAGCCAGCATTATTTTTGAACCCCCTCAAAAGCCTCAACTGTCTTAAATTAACCAAACTTAAATAATATCTGGCCCAATGCATGCTCAATGTGACAAGACCTGGTTGAGTTGCGTCAATAATGTGTTGCACCATATCTTGTAAACATAATTGGACCCCAGTGAAGAGTTTCGGTTACCCGACTTCCATTTTATGGAGAAAAAAAGTACTTGTTCCACAGCAGAAAAAAGAAGTTATGCAGTTTTGTAACAAGATGGGGCGAGTAAATAATGACAGAATATGCACTTTTGGTTCCTTTGAGCCTTATCTGGGTTAAAACCAGACCATCAGCTCTGCACATTTTCTATATCTCCTTAACTAAACACACCTGATTCAGATCTTCAACTTGTTAGCAGAGACTGAAAGACCTGAAACGGGTTTGCAAATTATGGGGGTCTGCTGAGCCCCCTGAGTGACCAGAGCCTCATTCTAATCCTCCCAATTAAAGCGGCACTTATGCATGACATAATATAAAGCAATGAGGATTAAATATTTTATAGCTTGTCTGTTTTTAACACAAATATTTTAAAACTTTAAGGTTAAGGAGGGAAAAAATAAATGTCTCTAAAGCGGACAAATGGATTTACTAAATGGTTTACACCTAACAATTCACACATTTAAATCATGTCCCTTACAGATTTTAACCATGAATTTAGTAAAATGTCAGTAACCACGTGGCATATTTTGCAGTTTTACTAAATACACTATGGTTAAACTATTGTTAGAATAACAAAACAATTTAATAATTTTGCCATGAATAATGGTTTACATTGTTTATACAGTAGCAAAACCATGGCTATACCTGAAATAGCCCCCTATGCTCTTGTATATTATTTGAAATAGCCGCCATTTCTAGTAATGCACTCAATCAATCCTACAACACACTGCAATAATAAATGCACAACCCACATACACTCAATGGCTACAAAATAGCCATTATTGCCATGAGAGTTTGCACACATGTATGAATTTCCGCATCTCACTACAAGATTCACAGCGGACTACTATCGGTGTGTAAATTTCCAAACATAATATTACTTAAATTAACATTTGTTTACATGACAGAAGACAAAATACCTAGTTTCATTACTAACAGAGAGTTCACTAGGTGTTAAACAACTATCTGACCAATAACACAATCTGATTAAGAAGTTGAAAATCTAATCCATCTGAGGGATTTATCAACCAGCAAAGCACGAACAAACATTCACTCATTTTCATTCCCTCCGTCAAGTGGACAATATTTGTGGACTAATGTAGGGAATATTTAATAAGGGTATGCTATAGGGGCAATTTTATATGCAGAACGTTTTTCTGTTTTTGCATGTCATAAAACCATGGCTAATATCCATAAGGGGTGTTGCAGTCAACATGTTTAAAAGTCCAATTGTATTTGAAAATAATTATCTCCCTAACTAAACTTAAAGTGAAACTTTTGTCACCATTAAGACCTACTCACCCTCATGTCATCTGAGATCTGTGGACAAAAAAAAGATAATTTAAAAACCAAAGTCATTGGAAACCAAAACTGTTGCTCATTCAACATTCTTCACAATATCTTCTTTGGTCCTCATACGAACTGAATGATGTTACGAACTGAATTAGTAAATGACAGAATTTTCATTTTGGGTGAACTATCCCTTTAAAGAGCTCTTCGGAGTAGAACAGCCCTGTTTAACATACCAGCTGAATAACTGAACCATTAACTGGGCGGTTCATCCTCGTCTCCGGTTTTAGTGCAGACAGCACGACCTGAAGGCACCACCTGAAATTTCAAACAATGCGCTTGAACTTCTTCTGAGCAGGTGTAGCTTATTGATGAAGCCAATTTCTTCTGTGGAAACGTCTGGAACCAAAACTGATGGAACCAAAACTTCAAGTTTGAGAAATCTTTTTTCAAGAGTTGTACTGAGGTGAGCAGCAGTGTCTTCTTTCTTATTTTTACGAACACGCGATGCTTTATTTGTATTTCTTCTTCGCACTGATTTTTACTGAATTAAATTATAACGAAGTTTACCAACTGGTTCATGTATTTTAAACAAGTAGCATACCGTCCCTATAACCCACCTGTGTTTGTATTAGGCGCGCGTTTGTTTTTCTTGAAACGTTTATCAAATGAATCAAGTCCTGTAATGTGTGAGTGACTCTACTAACGGAAGCAACTTTATAAACATTTCTCCCTCCTCATTGGTGGTTCTCCTGCGCGTAGTATCGCCACATTATTTACACTACAGATTTATTACAAACCGGTGAACAGCGAATGTTTGTCATGTCCAAATTTGCCCTAAATACTTGCTGACCGCTGAAGGATGAACACTCTGTACACATAAACATCTTGTTCTGGAACTCCTGCGGCCGTCAGGTGTTTTCTCCCACCCCCAATCGAATAGTTCTGTTTGCTCGATACAAACGGAAATGGGGATGCCATGAATGTGACATTGCTGTTTTTTTTTTTCTGTCAAAAAAAATTCAAACGTTCACTAATAAGCTATAGTCTATTTTTTTTCACCCACAGTTTGCTTACTCTGACTATAACATAAAGTAAAACCATATGTTTCAAAATATTTATATTTTAAAGCACCTAAATCTTTTGTGTCAGCTTGTGATATGCAGTTTGAATTGGTTTATTTTACATGCTACTGTTCTATATGAATTATCATAGGTGGGATCTAGACCTCAAACTTACGCAAAGAGCTACACAGTTTGTGTTGATTTCACTATTTAGAAAATAATTTCTTTTTTTTTTTGTTTTGTTTTTCAATATCAAGCCTTAATAAATGTTAATATGTCAAGTGTTTGCTAATCATTTAATTATGTCTATTAGAAGTTTATTAATTATGTTTATTAACATGAGAAAATGCCATATACTAAATAAATACACATATTTTTGTCTTTAACACAAGAAATGTTGTACATAAAATGGAAAAAAAAACTAAATCCTGCTATGCTGATAAAACATTGAATCAAGATCTGTTTAACAAGGCAGCACAGCATTTGGTTAATTATTTCTTTTTTTCTGTGCTTGGTTTAGATATTGTTTACATTATTAGGCCACTCAGCAGATAGGCATATAATTATTACTGTGTATGAAACATTTGGACATTTTGACAGACTAATAACTCTTTTCAGCAGATGAAGTCGGAAAGGTTGTTGTGGATTTGTGCTTCACCCACAAACACAGACACAGTTCCTGAGTGAAAGGTAAGATGCACTTTAAAAAGTTAAATGATACAGATACAGAAATAAGGTTTAAGTCAAGTTGAGCTTTATTGTCAATTTGCTACATTTGTGGACATATAATATATATATATTTATTTATTTATTTATTTATTTACATACAGTACATACAGCTTTTATTTATTTTTTGAAGAAATCATATATAATAAAGCATTTATTCTTATGCGAATGCAATACTTTTTGTGCAATTTTTTGAGATTTCTTTTGCCAAATTTATCTAAAAAAATAGCTTTTCATTTTATCTAACCATTTTTTCCAGTGAATATTGTAGCAAAATGTATTAATACAACTGTGGTTTAAGCTAAGGCTAAGGTAGCTTTAAGGTTTGTTACATTTGATTTGAAGTGCTGCAACTATAACAACCACAGCCCTCACTGCCAAATGTTGCCAGAAACTACAGTGAAATACTTAAGTAAACAGTTAAGAAGTTTGTTACAAGTTTCTCATACAACTTTTATAGATTTTTGGAGAAACCACAACAATAAAAGTTGTTGTTCATTCAAAGGAAGAGTATCATCACATATGAGGGAATGTGTACTGAAATAAGATCCTTTCAATTTTCCAAAAACTGAAAACTAATACTCTGTTACAAAAAAACAAACATTTTCTGTACCAACTGCTTTCTCATTTCCTCATTGTCCACCCATGATGACATTAGAATGACATTAGGCTGCACAATGTATTGTTTCAGCGTCATAACAGTTACATTACAGGATGTACACTAGGGATCATAGTTGACCAGGCACCACAGTTCAAAGCACATGTGATTAGGAGATTTATTGCAAATTTTAACCATAAAAAAGTAGATGTTTATAATTTTTATGTGTTTGAGACCTGGGCCTGGTTGCATGAAAGCACTTAAACTAAGAAATTCCATAGTAATAATGTAAAGGGTACTCTTAATGAAACTTGGTTTCACTCTGAAACCTAACTAAAGGAAGTTAAGGCTGCTAATAAGTTCCCCCATAATTTTCGTTAAGGCAGTGTAGGTAATTTGGTTTAAAACCATTTTTTGTTATGCTGGTTGAAAGTCTCTTCACATCTCAATAGCACTCAAAGTTAAGCGGTTGAGTGAATTTATATGTATTTTAAAGGGCTTCTATTTTACCCCTCTTACAAGATCTAAGATAAGACGTTGATGTCACCAGAATGTGTCTGTAAAGTTTAAGCTCAGAAATACCCACCAGATAATTTTTACACCCTGCTGAAAATGACAATTTTGGTTTCAGAGAAAATTGTAGCTGTTTTTGTCGCCTGTGCCTTTAAATGCAAATGAGCTGGTTCTCCCCACCCACTATTCAAAAATGTGTGTCTGCTTCTCCTGCGTCACACCAGATAAACAGCAGTCAGTGAATGACACTAATGAAGTGGAGATCCAGTTTGTATTATTTATTTATTAATTTGTTTTGTACTTTAAAATCAACCCAGGTTCATTCTGAAAAGGTACCTCTATATACGCTTCTGGAGACTGCGAAACGCGTGCTAGGAGGTTCTTTTTTTTAATTTTTGTTTTTGTGAATCCACGAGAGGCCGCTTTTTACATTTTTTAAGATCTCGCGAGGGCCATTCGCGCCTGCTGTTCTCGCATAAACCCACCAGAGGCCGCTGTTGACTGACTGTTTGACTAACTGAACAACTGACTGACCGACCAATCAACTGACCCACCATCCTCCTTTCCTAAACCCAACCAATTTTATTGATTGACCTACCCACCCTCCCACTTCCCTAAACCCAACCAACATTTTTCAAAAGCAATCTAGAAAAAAAGCCCTTTGTCTGATTTTTACCATATTTTCAGATTTTACCACATTCTCAACCTGTTATTTACTTGTTTATTTTATTTTTTGGATTTAGTTTTTGTCTTAAGTGCTTTCTGGAACTCTTCACTCTTGAACTCTGGAACTCTTGTCTTACCTGCTTCACCGGACCCAAACCACGTCGTCGTGGTCAACTCCTCTCTGCGTCCTCTTGTAATTCTGTCAACATACATAGCATGCTAATGAGACAAACTGGTCACAGCAGGAAAGCTGTTTATACTTAGGTAAGCGCGAAAAGGAATGGCGTGATTACCGACCCATAGCACTCCTTTAAAAAATTAAATACAGCCATTCAAACCTCTGGCTACATAATGTGTGGTCCACAGAAAAACATATATAGTACTACGTTTTCAGAATGAGCCTATGTTGTTTAAATTCCACAAACAGAGACTACTGTTGTACGATTGAAGCATCCTCATTTATAGTTGTACTGACACTATATAGATGTGCTGATTCCAGCAGTTATGAATTAAATAGCGATTTTTACTGTTTTTTTTTCTACAAACATGCACTGTTTTTAAAATGTTTTAAACTTTCACTAGGTGCAGTCTATTTCAGAGAGTTGAACAGATCTTTTTATCCCAGTTTATATGCAATTCCTGTCTTGTGTACATGTTTATATGTGTTACTATGGAGACATGTTAATATGTGCCTGTCATACAATTCAGTGAGTGGGTGAGCTCTTCTGTAATATAGCTTTTAATATTTTCCATCTGCCAACACATATAAATATGGAAAGCCAGATACAGTAGGTCAAAATGTGTGAGTTTTTAACACAAACAGTGCAAACAGAATACAACCACAGCACTCAATGCCATATGTTGCCAGAAACTGCAGTGAAACACTTAACCTTGAACACAGCCATGGTTTTGCTTAAATGCATTGGAAGACAGTTAAGAAGTTTGTTAGAAGGCTCTTAATGAAATTCTCTTGCCTCAGGAATTTTTCCCCCTCAGGGATGCCCCTAAGTCAAATTTCTCAGGGCTTACTTAGAGTAACTGGACCCTGTTACCATGTTAACATTCCAACAACGTTCAAAGAATTCAGAAACATTTGTTAAAACATTGAATGGCATATGTAGCTTTAAAAAGATGAACTATATTTAATTAATACAATGAAACTACACAGTGTTATATTACATTTGATTATTTAATATCTGTACTGTCAGACTCCACAGAAAATCATAAAGGACTGTTAATATAATTAGCATTTTTGTATAAAATATTGATGTTCTATTATATTTATTTATACTAAAATGTTTTTTATTATAAATTTATACACTCACCGACCACTTTATTAGGTACACGTGTCCAACTGCTTGTTAACGCAAAATTCTAATCAGCCAATCACATGGCAGCAACTCAAGTGAGCAGATGTTCTGTTGACGTAAATACCTTGTTGATGCCAGGGATCAGAAGAGAATGGCCAGGCTGGTTCAAGCTGATAGAAAGGCAACAGTAGTTTAAATAACAACTCGTTACAACTGGGGTATGCAGAAGAGCATCTCTGAACGCACAACACGGTCAACCTTGAGGCAGATGGGCTACAGCAGCAGAGAACCACACAGGATGCCACTCCTGTCAGCTAAGAACAGGAAACTGAGCCTACAATTCGCACAGGCTCACCAAAATTGGACAATAGAAGATTGGAGAAACGTTGTCTGGTCTGATGAGTCTCGATTTTTGTTGTGACATTTGAATGGTAGGGTCAGAATTTGTTGTCAGCAACTTGAAAACATGGATCCATCCTGCCTTGTATCAACAGTTCAGGCTGCTGGTGGTGGTGTAATGGTGTGGGGGAGATTTTCTTGCCACACTTTGGGCTCATTAGTACCAACTGAGCATTGTGTCAACGCACAGCCCACCTGAGTATTTTTGCTGACCATGTCTATCGCTTTATGACCACAGTGTACTCATCTTCTGATGGCTACTTCCAGCATGATAACACGCCATGTAATAAAGCTCAGATCATCTCAGAGGGACTTCTTGAACATAACAATAACTTCACTGTACTCAAATGGCCTCCACAGTCACCAGAGGTCAATCCAATCGAGCACCTTTGGGATGTGGTGGAACGGATTCGCATCATGGATGTGCAGCCGACAAATCTGCAGGTATCATGTCAATATGAACCAAAATCTTTTGAGGAATATTTCCAGTATCTTGTTGAATCTATGCCATGAAGGATTAAGACAGTTCTGAAGGCAAAAGGGGGTCCCAACCTACTTGTGAGGTGTACCTAATAAAGTGGCCGGTGAGTGTAGACGTACTCCCTCACCAATTCAAATTATGGATTCTTTCCAAACAGCTTTCAAATCATCTAATGAAATTATTATATTGCTGTATTTTGCAGAAAAATAAATATTCCAATCCATTTTTGTCCAGTATTGTTCAGCCCAATTGCAAAATACAGCTAATTCTCAATAATTTATGCTTCTTTCAAGTAATTACAGCAATTTTAAAATAAATTATGAGCATAAATGTATTAATTAGTGACCCTGTTTTATAGGATGTTTGTCAAATTAAAAGCTACAACTAAAACATATGAGCTAGCTTTTATTCTGTCCACAGTCATAGATCTGTTACGTAACCCTTCAGACATGCAAAACACTTATACCATTCTCACAGAAGTTGAATAAATGAAACTGAAAGGTTAGAATCCTAATAACCAATACCCTTCGTCTGTTTCAGATCTCTCCCACGCATGTGAAAATGCTTGTTCCGCTGGCACTTATTCTCAGCCTTCAGGCAGTTCTGCACATTAAGCATGCAAAAGCAAAGCAGTCATGCACAATAGCATTTGATAAGCTTTCAGCAGACTGCAAAGGTCTACGACTCGACAGTGTGCCTACAACACAACTGCCCGACTCTCTGGAAGAGCTCGATCTGTCTTTCAATACCATACACGTCATCCGCAAACAAGACTTTTTCAAACTCACTTATCTACGAGTCCTCAAGCTTAATTTCAACAACATCTCTCTTGTTCTGGATGATGCCTTTCAGGGAAACCTGCTGCTGGAGGAGCTAAACTTATTCAACAACTCCTTGACAGAAATCCCATTTAAAGCCCTTGAGCCACTCACCAATTTGAAGGTTTTAGAAATGTCCAATAATCTGTACTCACAAGCATCTTTGGGTGCTGCTTTCCTGAATTTCAATCAGTTGAAAGTGCTGTCCATTGGCGGACCCCTGGTTAGCAGTTTGGGAAGCCGTGACATTTATGTGTTGAAAAACATTTCATTAGACAAGTTTGCAGTAAAAACAGGCACTGGATTTAGGGATTATGAACCGGGGTATTTCAAAAGCCTCAGCACAAAACACTTGTGGTTTGATATAGCTTTTGACAAAAATCCTGATTTACTTCCTAAGATGTTGAAAGATCTGGCAAACAAGACATTTGATGTGCTACGTTTCAGAAACCTTTTTGAATTTCAGTATTACACAGGAAAACGGGACATTTTTTATGGCCTTCAGTATGTAAATGCTCAAACCCTAACCTTCTATCGAGGTAAATTCAACGAGGAAGTTATGAGAATGGCTCTGAAAAATGTGGAGATCAGTCCAATCAAAGCCCTGGAACTGCTGCTCATCGATTTTGCTCGTTCGCAGAACAGAACACAAGGATCCAGTGTGAAGAACTTGTCCTTGGACAGGCTGGTTCTCTCGTAAGTTATAAATCACCCCTGTTCATTAAAAATGCTCAAATAATGATTCACTAATGTTGCCTTTAATCCTTGATGGAGACTTTTATGAGTCAGTTCTTTTTAATTGAATCAGTAATATAAAGCTTGGCCAGATCACTCAGAAATCCAGACGAATTACCTTTTTTTAATTAAAAATCAAAAGGGGGTGTAGTCTAATTACAGAAAGAATGACTCATTTGTTTTACTAAAACAGACACATGCAGCATACCACTGATTTGAACCCTTTTTACATAAGTTTGAGATGCTCTTCCAACTTACATTTTTTTAAAGAATACTCTTATTAAGAATGCATCACTATAAAAGGTTCCATGACAATAAGTTTTATTGTGAAAAATGATATTCTGATTCTCCGATATGTGTAAGACATATTTCGTCATTTAAATAGCTTAACAATGATCATATTATTTGGTCTATAATTGGTGATATAATAGGCCATTAGTTAGTTTGCGGTGCAGTGGAGAAACTAGAGCTGCTGGATTTAGAAAAGGTTAATTCATCAGCTTCTCCAAAAATACATGAAAATAAGTGGCTGTTTAACTCTAAGAGGAATAGAGTAAATGTTCTAGTATTCTATATTTTGTATACCTGAAGTGAATAAAGCACATAATTTTATTATGTTTAAACATTTTATATTACATTATATTTTAGATATTATATGTTACATATTTATTATTATTTGTATCAAGTGTCACAGGTGTCTTTCTTTGGCTCACCATGAGCCACCGCATGAAAGCAGATTTTAAATTTTCAGCTGATTACATGATGCACTGAACGTTCTAATCATAATGACATAATCGTACGCTCTAGGGACCACACTGATCACACAGGTGTGATTGTACATGTCAAAGGCTTAAATCAGTGGACTTACTAACTAGTTGCTCAAATGATCATTTTTTTAATGTTAAAAGATTACCATGTGTGTTTATTATGTGATAATAAGATTAATAATTTGTTACTGTTAATTGGGTTAATATAGGTTTTGAAGCAATAAAAGTGTAATAAAGCCTCATTTATTTATTTATTTTAAATGCATTTAATTAATTTTGCAATAGAATAAATTTTGAACTGAAATGATTCTCGCTAAATTCATTACAATACATATTTCTTTATGTAAATATGTTAATTATTCTCATCTTTATTGCTATATCTTTTTTTCTCCCATTCAGGGACATCAGTAATCCAGATATAATGCGCTTCGACTGGAGCTTTACATGGCTTAATCATGTCCGCAAATTCATTGTATGGAATGTAAACTTCAACAGTGTCCCCTGCGACTCGTGGCCGGAGATGAAGAGTGTTGAACTTCTGGACATCTCCAACAACCAGCTGCTGGACAGTTATATATACAACCCGCTATGTGATACCAGGAACACACTGCACAAGCTGGACACCTTTAACGTCAGTCATAATAGACTTACCAGCCTCAGTGACTTGGCATCTCTGACTAAAGACTTTGTCAAGCTAACAACAATCGATATGAGCCACAACCAGCTGCAATACCTGGGCAACGGTGCCTGTGACTGGAGACAAACCATTACTAAAGTGATCGGTCATCACAATAGTTTAACAAGCGACAGTTTTAAGTGCCTCCCTACTTCGGTAAACTTCCTGGATCTTTCATACAGCAGTCTAGACCAGCTGGATATGGATTATTTCAATAAAGCCTCTGAGTTAACCGAGCTCCTTCTTAGCGGAAATAAGATCAAATTCATCCCATCAGGATGGAAGAATCGATATTTGAGGACGCTAGCTTTAGATGGAAACTCATTTGGACTTGTTAGCATGAAGTCTTTTAAGGACATGCTTAGCCTGCGTGTTTTGACTGCAGGAAACAATCCTTACCATTGTACCTGTGATCTGTACACATTCATTCAGGAAACTACAAGCAAAGGCAAGGTGACCATTACTGACTGGCCCAACAACTACAAGTGTTACCATCCTGAGCGTCTTCTGAACACGATGGTCTCAAAATACTCCCCAGGTCATTTAGCCTGTAATATAACACTTGTTATCATTATCTCCGTGTCAACAACGGCAGCTGTTGTCCTGGTTATTATGCTTCTGTGCTACATTTTTCATGTTCCATGGTACGTTAAAGCCACATACCAAATCATCCGAGCCAAGTACAGGGCCCATAAGGAAGGTTTAGGTCAAGGGGTGGATTACGCCTTTCATGCATTCATCTCTTACAGTCATTCGGATGCAGACTGGGTTCGAAATCATCTGCTTCCTTGTCTAGAGAATGCTAAGCCTCCTTACCGGCTCTGCATCCATGAAAGGGACTTCATTCCGGGGAAGTGGATCATTGACAACATCATCGAGAACATTGAAAACAGTCGCAAGGTACGTCGACACACACACTTAGGTACATTGAAGATGCCTTTTTACAAAAGAAAAATACACTGCCTGGCCAAACACTTCTAATAATAGAGTCACTGTTTGGATTTAAGAGTAAGCAAATACTGTATTTAAGTGCACGGTTAGATCTTTGCTGCAGTAATTGATATGTTTGGCAACAATTATATAGTTTTTTCCCTCTTTTTTTTCTTTTTTTTTAAATACTTTTATTTTAAGGTTTTTTAAGTACAAAATAGCTAACAAACAACATTGTCTCAGAATACACACACTTTGCAGGTATTTATAATATGAACTGCCATACATGTGGGTCCTGCTATTAGAGGTACAAAAATAGAAATGTAGTGTTACAGAGTATGTAGTTATCAAAAAGTCCTAAAAGGTAGTGTGCCAGTCAGTTTTGGATTGTGCACGTTTCAAGTCTGATTATTCAAGAAAGGTTTCCCAGGTAGCAAAGACTTTTCCGTTAGAATTGGACCTTATAAATCAGAGCCTTTCCAAATGGATGACAAAGGCCATGTCCTTTAATTACATTCTAAAAGAAAGAGGTAAAAGAGATTTCCAGTTTTTTAGTATTAGCCGCTTGGCTACAGTCATGCCAGGAGTGAGGGCTTGTTGGAGATGTTTTAGAACGATGAGGGAGTGTTCAGAAACACCAACAATTGCAGGCTCTGTCTGGGAGAAGGGAAATGTAATAGGCCTTGGAGTAGAAATAAAAAATGTTTGTCCAAAAATCAAACAAAGAGGGGCAAAACCAAAATGCATGAGCTGTGATGTTCTCTGTAATTTTACACTAATCACACATAGGTTAAAAAGAAGAAAAAAATTTGTGTAACTTGGTTTTGGCAACAATTGTTTTAAACTGTCTTTTTATTTTGTTCTGTTCTCTGAGGTCTACTTATAATGATATGAAGATTATTGACAACAGAAACATGATTTAGAAGTAATAGGCTATTTCTAAACAGTTGTGTTGCGTAATATATTGATATTGTTTTAGTATTTTTTCCTTGAATGGACAGTTCAAAGAAAATATTTTGTGTAAAAATGTCTTCACGGGTGTTTATTTTAATCATAAGGTAAACAAAAAAGTTTCAAACTGGAGCTCCTTCATGGGATTCGACACATGTAAACAGACTCGCTTCCCACACTCATCATTGATTCCAAACCGACCAATCACAGAGCTTGCACTATGTGCCATTGCTACATGTAGTTACATTTTTTGAGAGATGCGAGGGATCTGTAACCACGCGAAAAGTTCGCCGGACCATAACGTGTGCGCGAGGCAGAAGTATAAACAAAGTGGTGTCATGTAGGATTAGAAAATTGATCTGGAAAAATCGAAAAAAGATCGATTAGAGGTTGTGATTTTGATTACTTTTTGATTAATCGCCCAGCCCTATTTATATTGTTAAATGTCTTCATATCTCACAATTGTGATTTTATAGCAGGTGTACTCGGTTATCTTGCAGTTGCAACTTTATATTCTTAGTGTTATTTTCTACAAATTGTCACATTATAGCTTTATAAAAATTGGCTTTTTTTATTCCAAGATCAAAGTAGGTTCCCATATAAATATATTTATATATTCAATATAAAATATTTCATTTTTAAAAAGTAAAAAATTAATTAACTTGACAAAATGCTGAAAGTAATCAGAGTTTTCTCTCTTTTAAGGTCATTTTTGTGTTGTCGCATAACTTCGTCAACAGTGAGTGGTGCAACTATGAGCTCTACTTTGCCCAGCAGCGGGCAATTGGCAAAACATTTAGCGATGTCATCCTGGTCGTGAAGGAGCCCATTGATCCCACTTCTCTTCCCAGTAAATTCTGCAAACTCAAAAGAATGCTCAACACCAAAACCTATCTAGAGTGGCCTCAGCAACCCACAGAACAGAACTTCTTCTGGATCCAGCTGAGGAGTGTTCTGGGTAAACCAAACTCTATACGGCCGAGAACAATCAGCCGACATAGTAGACTGTCTTCAGCGAGGTCTGTTTCCTTGATAGAGGCACCACAGATCCAAGATCCTGAAGGCCCAGATGAAGAGGATCACCAGAACAGCCCCCAGCCTTCTAATAAATGTCAACTAACTTGCATAGAAGTTGCTTGAAGGACATCAACATACAAGACTTTCAATGTAAAGCAGTAAGAGGTGACCAGATTGTATTTTTATTTTCCCTCTACATACAGAATTATACAAAGGAGTAATTGACAATGAGCTTTTGAATTATTAGAAAATAAAGCAAGCTCGAGTTGTCTTAATCTTCTAATAATTTAACTTACTAGAATGAATTATTTCACTTATACCAACATTGCAACACCTAAAGACACTGCTCAGAAGTTGTGTGTCAAGACTTATAAGACTAACGGGTAGGGATATGGACTTGTAATCAAAAGGTTGATCCTGGCAGGAATTTAAGATGTGGAATCCATCTTCGATACCCTGAAGCGATGACAACTGCTCTTGGTCTATGCCCACTATGTGTGTGCTCTCACTTCTTACTCAAAATCTGTGTGTGCACTTGGATGGGTTAAAAGCAGGGAAACAATTTCTAGTATGGGTAAAACCATACTTGACTAAGCTCACTTTACGAATAGTTTCTTACACATCACATCCGATTAGATTTTTGACTCTTGTAGTCTGTGAAATAAATTGTGTAGCATAGTAATGTGGTACATGTGGTAACCTGAAAATAATTGCAAACCTCAGGGTGCTTTCACACCTAGACTATTGTTTTGGAACATGTCTCGTTTGCCCAGTTTTCATGGTTCGTTTGGTATATGTGAATCTAGCAAACGTGCTCAGATCCGCGCCAAATCGATCGGTCCGAGATCGCCTGAATGAGGTGGTCTCGGCTCAATTGAAACAAACTCTGGAGCGGATCGATTGTATTGAGAGAACGATACGATCCAAGCCCGGTTATATCACAGTCTTTTATGGATATGCAATAGCCATACGTCTATATAAAGAGAGAATTATGAGTAGGGCGGGATTCATTCCAGACATCTTAGTCTCCCGGAAGTTCCAGGACTCTGTCAAACACCACCAAACCACCACCTCCCCTGACAGCTGAGTGGGACTCTGCAAAGTTAACCGTGAAACTCTGACCTATTTGAGGAGAGTTTACTCACACATGACTTGTTTTAGCTATTTTTGTCAGTTTAGAACTTTGCTGTGTGAAAGCGAATCACACCAAGAGCAAAGAGCAACAATTGAACAATTTTAATCCTTGTTTCGGAACAAATGAATCGATTCACAGGTGTGAAAGCACCCTCAGAATGTCCATCAGCCAATTAGAATCAACATTCAACGAACCTGTAGTACAGTAAGTAGCAAGTGCATCAATTTCACATACTTCCCTACTATATATGTGAAAAACAGTATGCAAGTTGAGCGTGTTCAAATTCATAGGTTGCATCCAAAGGAAAGCTCTACAATGTGCCTTTTGGATGCAGCATTCTAAAGTAAAAAGCAAAGCCAAATTCTGCTTTATTCCTGTCCGTTGAGATACCTTCTTCTAATCCAATTTCAGGACAGCATAGATGTGTCCTTCACTACCTTCAATATCTCACAATCCTATGCATTCTATTTCTTAAATTTGAGCTATAAAATTATTCGACATCTAAAAGTGCTGTTATAATGTCGATTTGTGTGTAAACATAAGGTTTTGTTTAATGTTTTCTACTTTTGATGGCATTTCTACCAAGAAGTTATTATTGTATTAAAAAAAATATTTCCTTAATGATCACCAAAGCGCTCTCTATTTTGCTGTATGTACTTTTATTGTTATGCTGTGTGCCTTCAAGCAATAAAACGTTAGAGCAGTGATGCAACAAGTTAGCAGCTAAAACTAGACGTAGCCATAGTATTCAAAACACCGTAGCCAAGAAGTACCCAGACGACTTACTACTTCTGGTGAGATTCTGAAGGGCTTTTTAAATGGACACTTTACTAACCCATGAGGCCACACAAAATAATTGATGAATAGAAGTGATGGTTTGCAAGTGGTACTCACTGCAGAGCAACACTAGCCCTCACCTGCACGTGATGTCTCTGAGGGTTGGAGTTAGGGGCATTGTAGGTGACAATAATAAAACACAGTATAGACATTAATAAAACACAGCAGGTTCATGTAAGGGGTAGGTTTAGGATTGTGGTATTGTAGACGTAAATAAAACACAATAGGTTACTCTAAAGCTGCGGTTCACACTGGACTTTTCTCCTTATAGACTTCCATTCATACAAACACAAATGCATCAAACTGGAATGCAAGCTCGTGGTACAGTTTTGCAGTTCGCTGCGTTGCAAAGTTCAAGCTTGGTGAACTCTGACCTTTGAAATCACATCACTTGAGTGCGTGAGGCCAATTGAGTATATAAACTTTAAAATTTTAAATATGGACCAATCGCTCGCTTTTTTAAATGTCTTTTTAAAAAATCTTCTTGTTTAATCCCACCCCTTTTTGCAGCGCTGTACTACAGAATTTCGCAAGCTCAAACTCTAGTGTGACCGCAGCTTTAGGCAGATGTCCCAAACTCAATTCCTGGAGGGAGCAGCTCTGCATAGTTTAGCTTCAACTACCTCCAACTCACACCTAGTTTTAATCACCTTGATTAGTTGGATCAGCTGTGTTTGATTAGGGTTGGAGCAAAACTGTGCAGTACAGCGGTTCTCCAGGAATCGAGTTTGAGACCAAGGAGTAAATTTAGGGTTGTGTTAAGTGTAGACATTAATAAAAACACAACAGGTTACTTTTAAGGGATAGGTTTAAGGTGGTGGTAGGTAAGACATAATTAAAAAAACAATAGGTTACTCTAAAGGTAGGGTTACGATTGTGGTAGATGTTAAAAAAACAAAACAATTTGTACTCCATGTCCTATTGAGGGGGGAACTGGAGCTCCCAAGGTTTGTCTAAACCGGTTTGTCTGACTCACTGGTGGCAGATGGACAGGAATTAATGCTGACTCATAAATTCAGTCAGTGACTAGACAAACTAGACAGTGATTTATTGACCTAGTTGCCAATAGCCTACACACAAACACACATGCTCACTTTGACGATCAATACAGTCCTATTTACCTAAGTGTTCAAGCATATATACTTACCTTAATTTGGGTAATGAACTGCAATACTGCATGCTCACTCACTTAAAACTAATAAATCAGGTCATTATTTCAATAACATGGTGTTTTTTGTGGTTCAGAAAATATATTATTGAGATAGTTATAAATATATATCCTACATTTTCTTAAAAAGTTTTAGTACAGGCTATTTTCTATGGCTTTATGACTTTAAAGTACATAGTTTAATGCTATTATTATCATTATAGTAAGTTTGACTTTTGATGCGTTTTGTTTCTTATATGATAGAAATGGTTTCCATATTTTCCATTCATTTGTGTTCCTTCTTTACCAGGCCCTTAATTTTTTGCAATCATGTCACAGAAAAAAGATCAAACTAATATTGATATATTTATTATATTGCATAAGACACCATCATTGTATAAATGTAAAATGTATTAAAATGTATCAGTGAATTTGTGATCAAAATGTTTACTTTTTTTTTTTTTATTACTGTACATGGAATAAGACGTAAATAATAGTAGGGATATTCTGTTAATGAGTGTTGGAGAAACAGATGTGCTCGATTGATTCTTGAGAAGAAATCAATACAGGTATACTATATGAGAAGTTGCCAAGGTTACAAAACAAAGTAGTAAATTTACTGTAAGAAAACTAAACTTGCCGTTTGAATGTAATATTTCTGTTATTTTATGATACTTTATTATCTAGATTAAGCCCAAAATGTGCCTCTCACTCCCAAGTTTGATCACCTCAGGCAGAATTACATTTAATTGTATATGTTCTGTGTCGGTTCTGTGAAGCTATTAATTATTAATCAGATTATTAATCAGACAATGTGTTGAACAAAATGCATATTTACAAAAAAGAGGAAGAAAATAAGCTGTTTTGCAATCTTGGAGGCCAGTTTTACCTCTCACGTGATTTCTCTCTCATATGAGGAAGCATTTAGAGTAATGAATGAATGAACGTGGTGGATGTTTAGTCACTACTTCTGTTTAGTCACTACACTAACTACTTTGTGTTGACATTGATGTTACTTCATTTTATCTCAAAATAAATAATTAATCAATATATTTTAAGATGCTATCCACTGAACGTGTTTTATGATGTAAACACTAGAGAGTATTACTTGTCACAATGGTACTAAAAAACTAGCTCGTGCCTCATGCAGCCACAGACATTACTCATTCCACGCACAGCATTGTGCAGCATTAGATTCGTTCAGCTTGACACCGATATCATTTGGCCTAGATCAAAATTAAGTGTCACCAAATAATGAGATAAAATGAAAAGTGAGCTGTTTGTACTAAAGAACAAAGCCACTATGTGAATATAAGACCTCATGACGGTCACACTTCAAACTGAACCTTGAAACTTTTTAATTTAATGTTTTTTCCTTGGATAAAGCTACTGTTATTGTTGAAGCACCAGTTATCCACCACAGATCAAATTATCACATTATTGCATAGTCATAGATTTCTTTAATTAAAAAAGCATGATATGCATTGAGAAGATATTGAAATGTATTGAGTATTTTTAAATGAATAATTTAAAACTAACAAATAGGGCAAATCAAGTCAGCCAAATTGGAACTTCAAAATTCAGCCAAAACGTCTTAAAGCATGGTTTAAAGTTACACCTTTTTAAAAATAGGTTATATTTTTGCAGGTTATATTTAAATTGGGGGTGGGGATTGCTTAATGACGTCATTAGACGTACAGGTTGCAGTTGGAGTAGGCTCCGCCTATTTGCCTAATTCCCCCACACAGGTGATGGACGCTATTTAATGAATGAGCTCTAGTAACATCTTTTCAAGCTGTCGTCACCGCTCCTCGTCTCGTGGGTAAGTTAATAACACTTTTCCTTTTGATTTAGATGTTATTCATGTCAGCTTTCTAAAACACTATCATGTGTTCTCCGGTTTTGTAAGAAAAACCCTATCAAAGTAATTCGATAGAACTATGTCAATAGTGTACGCACGTGATTAGAGCTCATGGAAGAAGTGTAACTTCACGCAGCTTACTCCATTTCATACGAATAAGCCGTTTTTAAAACGTATAATACTTGTATATTAAAACCAATAGAGGTTCCTGCAGTTTAATTAAATGTTCATAATACTGTTATTTCTATTTTTAAGTCGGCAGTGTTGGTTCAGATTTGAATATCCTCGTCAACATCATGTCGGTGTCTTTAATTTAAATTCTATACCAGAGCTTGGCTTCAATAGCAGTCTAATGTCAAAATTAAGGCCTACATGCCTTAACAGCGCATAAATGGTATCAGACCCTTTAGTTCATACAAAAGGCTAATTGAATAATTGATGTAAACCTGTCTTCCCTCTCCCTCCTGATCGTCATCAGTCAGCCAATGCCAAAAGGCCAGTCTGCTCAAAGATATTAGATCTCTCGCTTTCTCTCTCTGTAATGAAGGGGCCCCTGGGGTCAGCAGGTGTCCATGCTAATAGCTTACTAGAAGCTTGTAGAAATTGAGAGAGGGTATACGCACTTAGAAAATTGTTATTATGTTTGTGCATTATTTAATTTAATGAACACAAATGCATTTAAATGGAGCATATAATTGACTAATGCCTGCACAGAACAGAAAGTGGATTTTTAAACTTGGTATTTAAACAAAGAAAACAAAACATTTTTATTTTAGACATTTTTAATACAATTGTATTAATTTAAATGTAATTTTTATTTTGTTTAAATTTTTGTACATGCATTTATTTTTAAAATTGATATTCTGTTGATGTTTGATTTATATTTAATTATTTATCTTGCAGATAATATTTTCTAACATGGTTTCGAAACTAGAAAATGCAATGGAAGGCCTGATTAAAGTCTTCCACACATACTCCTCAAAAGAGGGAGACAAGTACAAGCTAAGCAAATCTGAGCTTAAAAGCTTGCTTCAAGGGGAACTCAGTGACTTTTTAGCCGTAGGTTTCAACCTCCACAATTATCATTTAATGTCTGATCTGCATTCCGCACATTTGAAGTAATATTTGTGTCCTACTGTAGGCAAGTAAAGACCCCATGGTGGTGGAGAAGATCATGTCTGATCTGGATGAGAACCGGGATGGAGAGGTGGACTTTCAGGAGTTTGTTGTGCTGGTGGCTGCTCTCACTGTGGCATGCAATGAGTTTTTTGTAGAGAGCATGAAGAATTAAACTTCCATGTGTTACTTAATTTGCTGGAAAAGGTTTTCTAAATGTTGTTCATCCATTTAATACACTGCAGACTGTGTGTGTTTGTATGGGAAAGTACAGTGGTATATGAACTGTCAAGTGTGCATTAGATTCACCTGTTTAAGAAATGCTGCTTTAATGTTAATGATGTACATTATGACAGAAGCAAAATAAAATGGCTAAAAAAGATAAAATAAAAGTCTTATTTATTTTCTTGACATATTTATATTAGTTTTGAAATTTAAATGGTTTAAATAACAGCAAAATTGGTTTTGAAAGTGTTTTTTCTAATCCAAAAGTCCTATAAATTCTTATATAAATAAACATACTAAAATGTCCATATGGGGGTGTGTTGTCATAAGGTACATCTTTGTGACCTGTTTAGGCCTAATCAATATATATTTTTTAATTTTTCACAAAGATACTGTCTCCATGACTTACAGAGTGTGTAATTTAGACTGGACTTGCGTGATTTAACTCACAATTTTTTTTTCTTGATGCATATTTATTTTGATATTGCTTATTAAAAAATGTATATATATTTTTATAAAAGTATTGTTGCTATTGAGGATTTCATTTGATTTTGTCGTAACAGTGCCATCTACAGGTTGAAGTCAGCCTGTCTTTATTACAATGTTGTAGACACACAGGTCCTTAAACGTTTTCATGAGGCTGAACACCAAATTTGATTGAGGGTTGTGGGCTGAAGGTAAATATACCAAAGCTGTAATGCATTAAAGTTGCCATGGATAATTTATAATATTAAAAAATAATAATAATAATAATAGAAAACATTGCTTTACATTGACTACTGCTGAGTTTTTAAATGTTTATTGAATTCATAACTGTAAAAGCAATCTCATTTATAACAAAGGATTTCAAAGCCGAATACACGAGTTTAGCTTCACCTGTTTTTGCCTTGATTTGTTCACTGATGTTTTCTGCATTGTTCTCTGTCTGTAGACAGAGTATTTACATTTTTGAAAATCAGATTCATTTACAAGATTTAATCAAAACATTTTAGTTTTTGTAGCACAGCAATTAAACAAATAATTTAAAAAGGTCATGTTATATCAGAAATGCCGATCTCAGTTAAAAGCATTCACCCCTAACCATCACTTCTCTAATTGTATTGTGGGCCAACTCGCACAGGTTACTATGGGTCAACTTTGGCCCTAAGACCCTAGTCTGGGCATCTCTGCACGATAACATTTACACTGAATAATCCTTCAATTATATATTAATTGTATTTTAGAGTGGAGGTGAAAAGTATTTTATTAGAGAAACAAGCTTGTACAATAACTCCTGACTGATAATGAGAAATAAAGCAATACAATTTGTCTGTCATTAATCTTTAAATGTCAAAACTACTGAAACCACATATTCAGACGAGCAACAATTTAAACTATCAAGACTAATAAGTCAAATCAAGCATGAAGGGGGAAAGATAACTGAACAATGAGCCAGTAATGGATCTCTCTGGAAAATCAGACCTCTAATTTCACATCCTAAATTTCTTGTAGTTTGTGTAGGGGTTCATTCGAGGGCAATTCCTTCATAATGCGTTACTGTATAGTTTATGTGGTTTTGAGATCAGCTTCGTGTTTCTTTAGACTTGACGGCCACCAGAACCAGGTTTCGTGGAGAAAATGCAGCATCGAAGAGCGGGATGAGCTTACTCTGAAAACCTAGTGATGAAAATGCAAAGACAATTGATGAATATATCATTCCTGTTAATGGTTATGACGATTAAATTATCCCTGTTATGCTTTTAAATAAATAAATAAATGCACCTTAAACAGCTATCGTGAAATGTATGGACAATAATAACACAGTTAAGGATTATATTTTTAAATATGCAAATGTAAGAAAAATAATACATTCTTCTCCACATACCTCTTTCCTGCAGAAAAATGATTCTGTCCAGTAACACTAGAGTCTCCACCACCGGTGCCAGCAGAAGAACCAGGCTGAAATACGCCACTACTTTACCCTGCTGGGCAAGCATTGCATCCACACAGACAGGATCAAATGGGAGATCAGCAGGTAAACCCACCCGTGGCAGTGCCAGACGAGCATACCTGCCATAAAACAGCAGGAAAGAGTTTATTGCGGCAGTCTAAAATTACAGATATAGTGTGTGTGGGGAATTTTTATGTGTTATTTCCAGTTTATAGAAAAGTTTTATGGATAATAACAGTGATTGTACTTAAAAACTGCAATTTTGCAAAATCACATTTATGTAGTTTACGCTTAAATATTATTAGTATTGTATCAAAAACTTGCACTTTGAAAGCTGTTTTCAAGTTTGTCATCAAGTGTGTGTGTATATATATATATATATTTATATATATATATATATATATTTTTTTTTTATTTATTTTTTTTTTTTATTATTACATTTTTTTGTCACAATGTAAACAACCCTTACTATTGAACTGTACAAATGCGTTCCTACTTTAGCTTAAAGCGCTCACACAGTTAAAAAACCTCACGCTGTAGGATCTCATTCGTCATTATTCTAGATCAGTCGAGACGCCAACTTTTTGGTGAAAAAGTGTAGCAAGTCTTGGTTTGTGCTTACATTATCCCTTTAACTTTCATCTTAACTTTTTGGTTTACCGTTTAAAACTCCAAATTGCTTAGAGAATTGGCCAAAAAAAAGTTGTTAAGCCTGGCTCACGCTGTGCAATTTTTTATAATCTTAAACAATTGTAACATGTCAGACTGCCCGAACATGACTGCTATGTCCCACTGTAAGACCTTAATTGTCATAATGTCAGACTGAACGACAATCAAGATGTGCCAAACATGGACTCGCAAGAAAACTCGCCCCGAGTTTGACATCATCCATCTGTGACAGGTTCACTATCTCATGTTCTGAGCTTTTACCTTACACCAAACATAAACAAACTGTAGCGGTAATTTAGCCTCCGTAGACCATTTTGAGGGATGTAAACAAAAACAATGGCCCCAATGTATTCCCTATTTTACATTTTTAATTTCTATAGCTTCCAACAATCCAAAATGAGCCACATACTGATAAACAACGTTAAAATAGCTGTTTTAACATTAAGTTATGATGGAATTGCCTCTTGTTACAGTTATGAAATAGTTTGAAAAACAGCAGGAAATGTTCATGGGCCAATGACATGATCACATTGAAATGATCTATAATAAAACCTGGAAAAAAAACTTTCAGTTCCCTGTGCTGGTTGGTAAATGCCGTGCTAATTTCGTCATCAGATTTCGTCACTCCTATTGTGTCCTGGTTTGATGCTCAGCTGAACACACTACAGGAAAGAGTCTGAAATCTCTTGACTCTGCCAGAACTTCATCGCAGGGAAAATTTGATCACACCGGCTATTAAGCAGCTGTTGGTGAACATGTCAAAACTAATCATCAAAGACCACAGATTATAGTCCTAAATTATTAGAATCTTTTAGTACTTTTCCAAACTTGTCTCCGACGGCCAAATCGTGGCTGAAATCGCACAGTGTGAGCAGTGATTTAGAGTGGAAGTTGAAAAGTTAATTGCATTATAAGATTCTGTGCTAATCCTAATGTCACTTTAGATCAAGGGTGCCCAAACTTTTTTTTGTTTGAAGAGCCAAAAACCAAATATCATTGAAATCCGTGGACCGAAGACAAATATACCTCTCTTAACTATTTTACATAAAAGTTGCCATGAGTAATTTTCTAATAAATTTCATAATATTGAAAAATAGAAAACATTACTTTGAATCATATTAACTAATGCAGTATAACTTTGAATGAAAACAAACACATTTATAACTGCCTTTGCCTTGATTCGCTCATTAAAGTCTCTGCATTGTACGTTATTTGTAATTTATACCATTTAAATTGAAACATTTCATTTTAGTTTGCTTTTTTGTAGCTGAACATTAAAACAAAAATATAATCTCTAAACCATCACTATGGCCTAACTTTGGCCCGCAGGCCCTAGTTTGGGCATCTCTGCTTTAGACAGTTAGGCCCAATCCAAATTCTACCCCTTAGCCCTTCCCTCTACCCCTCGTTTTGCGCTGCATTCACAGGAAGGGGTATTGGTGTCCCAATTCTCTTTAGCATGAAGGCGTAGGGCTAAGGGGAAGGGCTAGATACCCCTCTGTGTGATGTCCTGAAGATAAATACCAACAAAAAACAAAGCAACTAGAATAACTACAGCAGTCGCCGTCGTCGATCTCATATAAAGCAAGAGATTGCGATGACATATGATGACGTGTGCAGGTGCAGTAGTGCTGTCCCATTTCTTAGGGGTAAATTTTAAAAGCCCTTCCATTCACATTCTGTTTCAAGGGGGAAGGGGAAGGGAAATAAAAAAAATAGAATTGTGATTGGGCCTTTATATGACTGAAATCTGAATTTGATTAGTTAGTTCATGTCTACAAAATTAGTTTCTGAGGCCCTTTCTATTCTTGAAAAATATTCTTACTTACGAATGTGACAAAAAAATGTAACTAACTCTGAAAATGACAGCATGTGGGCTTTTTTCACGGTCTGAACTCCCGGTCTGCGGATATCAGGCCTGTGGGCTCTGATGATGTTTTCTAGGATGGCTCTATAGCAGTGTGTGCGCAATAATGTGCTCTCCTCTCTCAGCCGCTGGAGATACTCCTCTATTGCATGACATGCTCCTTCTCTGGCCTTATAGGACAGCTGGTGTCCCGTTAATCCACGGACCCAGTTGCTCATTGGATAACCAAATTCCGAACAAAAATCTGCCGTTGTGATGCCTGAGAAAAACGGTGGCTGGAAAACTCCAGGAGGGTTTGGGTTCTCCTGGGTGGAGATCTTCATATAACAGCAAGCAACAGATGTGATGACGTTAACATGAGGGCAGTTGGTGAAATGCCGTAAAAGTGTGGCACTAAGATCTCCGCAGGCATGAAGACCTGTTAGGACAAAACTACCAAGATCACGTTTAGGAATGGGTATAGGTTTACAGGTAAGCATTTCGGTTGCTGTGCCTGATGGAAAAATGGACGTGTTTGTTTGAGAGGCAGTTTTTTGACAGTGAAGTGTATTTTGTAAGTCCTCTGCTTTGGTTTGGCATGAAAGCGGCTCCAGATGCAGATCCTCCACTCGCTGTTTTTTTTCAGTGGTTGCTCCAATACTGTCACTTTCAGTTGCTGTCATACCGAGCTGCTGAATGAAGACGTCCCATGAAGCCTTTGGGTTCACCCAGCCCACCACGTGACGAGGAGGAGGTCCAGGTTCAGAACGCAGAACGTGAGCTTTTCCTGACTGCAACACAAGACAAATAAGTGTTACTGTTACATAGCTGTAAACATTGTCAAATTTATTGAAAGGGCACCTATGATGAAATTCATCTTTTGTAAGTTGTTTGGACAGAACTGTGTGTAGGTATAGTGTGTCCACAGTCATATTTGGGTGTTAGAAACACAATAAGTCTCTTTTTTAAATTTCCTGATGTTAAAATAGGATCCAAATCCCTCCCATTTTGAGGCTGCAACGTGACGAGTGCAGTTTCAATGTCCATCAAATTGATTGATATCTTCATATTAACATGACTACATAGTAATGCGTACAATCATATCAACAAGACAGACTGTGCACAAAGCACCTGGGATTAAAATATCTGTTGACCTCTCTGTGATCATCAATCATCATTGAATGTGATCAAGAATGAGTTTTACAAGTTTAAAACGTTTTTAAAACAGTGCATGTTTGTAATGAATTACAACGATTTTACTGTCTTTATCACCACACTGCATCAGGTTTATTTTGTACATTAACATAACGGATATCCATACAGCAGTGGATATTAACAGGTATCCTGTTACATTTGCATGCAAAAACATTAAGGCAGAGGTCACCAATCTCGGTCCTGGAAAGCCGGTGTCCCTGCAGGGTTTAGCTCCAACTTGCCTCAACACACCTGCCTGGATGATTCAAGTATACCTAGTAAGACCTTGATTAGCTTGTTCAGGTGTGTTTGATTAGGGTTGGAGCTAAAATCTGCAGGACACCGGCCCTCCAGGAACAAGTTTGGTGACCACTGCATTAAGGCATTAAGATTAAGGCACACTCTGACAGGCACGTGGGAATGGTGGGTGAAGAAAACTAACATTAAAGGCACAGGCAAAAAAAAAACTGCTACATTGTGTTCAAAGCAGAAAATTCCAATATTCTGAAAGGTATAATAAATAACCTGATGAGTGTTTTGAGTTACAGACACATTCTGAAGACACAAAAGACTTGTCTTTAATATTAAAAAGGGGGTAATAGGGGCCCTTTAAGGTTTTAAAAATCTTGTTAACTTTATATTCACTATATTAAAATATGAAATACATTTTCTATAATTTCTCATTTTGATCCACTGTTTTGTTTGATAACAGAGGTGTCCCTACAAGAATCTACAGATCTATGATGAACAAATTTGATTACTTTTGTAACTTTTTCTGCTCATTTAAGACAAAATTATTTGTTTAAGACGCAATATAATAATATTAGTTTGCATATTATTAAGTGTATTAGTCTTTTTAAAAACACATGCAAATCCCAAAGCATCCACTTTCACTCCTCTTCAAATCACGTGTACAGAAGCTGATCTGAGAAAAGTGATACAGAGCGCCTCCGTCAGTAAGCACGTTACATGAATTGACTGATTCAGAGGTTGCACAGGAAGGGTGATGATCCACCCATAGTTTTATAGAATTTTTTTTATATACATTTAACCATGGTTTCAAGCCAAACTAAAGCGAAAGCATAATTCACTTGAACAGCTCTTGCAATAATATCACAGTTGAGATAGTTGTTTTGACTAACTTTTTATAGAAAAATTAAAAATATGAGAAAATACTTCAATGATAGCGGGAAAGAATAGTAAAATACGAGAAAATCCCGGCAAAAAATGGGAGGGTTTACAGGTATGAGGTACAGGTAAAAAAACTAGGTTTACTGTAGTTAAGACATAACATAAAACTATATAATTTAATATAAAATCAATTATTAGGTTATAAAATTATAGAAAAGTTGTCAGTTTTTCTAGATTTACTTGGTTTATCGGCCTCTCCAGGATTTTCAAAGTCAAAATTTTGAGAATTTTAAGATAAAAAAAGGAACATTTTTGTGTATTTTTTTTTCACAGCCAAACACAAGGATTGAGCAATAAAGGCCCTTAAGCTTTGAGAAAACCTGTCACAAAATCAGTAATTTTAGGCCTCAAATATTAAAGGAAATGTCCCTGAAAAATCCTGGGCAGACTGGATTTTTAAGTATGAATTTGAGATACATTTTGATATTTTTTTATTCTATAAAACAAACGTCTTGTCATTTAGGGCAATTGTACTTTTCAGAAAATGACAGGTGTTCAGTAAAACAAATATTTTTATACATTACATTTTATACATTTAACAAACATATAATACATTTGTTGTGATTGAAATTTTGATTTCAGAAGTTAAAACTGAACTGAAGAACTGTATTTAAATTAGAAAATTGAAAAAGTAGTCATGTTTTGTCATATGAAAAGATGGTTACAGTAACAGAATATTATGGACTATATAATTGAAAAGATGTTTGGACGTACACTTTGATTCTCCTTGGTGAGTGTCTGTAGCAGCTGTCTATCAAATTTGGTAGCCATGGAAACAAGGTTAGGATCAGCCTCGATTCCGGTGACATGCAGACCGAGTCCAAAAGACAGAAAGCGAGTCAAATGACCCTGCAGGAATGGGTACAATTAAAGTGGGTTAAATTTGCTTTAAATAACAAAATTCAACAAGATATTATTTACTGTACCTGTCCAGACCCAACATCAACCACACAGTTACAGTTAGCCTGATCACACAACTCCTTGACGAGCTAGAAAAAAAAGTTTAAGAGGACAAACATTTATGATCTGAAGAGATCAAATTTAGAGTCTTACATGTATAGTAATTTACTTGTACCATGCCGAGTCGGCGGATTTCATGCTGCTTCTTTGGCTTGACGTGTTTACGGAAAATGTGTCCTAACAAAGAGCTCTGACTGTGGTTGGACTGAAACTCCTCTGCTGCTACACCTGCGTTCTGCAGGTGCCCACTTGGAGTTGTACGTGGAAACGTCAGTGCATGTGCTGCTGTCCGCAGTGCCAGTAAAGACAGAGGCCAAACAGATGAGTAGCTGTGAAGAAAAAAATCAATTCAACAACTTTCAGCTAACATCCACAAACATATTTTCTCAATACGCACAATTTTTCTGAATTAAACACATTTTGAACAGTACTCTTTTTGAGGCTGAACACAATAACTGTGGCGTAATGTAGTATAATAATAAACCCAATAGTTGTAGAAAACTTTACAGCATTGGGTAGTTTGTTTATATTACTACAGTACATTACCACCCCAAATACAAAATTACCACAACAGATTAATTCATATTTTTAATGTAGTAAATTTAGTATGTGGGAACAGTCATCACAACAGTAGATGTCTTCAATTCGAACCCATAGTGTGTTTGTATTCTTAAAGCAGTGTATTTCTATTTACCTCAAGCTTTTTATACAAGCAGATGCTCTTGATAGATTACAAAGTGAATTGTGGGCAACGTGCTGACTTTGTAACGTTATCTTAATTTAAGTCAAGGTGTTGTAAACAACCGGAGACAGAGAATAAACTCATTTTACCGCCTGTCCTTAATCTTGTCATCCAGCAGCAGATCAGCGATCATCGGGGGTGTAAGATCACCGAGGGCCTCCTGCCAGCTCACCGGCAGAGTCTCCCACAAGCTCTCGCTGAAGAACTCCTGAAACACCGAGATACACTTTCACATCTGCATCAATATTTGATCACGCGATAAACGTGATGATCAGCAGACAGAAACCCAGCGGCTTAAATTCACGGGATTATTCGTTTACTGTTACACTCTCACTAATAATAAAACATGCAGTTATGAAGCACAAGCAATAAAGAAGTTGTTCATTCATTACTATTATGTAGGAGTCTGATATGTGCCTGTAGGTTGACAGGAGCGATGTGAGCTTCTCGGCTAGTTCTTTCTGCTCTTGCTCTGAAAATGTCGCCACGAGCATTGTGTTCGTCAAAACTCCGGTTATTTAATTAAAGAATTTAGAAGGAACGTGGGAGGTTTGTGTGTTTACATCTGGTCACCCTAGCACGCGTGCTTGCAGTAGCGCCGCCTATCAATGATGTCAGACTCGTGAATGAATCAAAGAATTGAACTGATTCAAAAGTTAGGCGATTTGTTCACGAGTTGAATCATTGCTTATTAGATCAAATGTTGCTGTTTAGCTTTATTAAAATATTTAATATATTTTTTTATCTATTTTGTCCGTTTTACATTTATTTTAATGTAAATGTTAATTTACAGTTTAGTTTAACAAAAAAAAAAACATTTGTTTTAAGTAATGAAGTTATGCCTTCATTCATTTTCCTTTGGCTTGGTCCCTTTGTTCATCAGGGGTTTTCACAGAGGAATGAACCGCTAACTACCCCAGCCTATGTTTTATGACCTTCCAGCTGCAACCCATCACTGGGAACCATCCATACAATTTCATTCACACTTCTACACTACTCCCAATCTAGTTTATCCAACTCACCTATAGCGCATGTATTAGTACTGTGGGCGAAACCAAACCTTCTTGCTGTGGGGCGACAGTGCTAACCACTGAGCCACTGTGTCGCCCTGACTAAGTTTACTCTATAAATATTTTACAGACATTAATTGCATGTGCAATCATTTAAAACACACAGAACAAGTTTGGGAAACACCTCTAATTGCATTAAATTTATTATTACTTTATTATTTTAGCAACAGTACAACTACTGTACGAGATACAATTCGCTGAATCGGGATGGTTCGGTTCTTTGAAATGAACTGTTCAAAGGAGTCGAATTTCCTATTTTATTCATACGTTACCCTCGACCCGGAAGAGCAAATCACATACACGTTCGGTGTGATTGTTTTGAGTATAGGAATCGAAAAAATATCAAAGTTGCCTTTTGGAGGGCTAACGTTAAGAATATTGGTATGTATTTATCCGTTTGTAAATTGTTTTTCTCTCCGTAATCACACGAATTAATTCGGACTAATGTTATACGGGGTGGTGCTCATAAAATTCAAGAGTCAGTTATTTCTGAAAACTGTTTACAAAATGACTTGTAACGTTAAACATATCACGTTTGTCTGGTTAATGAAACTGGTTTACAACGAGGAGTGTTTAACGCTTACTCAATATTCAAATATTAATAATTGTTTACCGAATATATAATCTATTGGAGAAATATATATATATATATATATATATATATATATATATATATATATATATATATATATATAAAACACACATTCACATACACATACATACACACTCGCCGGACACTTTATTAGGTACACCTTAGTACCGGTTTGGACCCCCTTTTGCCTTCAGAAATGCCTTAATCCTTCATGGCCTAGATTCAACAAAGATTTTGGTCCATATTGACATGATAGCATCACACAGTTGCTGCATATTTGTCAGCTGCACATCCATGATGCGAATCTCCCGTTCCACCACTTACAAAAGGTGCTTTATTGGATTAAAATCAGGGTAGGGTTACACCAGCTGATCGTAAGTTCTTTCTTAAACTGAAACAAAGTCCAGACTAGGGGATTGGTAACTACTAGCTAGTTTGCAACTAAATTTGTTCTCATTCAGTTGCACCACATGTTCTTAAGGCAAACAGTAGTCAGTAGGTTGTAATTTCTTTGTAAAGTCATGTGTAGTCAGATTGAATATCGTAATATCCAAAAAAAAAGCACTTAAATCGTTAAACTGCTTTAAAATTCTGTAACTAATGCATCTATATATAGCTGTCCTATAAAAATGAAATAACAAATTGCATCTTTATAGCATATTAAATTAGCCAGTCTCTAGATTACAGTCAGAGCTGTGAATGCAAACTTGATCTTTTATATCCTATACTCCTATGTGAAAAGAACAGGAAGAAAAACTCAGTCTCAGTCATGAAGAAATTCAAATTTTAATTGATGGATAAAATAAACACAAAACCCTCCTTGAAAGAAAATAAAACTTCTTTTTTATAAAAAAAAAAATTAAAAAAAAACGAGATTTGGGTGGAAAATAAGGCTGTGAGTAGAGGGAGAGCATTCTTCATTATGATTGCGAGCTGCTCAATGTAAACTCATCTTGCAGTCATCTCTTTTCTATCATTATACATGGGGGGGGATTTAGTTAGAACATAGCGTTACATTTAAACTAAGTTTAGTGGTGCAACACAAAAATATTTAGTACTGTGTAAGTTGTAACTTATTGTCCCTTTAATTCACAACTAGCAGTTGGTACAGGTGTACCTAATAAAGTGGCCGGTGAAAATATATGTGTGTGTGTATATATATATATATATATATATATATATATATATAGATAGATAGATAGATAGATAGATAAATGTTTGAACATTAGAACATTGTTAGCTCTTGTCTGAACAGTAATTTTTCTTTTCTCTCTCTGTTTAAGAGCAAAAAGACATCAAGAAGACACTTTTTGTAGTCGACTTTTGATGGTATAAGAATGTCAGGGATGATGTTCAACAGGTATTGTGAGCCTAGACAAGGAGGTCGATCAGGAAAATCCAGAGGAAAATCCAAACAAGATCGTTTTCTTTCACGAAGGCGTTACCTGGAGAGCGAAGGTTTGATAACTGAGAAACAAAATCAAAAGCAACCTGAAAAGATCCAACCGAAGAAGACGAAAAAAAAGCCCAGAAATGTCAGGTTCAACGTAGGAGAGCATTCAAAACCACGTGCGGTTTTTCCTAAATTTACCTCTTATCTGCCTAATAGCACCTATGAGCCTTCTAGTTCTGCACAAGCGTATTCCCGGACGTCCACATATTTATTTCCATCCCATGCCAACATATCTCAGAGGGATCTGACACAAAGAATGGCAGTTCCTCGCCCCCCTGGACCTATAAAATACTTGGCTCTGGACTGTGAGATGGTGGGAACAGGGCCGAAGGGGGCTCAGAGTGAACTGGCCCGCTGCAGTATTGTCTCCTATGATGGTGATGTGGTTTATGATAAATATGTCAAACCCATCAATCCAGTGACTGACTATCGCACTCGCTGGAGTGGAATCAGGAGGCAGGATCTACTCCACGCCACCCCTTTTTATCATGCGCAAAAAGAGGTATGAAATAAGCATCAGTAGCTAAATGATAAGGTTTCATTATGCTTAATTTTATGTCCACCTTTTCCTAACATTCCTAGTGTATTTTAAATTATGGCTTCCTCTTTTACTTTTGGTAACTTCACTTCAAAACATGAATATTTGCACTGCAATTAATCCATATGCTTAATGAAATCTCAAAGGTACAGTACGTTAACTTTATTTTTATCTGTCATGAATATAATGTTACACTTACAGTAGGTGACATTAATATTTACAGTAGTGGATGAGTAGACTCATCTCTGTTAAAAGCAATTAGTTTATTCTAACAAGGTTTTATTTTTGTATTTAGTGGCTGAATTGTATCTATTTTTAAAATAAAAATGTATCACTGATTGTTTACAGTTTAATGGACATTACTCCCATAATTCAGGCAAAGTGACTTGGAGTGTTGGACAATGGTGGATCGGACACTTTTATACAGGGTTTCAAAAGAGTCAAAATGTCTTAAATCTCAAAATCTAAATTTTACGCCTTAAAAAGTCTTAAAATTTACTGAAATATTCTGTTGTGGATCTTAAATCTTTCTAAAACAGGTCTTAATTTTCCTTTGTTGATAGTACAGTACAGTGAACTCATTGTCATGTTCAAGAAATCAGTCTGAGATGATTCGCACTTTATAAAATGACACGTTATCCTGCTGGAAGTAGCCATCAGAAGATGGGTACACTGTGGTCATAAAGAGATGGACATGGTCAGCAACAATACTCAGGTTGGCTGTGGCGTTGATATGATACTCAATTGGTTCTATTAATGTACGGAACCCCGGAAGGGACGTAGTGGAGGAGAAAAAAATTGGCTGGGTGAAAGAAAAAAATAGGTGGGAGGAAAATATATATTTCTACGTTTTTGCGTTCTCTCGCAAAGTTTTGCGTTCCCTCGCAAAGATGTTTTGCGTTCTCTCGCAAAACTGTTTCTCCACAAACACTACCTGTTCACTGCACTTACGTAAACCCTCCCGTTTTTGCCGAAAATTCTCCCGTATTTTTCCCCACTTTCTTTACATTACTGTGCGCTGATCGTCGCCTTTCACTTTGCAACCTCTGAACCAGTGAATGCATGTATAAGCGCTGACTGACATTTTTTTCTATCACCCATTTTTTTTTTTTTCACCCAGCCAACTTTTTTCTCCTCCACTACGTCCCTTCCGGGGTTCCGTACTAATGTGCCAAGAAAATTTCCCCCACGCCATTACACCACCAGCAGCCTGAACCGATGATACTAGGCAGGATGCATTCACGCTTTGATGTTGTTGATGCCAAATTCTGACCCTACCATCCAAATTTCACAGCAAAAAATCGAGACTCATCAGACCAGGCAACGTTTTTCCAATCTTCTATCGTCCAACTTTGGTGAGCCTGTGTGAATTGTAGCCTCAGTTTCCTGTTCTTAGCTGACAGGAGTGGCACCCGGTGTGGACTTCTGCTGCTGTAGCCCATCTGCCTCAAGGTTTAATGCATTGTGTGTTCAAAGATGCTCCTCTACATACCTGGGTTGTAGTGAGTGTTTATTTGAGTTACTGTTTCCTTTCTTTTCACTGGAACGAGTCTGGCCATTCTCCTCTGGCATCAAGGCATTTGTGCCCACAAAATTGCTGCTCACTGGATATATTCTTTTTTTCAGACCATTCTCTGTAAACCCAAGAGATGATTGTGCGTGAAAATTCCAGTGCCTCAGCAGTTTCTGAAATATTCAGACCAGCCCATCTGGTCCACCACAACCATGCCACATTCAAAGTCACTTAAATCACCTTTCTGAACTGCAGCAGATCGTCTTTACCATGTCTAGATGCCTAAATGCATTGAGTTGCTGCCATGTGATTGGCTGATTGTGTTTATTCACTGGTTCCAAGTAAGATTATTCCAATCATTATTGCAGGTAATGGCCGACTAGTAATTGCTGACTGATTGAATAAATCTTCAAAACACTATTATATGTTTTGCACACAGATTGTGAAGATAATAACAGGGAAGGTGGTTGTGGGACATGCTATCCATAATGACTTCAAGGCCCTAAAATATTTCCACCCCGCTTTCCAAACACGAGACACTTCGCGGATTCCACTGCTAAACGAGAAAGCTGGATTTCCTGAAAAACAATGTGTGTCTTTGAAGAAGCTCACCCAAGCTATCTTAAAGAGAGACATTCAGGTGGGTTCAATTCAGCACTGAACATCGTCAGTTTCACCTCAGAGGATTTAGACGACTGTAATTCGGGCTTTCAGAGGACTTGCGGACATAGTCAATTTTAGTCAGTTCTGAAGTGGAGAGTCAGACTATTTTTACAAGTGAAAATAAGGATAGGCATGGCTTTGAGTTTCTTTTCCACTGAAAAGCTCTCTTCTTATTTTTTTCAGACAGGGTATAGAGGCCACTCGTCAGTAGAAGATGCCAAAGCCACCATGGAACTGTACAAAGTGGTGGAGAGAATGTGGGAGCAGAAACTGGCATCTCTAAACCTTTCGGCTAAAGCAATGGATTTAGCTATGAAAAAGACAAGATAAGACTTTAAAAGATTTTCTTTTTTGCTTATACTTTTTTTTTGTCAGCTAAACTTCTCAACAACGTTTTGATTTAAGTACCGTTAAGGGATTTTTCTGTTTCTGTGAAACTGAGCTTAAGTTAATGGGGATAAATCAACCAATAATGTTTTACTCAGCCTTTGTGTTTATTAGTTGAACACACAAGAAGATATTTTGAGGAATGCTGTGAACTGATAGGCTAATTTATAGTCGATGGCTACTGGTTTCAAACATTCATAAATATGTTTTATCTGTGTTTAACAGAAAAAAAAAAGAATTTCAGACCAATTTGGAACAAGTGGAGGTTGAGTAAATGAAAAAAATAAATAAATAAATTTGGGTAAACTATACCTTTTAACTTTTAACTCTCCAAAACATGTTGCTAATTCTTCGTACTGTTTCTGTCCAGAAATCTGTAAGTAAAAAAAAATCTGTTCTCCTAGTTTTTCTCTGTCTTACTAATGTCTGAGTCAGCATTCGTCGTCTTCTGTGAATTCAACACCACCACATGAATTACAGCTCCTCCTGTATTTAACTGTCCAAATGAACAGGGCCTCGACTGCCATCCTCGAGATTACAGTCAAAGCTCTTTTCCCTCCAAACCCACTCAATCATCAGTTGGTCTGTGTTTAAGAATCCAGTCGCACCGCTTTGGTGGTGTTTGGGAAGCAATCTGTGCTTCTTTGCCCACCAGTTTCCCAGCAGTTGAACAAGCATTTGATGGTGTGATTTTAGCCTTATTTGGGATTTTTCTTTGCACAATCGTAACAATTCAATGTAAACCTGTAACACAGTAACACTGTAAACACAGTTTAATTCAGTTCATATTTTACAATGTAGATTGTGTCCGAGCAGCTTAACTAGATTAAGAATAGAGAATAAAAAGTCATTACATTATTTAAAATTGTGGAACATTCCAGCAAGTCTGGCAGACGAAGTGTAGTGGTAGACTTTTGGTGTAGTTCTAGTTAATTAAAACAGCATCAGTCCAGTTTATTTTAAATGTCATCAAAGTTCAGTTTAGTTTAAATCAGATCAGTGTAATGCAAATGTCACTGTTGAAGGCCGATTTACTGAAGAGAAAAATACACTGATGTGGAGCTCCGCCAACCCCAACAAAGCAACCCAGAGGTGACAGTGGCAAGCAACCAAAACTCGACCAATTTACAGAAGTAAAGAATAGACCTTGGGAGAAATCAGACTCAGCCAGGGCGATCAGTTCACCTCTGACAAATCGTATTGGGCAGAGCTGCGTTCAGGATGTTGGAGGCTTGAGAAAGTTAAGCGTTTATCGTGGAGAAGATGCAGGTCCAAGTATGTCTCCGGGCAGTTGTTCAGACTTGCCGAAGATATCAATGCAGAGACTTGTCTGCCACTGGAGTCTTTGTGCTCTCAACCTATTGATGAACATGACGATCTGCTCTGGATACGGGCTGGATTGAAGATAATATGAACTTTGGGATGAGGAGAAACAGACCAACATAAGCGTAGATGCCATTCAAATTACAATGTCTTTTTGGAAAAGTTTTCCCAGCTCTGGTTGCCCTGATTATTGCAGCCTTATCCTTATGCATATGTGTTTTATGTGTATGCTAGTGTGCAAAGTGACATGTCTGCCTTCTGAACTGGTAATATTGGTGCTAATATCAATTTAATATTTGTATTTTTTTATATGAGTAAGTGGAAAATGTTATTGTATATCACTGATTTAATAGCATCTATTGGTTATTTACCTTTTTACTATAGAGTCTCTTATTCTGAAGCATAAGGGTTTGACATTTAAAGCATTTATAGGATTTGATCAATATTGAGATGTTAAAAAAAATCATGTTAAAAACAAACCAGATTGTGAACAAGTTTTAATATAAATATTTTCGATCGGTAGACCACTAAGTAACCCCACCAGTTTTTTTTTTTTTCTCAAGATTCTTGTTGAATAGAAATTACATTTTGATTATTACAAATATATCTTTTAAATACAATACTTTATTATAAGTCTTTACTGACACTTTTGATTATAATTTATTGCATTATTTTAGAATACATATTCATATTATTATTTTATTTTACTCTTACAATATATAACTTTAGCATAATTTGTATTTTAATGACTGGTAAAACTGCATTTCGATTGTGAAATGGCACAAATACAATAAGATTATGTAATATTTATTTTTTGCAATATACATATAATAATAGCATCTGCATCATGTGAAATGGCAACAAGATTATGTAATATATGTTATTGCAATATATGTTAAAAAAAACAAATTATACAGCCTGCAGCGTTTATTGATTTTTGTTGTTTTAATTTTTGCATGAAATAATACTTTTTTGTACATTTGAAAATGCATGAAGTGAAGTTTATTTATAAAGTAATTTCGAGAAAATCATGTGCTTATGATTGATCACAGCTGGTCCTGCATTAGCCAATTCATGACTCGCCAATCAGACGATTTCTAAAGCTGCGGTCACACAATTGTTTGAACGTGTGAAATTCTGTTGTACAGCGCTGCGACAAGGGACGGGATTAATTAAAATGATCAGACATTAAAAAAGCAGGCAACTGCTCCATATTTTAAATTTCTGTACAGAAAGGTCATGTTTTGATCATCAATTGGTCTCACGCAGTCAATAGATGTGATTTCGCAGATCAGTGTTTACCAAGCTTGAACTTTCCAATGCAGCGAACTGTGAAACTTGACGCATGACCTTGCGGTCTGACGCATTCGCGTACATTTGAATGGAAGTCTATGGGGAGAAAAGTGCAGTGTGATACTACAGTTATCATTTTCAAGAATTCCCCCTTCCACCCCTTCTCTTCCTCCTTTCCTATATTGGTGGCATGGCGACCCAGTGGTTAGCACTGTTGCCCCACAGCAAGAACGTCACTGGTTGTAGTCCTTAACGTTTCTGTGCGGTGTTAACATGTTCTCCCCGTGCACACGTAGGTTTCCTCCTGGTCCCCGGTTTCCACCCACCATCTAAAAACATGCAACTAAAGTTAATTGACCAATCCAAATCGGCACCATAGGTGTAAGGAGTTATCTCTTTATAGCAATCCCTAATTGTTCATTAGCTACAAACAACAGGGGAGTTCTTGATCTACCTGAGCTCAAACTCTCCTCTTGCACTGCAAACGGGAGGGAGCCCAGGGCTCTCTCCCAGGACAGCATGCCAAACACGCTTTATAATCAATCATCAGCTAAGTGTGAACTCTTGAATGAACATTCGATATAGCACAACAATCATGAATCAACAACAAACATTTATGTGCATGAATTAATAGTAAATATTTAAAATGTGGATAATAGTTACAAAATTACTTAGGTAGTTTTTTAGTTTATGTTACCTTTAGCTTTATATGAGCTTTATTGTAAAGTGATGAATCAGGGTTAATGGGATGTGCTACAGAGAATGGCAGTCAGTGACTTCATACTTTCCCACTTGTGGCTTGGATGCGAACGGTAGAAATGTCTGTAAAATGGATCAAGTTTTCAAATCTTCAATGGTTGGCAGGCCGAGGTAATCTTGTGGTACAGAAAGTCTCATTACTAAAGGATTACCATAATGTTAGAGCCAATAAATAATATGCCATAGTTACGCATAAAGTCAATTGCGGACTTTTGCAGAATAATATAACCTTTATTTCATCTTAAGCATAGTATTTCCAAGACACTAAGCTGCCTTGATGTGCTAAATTCCTTATGTATATGAAGGTGTCAAAAAGTGAGTGATATACAAAGCCATTTCCACCCTCTTTGCTCTGTTTGAGGAAGCAAATCCTCACTTCTGTCATCCAACCTGTCATTTCTTAAAGTTGCTACTGTTTTAGCAGGAGGCTAGACTCTGGTCTGTTGTGTCCACATGCGGTTACCTTCACAGACATGACTCACAAATGGATCAGATTCAAATTTACAGATGTGAATCAGCAGTGACTCATTTCAAACCATTTCATTTTCTCTGAATAAGCAGTTGTTCCATCACTACTAAGGGATCTGGCTATTTGAGCTCATCAACCTTGACGCATATTGCTCTCCTTGAAAAGATCAGCAAGGACAAAAAGAGCATATCAATAGGGCTGCGATAAACAATTTTAATAACTAATTGACATGATGATTATTTGTTTATTAATTGAATTCAAATCTCCTTCTGTTTGACAACCATGCACGTGCTGCTGGGCACTCACTTAGTGTGAAGTCTGTGAACTTAAACAGCTCAAATCACAGCGTTTCCTCCACACCCAGAGAAGTGATTTTTTCTTGAATTGTTTGGAAATGGAACACATTTTTATTATGAGGAACTGTTCTTAAAAGAACCATTTTTATTAGCATGAAGAACATTTTTTCAATATTAGAATTGTCTGTTAAACGGAAAGTTTCTATGGATGTTAAAGGTTCTTCATGGAACTATTCGTATAAGAATTTTTAATTCCTCTAAGGAAGGTTGTGCCCTTGTGGATCAAACCTCTTGGTCCACAGATCCTGCTCTCGATTGAGATTTGGATCATTTGGAGGTCAGGCAAACACCTTGATCTTCTAAACCATTTGTATCAAGGTGCATTATCCCGATAAAAGAGGCCACTTCAACCAGGAATCAATAAGTATGTTTACATGGAGACCAATAATCGGATTTCAATACAATTAACACAGCATTTAAAACGAGTCTACCACAGGGGTGGCCAACCCTGTTTCTGGAGAGCCACCTTCCTGCAGATTTCAGTTGCTTGCTACCCATATCAAACACACCTGAACCAATTAATTAGGACCTGAACACCACGTGATAATTACAGGCAGGTGTGTTTGATATGGGTTGCAACTGAAATCTGCAGGAAGGTGGCTCTCCAGGAACAGGGTTGGTCACCCCTGGACCATGTAAACAACGATTTTTGATTCATTTAATTGAATTAATCGGATTAGGTCATAATTGAACTAAACAGAAATTAAATTAAGACGTGGAGTATGTCGAGTTGCATTATTGAAGTGCAGTACAGACATGTAGACAGACATTTATCACAAGCAAACTATTACCTTCATGTTGGATTTTTGCCGCATTTTGCCACAGGATAATTTATATACACACACGGCTGTTTGACACTATTCTCTGCACTTTTTTTCCAAATGGCCTGCGGTATTAAATTACATTAAAACTACACTCTTCCAGTAGTTCATACTCCTATCCAATATCTTTTTACATGGGGTGCATGCATGAATTATTCCTAAATGAAAGGGAAAGTGCCAAACTGCAGTTAAAGTTGACAAATTGAAAATGAAACTATTGTGGAAATATGGATAGCGTGGTGACGCATCGACGTTAATCAAATTATGTGCTATAACATGTAAAACAGGATCATTAAAGGAACATTCAAAAGACAACTCAAGTCTTATTGAGATTAAGGTAAATAATTCGATTACTGGTGTCCATGTACACATAGTCTGTAGTCAATAAAATATATGAAAACTTGGTAGTTTAGGTAGGTACTATATGTCAAATTTAATGTATGTACATAATCCCTGGGTTTCCCAGCAGAACAGAGCATATCACTATCCCCTGTAAAATGTGATTTCAATGTGTTTTAAGCCAGGGGTTCCCAAACTTTTCAGCCCGCGACCCCCAAAATAACAATGCCAGTGACTCGCGACCCCCAATATCCTCTGAGGTGGTTATAAATACAGAAACCTTGCAAGCAATGACGCAGACACACCAATTGAATTTGTGTCAGTGCTTTAAATGTGCCAGAAAGTATAACCTGATGTTATAAAAACAAAACGCATCTGACGCTATTGCTGCCTTTAATATAATGTAATTACCCCTGGGGTCGCAATCCAATAGAACTAGTAACTATAAGCTACTATATAGTATATATTAACTATAAACGACTATTTTTATTTTCAGTATGGTTATGGATAAAATATGTTAATTCTTATGGTTTAATAAAAATAAATAGATTTTTGGAAATCACCAGGCGACCCCCCTTCATTGCCCCGCGACCCCTCGGGGGGTCCCGACCCCCACTTTGAGAACCACTGTTTTAAGCGACTTTTGCCACAGTAGAGTAGACCTTCTCTGACCAGACAGGAGAGCATCTTTTACCTAAATGTCCATGTCCCAGCAAGCAATTTTTGGTTTTAAAAGATGTCTAATAAACATCTAAACAGTCATCTTAGCTAAACAAGGCTAAATTTGGGCTGTCAGTGAAAATCTAATAGACGTCTAAGAATAGGCCAAAACTAGACTAGTCATCAAATAAACAGAAATGAATGACTACACAAATAAAGTCTGTCAAATCTGTTTATTTGATGACTAGTCTAGTTTTGGCCTATTCTTAGACATCTATTAGATTATCACTGACTGCCCAAGTTTAGCCTTGTCTATTAGACGTCTATTAAACAAAATTTTTGCTAGGGTGGATCTATAAGCCTTGTGTGCCCTATTGTTGATTTGTGGTTTGTGTCTCTTTGGACCACTATTGGTAATTTCTAACCATTGTGGAGATTCTGTTTCCATCGCATAGTCAGCAATTTGGCCCTTCTTAAATTGGCCAATTTCTCCTGCAGTTAACAGACTAATTATGAGGTGTTTGGTATCTGGGCTGTATTTCTGAAACCAAATGTGCCAAATGCTTACTAATCTGTTAACCAACCCTGAAACATCTACTCCTGAATTTCTACAACTTTTGCCTTGAAAATAATCTAATTTTATGTAACCAAATGCTGAGGTTACCCGCTTGCATATCTTAAAACCTATTTTGAGCATTTCACATTACCTACTTTCTGGAATACCTTGGTTGTCTGCGTACCATCTAATCTATACTCTATATACTATATCTATATTAAAGGTCCCATGAAGTGCTTTGAAATGCATTTTTATTCGATGTTGACGTAATCTCTACCAAAACACGATAAGAGTTTTGAACAGAGTAGCTCCTCCGCTATTTAAAAAACAGCCAATAGGCTTTGATCACAGCTCTGCCAGTGAAAGTGGTTGAGCTCAAGTGCATCAAATGAGAAGTGTACTGAAAGTGGGTGGGGCATGTCAGATACTATAGAGCATTTGATTGGTTATTATGTGATGAGAAACTGTAGTGTGAGGTGATGTGAATAAAACCGATCCATTAGGGTGGAAGTGACAAACTACAAGCTTTACATGTTTATATCAGTTTTATATTTTCTAAATGCTAATTTTGTCACTGTTTTGGGGCACACTAGTTTATAGATATCCTAAAAATCAATAATACTGATACTTACATCTGAAAAAAAACTTAATTATACTTAATAATTTAAATTTCCTGGGACCTTTAATATGTGGCCTCCATTGAAATGTAATATTTCTGTAACAGTGACATGAATAGTGTATGTTTTCAGTCCACAGATGCGAATAATCGGATATTTTAACTTTATATATATTTTTCAGAATTGTACAATTATGTTACTTACTGGCTTATTGTAGTTACATTTACAAGCAATGTAATTGTTTTTACAACATTTTGTTTGTCCCTATAGGCTACATGTGATACAGCATTGCTCATGTTCAGACTCATGCTACTTATTACAGGTAGTATATACAGCCATGAGAAAATGTTTACCATCAGACATAACATGCTTGAGAAACCGTATACTTACATAACCACTTAATTCTAATTTGCTGTGTTGTTGTGGCCTAGCAAATGAGACAACCAAAGCATTCATAGTGGCAGTCACCCCTTGGACTCTTACACAATGCAAACTTGATCCTTCCTTTAATCTGGAACCCTTCCTATAAACAATGGAGAAAAAGTTAGAGAGGATGTTTCTTCAAGACGTTTATCCATGTAACAAAATGAGAGTACTCAAGGTTTTGAGCATCTCTGCAAGTTGGAACAAACATAAAAGCTACCGATTTAAGGTAAAAACAGGAACATCTGTTTATTTATGACTTAAGCAATATCATTGCAATATCATGATTGATAAATGTAATTATTTTAAACTGATTTTACCAACCTTTAGGTAACACTATTTTGTCTTTCAGACAATTGTAAATTTAACTTTTTTTTTATATGAATCTTACCCTGTTAAATAGCTTAATACAAATAGCGAAATATCTATTTTTTGTGTCAATTTTAAGTCTTTTTGGTTCTTTGTAAAGTATTTTTTAATTCTACTTTAAAGAAAACATTTTAAAACACAAGTATAAAATTTGATGCTGTTCATTAATTTGCATGTTTAGATTTCTGTGACCCAGGACCACAGTGTCTTGGATTATTTTTGTCTTATGTTGCAATAGCCAAAAATACAAGTCAAAATACAAGATTTTTTTAATGCCAAAATCATCAGAATATTCGGATCATTGAGACATATTGTGCATTTCCTTAAATGTATCAAACTAAAAAATTGATTCCTTTGCTAACGCTGCATGGTTGTCTTAATTTTTAAGCTGAATCAAATTAACCTCATGAGTCCGTTGCACTTACACTATGTTAAACTGACTTAAAATAGCTTGCGTAACTTATAAAATTAAGCTAAAACATGATTAACTAAGTTAAGTTACAATTACCTAAAACGTGCTGCCAGGACTAATTGATCATATAATTTTTAACCGAGTAAGAACTTAATTTAGATGACATTAAAGACAATTTTTTCAATATTTAGATTTTTTGAACCCTTAGAATCCAGAATTTCAAATAGTTGCATCTTTGCCAAATATTGTCCTACACTCCCTGAAATAAGAGATGTCACTGGGGTGATACTTAAAGATTCCATATTGGTACCCCAAAAGCTCACATTTATACCTAAACATTTTAAGAGGTACATTTTCTAGGTACTAATATGTACCCTTGAGGTATTAATAGGGACCTTTTAGTTACAAATGCGTATCTTTTAAAAAGATACCACCCCAGTGACAGCTCTTGTACTTTTATAGCGTATATTCATCCTACTTAAGCATAAAACATAGACATATATTTTTAAAATGTTTGCAAATCGTATCCCCAAGACTCACAGGTGTACTGAGCTCCAGTAACTATTTGTCTTAAATTTAGTTTTTGTTGATAGATTCTAGATGGATATAGAATGTATTAGATATAAAATTGTCCATAATTGTTTTTTGCGTTGTCTATGACAAGCATTAAAAACAATGTAATCATTTAATAACTTTATGAACAACACGCGATTATCAATTTTCGCGCTGACTATTAAGTTTATCTTTATGGGCGCGAAACAATTTACTGGACAACAAGAGGACGTCGAGAAACCTTTTTAAGTGTAGGCTATTACAATATCATTAAAGGCGCCTCTCTCTCTCTCTCTCTCTCTCTCTCTCTCTCTCTCTCTCTCTCTCTCTCTCTCTCTCTCTCTCTCTCTCTCTCTCTCTCTCTCTCTCTCTCTCTCTCTCTCTCTCTCTCTCTCTAAACTCATTCTAAATTAGGACATTTTAACTTTTCCTTTGTCCCTTCCCACTTTCTTCGTCGTGCCAAGAAGGACAAATAGGAAAATCAGCCCTGTTGGTTAAAGAGAGAGGGTTGATCGCATATCCTTCCTGCGCCTTTATTCCTCCTCTCTCTGTCCTCCTCCCTCTCTTTCTTCTCCTCCTCTGGACGAGCTCACAGCATCCATCATCCCCAGCCTGCTCTCTATGAGACTCCATACAATCCTCCATCCAAACGGGGTCTTTTCAAGAGGAATCTTTAAGAATGAGGTATGTGCCAAGTAATTGCGGCTTTGCTAATTGGTTTCATGCCTGTTGGATTTCGACCCTTTGAGTGTAATGTTTTCTATAGGCTAAGTGAAGTACATTTGCACGTTTGAGCCCACAGCAGGAGATGTTATGGAGGACAT
This sequence comes from Danio rerio, assembly GCF_052040795.2. NCBI lineage: Eukaryota > Metazoa > Chordata > Actinopteri > Cypriniformes > Danionidae > Danio > Danio rerio. The sequence continues at coordinate 33,615,085 of NC_141036.1, read as the reverse complement.
TACCGTGCTGAATATGCATGTTGCATCATCTTGAATTGGCTATTAGTCTGGTTCAATTATGCAGGGAATCAGTTTAGATTATTGCTATAGCTTCATTTAATAGTTGATCATTAATTTAATGTGTCTTGGAATACTTTAAAGATTATTTCCACAAGAGATTTTGGCTACAAATGGGTCTTTGGATATAAAAAAAATCATGTAGCATTACTGGTTCTTCAGATTAGTCGGTTTTCATCTGGATTTTTATAGTTTTTAATAGTTTTCTGTGGAACTGGATAATAATATTTGATTATTTTGAACATAAAAAGGCTTTTGTTTGGCATCAGGCTGTCAAGTGGTTTTTAATCAGATCTTTTCTTTCTGAGATTGCATCTATTCCTGGAGTGCTTTTAGTGAGAATTAATTTTAGAATTTGTTTGGAAAGTGTTTGAAAGCTTGTCATCGTTGGACGGCGCTTAAGAGCTCTTCACCGACGGAGCTTTCAAAAGGAAGACACCTGCTCTTGACATTTCTATGTATGAACAGAAATAGAGACTGCTGTTAAGCTGATCATTTATTTTTATCTCCATTACCTAAATGTGCAATTACTGCACAAACAAGGTCAGTTATTTACCTTGGCAGATAATAATTTACAGATTACTGAGGGCTGAAAAGAACTGTTAGTTCAAGTTTTAAGCCTTCCGAGACAGATTATGTGCCAATTATATGAAACAGCTTATGCTAATAATAAAAATGCTGAGAATATACAGTTGAAGTCAGAGGTATTAGCCCCCCTGTGTATTTTTTTAGTAAATAATATTTTACTAGACATTTTTCAAGACACTTCTATACAGCTTAATGTGACATTTAAAGGCTTAACTAGGTTAATTAGGTTAACTAGGCAGGTTAGGGTATTGCAAGGTTAGGGTATTGCAAGGTAAGGTATGACAATGGTTTGTTCTGTAAACTATTAAAAAAAATATATAGCTTAAAGAGGCTAATAATTTTGACCTTAAAAGGATTTTAGCGGAATTCTAGCGGAAATAAAACAAATAAGAATTTCTCCAGAAGCAAAAAAAAATTAATTTCAGACATACTGTAAAAGATATTTCCTTGCTTGGTTAAACATCTTTTGTGAAATATTTAAAAAAGAAAATAAATCTCAAAGGGGGGCTAATAATTCTGACTTCAACTGTACATATGGGTTAAAGACAATAGGGGGTTTCAAGCATCAAATCAATAAAAAAATTTTTTATTAATTTATTTATTAATGCAGCTTTACATTATTGTTTTTCAAGCACATTAGAATGTGTTCTGTTTGCAGAAAGTACTTATTATTAATATGTAAATTATTGTCATTGTGCAAGAATGGTTTATATACTAAAATACATGTCAGCCGTTTTTTTAATTTTCGGGGAAAAAAACATATATTTTGCTGTATATTAAACATTAATTATTTGTCATAGTGCAGCCACAAAATACATGCCATTTTTATTTGCCATTATCCATCAAATCAATTTTACAGCAATACATTTGTATCAAGTAAACAATAGTATAATTCAATATGATCACTTATTATTTTATATAATATAATAATCAGCAAGAATTATTATTTTTTAACACAAATGTATTAGTTAAGTTGAATGGAGATGGAACATTATTTCATCAATATTTTGACTTATAAACACAACTTATTTGAAACATTAAAGTACTGACACTTTAATTAGATTTAATATGCTTCCTAAGTTACTTTTGTCAAATTAATTTACACATATATATTTGAATATATGCATTTAAACACACACGCACTAACACACACACACATATCACTTGGCTTGCTTAACAGTGTGCTGAATTTAGCTACATTGGAAAATGTAATATTGTTCCTGAGACTAGAGTTTTTCTAGACGCAGATATTAGAGGTGTTTGAGCAAGCGCAGGCAATAAGAAATGTCTGCTACACACCTGCTAGATGATTTTGCTTTGTTGAACAAACTAAGCAGAAATCCAGGTGCCAAATGTAGCATGAGAGACATGATTCATGAATACCTGTTTGGTCTACATCTGCAGTTATTCCAGTGTTTATAAAAGTCAGCTTAATTCTGTTGAGACATTGAGTGTGAATGTCTGCAGTGTGTATTCAGCTGTAAAGTTACTACATTTTATTGCCTATAATGTCACACAACACAATGCCAATGTGATTTTCTTTTCTTTTTTTCCAGCAGCTTTAAGATCCTAACTAGACAAATTATGTTAAACTGTTTTTATGGTTGCTGCTGCTTTACAAGTTGCTGTTGTGGAAACAAAGAAGCGATTTGGTCTTTTACTCTGAAATTAAGTACGTGTCCTCGCTTTCAATCACCAAAGCCAAAATACTGGCATGAAGGCCTGCAGGACATATCTGACCTAATTTAACCGTACAGCCCTCATGTCCAGTTCTGATCACCTCAATGTGAAGAGTAAAGGGTCACTTGTCATAAACACAGTGAAAGTACAACAGTTCTCTCAGAGACCCTGAAAAAAGATATGATGATGTATAGTGATGCATACTCTGTTCATTTGATCAGTTCATTAATGTATCACATTTATCATGCAAAATTTAAACATCCTTGCTTTAACCCACATTTGGGTAAAATATGGGCAAATGTTAAAAGATAAAAATTATAGTAATTTATGAATTTAACCCAATAGTTGAGTTTGCCAATATTTTATCAATATTTTAATTGAATCAACCCAGCATATGTTGAAATATAAGAAGGGTGTGATATTAACTGTGTATATGCCTGTGTAAAATAATAATATAAATAATAATAATAATAATATTCTAACACAGAGGTGGCTATCCCTGTTCCTGGAGAGCCACCTACCTGCTGATTTCAGTTGCTACCCGTGTCAAACACACCTGAACCAATTAATTAGGACCTGAACACCACATGATAATTACAGGCAGGTGTGTTTGATATGGGTTGCAACTGAAATCTGCAGGAAGGTGGCTCTTCAGGAACAGGGTTGGCCACCCCTGTTCTAACACTTCTTAACAATTTTGATAACACTTTACGTTGGATTGCTGAAGTTTGCCCTTGCGTTTTTTTAGGGACTTCTTTGTTTTGGTGCGTCAATCTTATCAATGCTCTTCAAAAAAGGTAATGATTCGCACTCAAGTAATTGCTTCGTATTGTTTTTATTTTTTCTTTCTCTTACATTCTACGGGTGATTAAAAGACACAGACGTTTCGGCACCATGCCTTCCTCATTGTGTGTGCGAATCATTACCTTTTTTAAATAATAACACTTTACATTGGGTCACAATCCATGCTATTTGCTACTGACTTATTACCTGCCTATTAAGATATCAACTGTTCATTAGTAGTTGTGTGATCTTATTCTGCATCCATATTCCATACCCAAAACCTAAACACAACTTTTTTTTTTTCCTTAGAGCAATTCCAGCGTTATGGATGTGACATTTGCAGTAAAAATTCAAAACAAAAATTCACAGAGAAAGTAAATGTTACATTATGTTGAAACATCAGTTTATATTTCCCAAAACAACTAGTCACAGAGTTAGGGCATCATAAAAATATCAATCTGTAAACAACTTTTAGGTTTTAAATGAGGAAAATAAACATGTGTTATGGATGCGAGTGTAAGACATACTTTCAGTGAATTAAACTGCACAACCCAAAAGAAACAATGCTAATCTGAATAACAAAATAATGGATTTGATTTGATATTTTTGCATTTATAAGGAAAAAGCTTTGGATGTGATACCTCTCCATTTTGAATGTGACTGATGTGAAATTGGCACTTGTGTGACTTCAGTAAATCAAATATAATTGTTTGAAAATATTGACAGAGACATTTTGAGTAGTTCTACAGTACTGTAAAATACAAGCCTACTCAAAACACATAGAAAGGCTTTCATTATTTTGATTAACTCATTACTAATCATTAATAAACAGCTAATTATTAGTTTATTAAGCTGGTAGTGTTGGTTTGTTGATACCATGAATTGTGACTTAAACTAAAGTGTTACCACAGATTTATCTGGATTTGCAATGTATAGTGTTTGAGAAAACCCATAAGCTTATTTAGCACTGTTTGGTGAAATAATCCTTATTTTCAATCACAATAGATAAAATAAATGAATAAAGCTAAAAAATAAAGCTCTTTTGGACAGTCATTGACAGCGGAATGAACCGCCACACATAAATCTAGTAAAAAAAAAAAAAGAAAATGTTCTCTTATACAAAAGAAAACCAGTTATAGGTGTATTTTTATTGAGGTACTTATAGATTTTATCACCTGAAAGTTTAATTTTTAAAATTTTTAACATGTTTTGTGGTCCAGGGTCACATACAAACGCTTAATTTTTCTTCGGCCTCAGTTGTGAAGCACAGTAAAGTATTCAAATCTGTTCTCTGCGGGTTTTTATAGAGCTCAGAGAATGGTTGTATGCTTGGTTAGCCAGATCTACCACAGCCTGCTTGGCTAATATCACCTCAGATCTTTGCTGAATTGCCCTCTCTGTGTGAGTTCCGGCACACAGTTGTGTTTCAGTGGACGGCACTGGTTGCCCCTGGCGATGGGCAAAGTCACCCAGACTAATGCAAGGTTGAAAGGGCTTGAGCTTGAGGGTAGGCGTGGCACTGACAGAAAAAGAAAAAAATAAATAACTGTAAAAAAATAAAAATAAAAATATGTTGCCAAAATGCAAAACACGGCACAAATCCTAAATAGGAAAATGTGTCTTCTATCTTCTTTCCGTTTCTATCTGAGAATTTATCAAAAAAAATCCAATATAAAGTGGCAAAGAAAGCTCAGCAAGTAATTGTGAGCTTCTGCATAATCACTGCTGTGATGGAAGTGTAATATACATTCTCCTTCACCATTTCTCTTCAAATAAAGTCATTGTGTATTCAGACAGCGGGCGTCCATGGAGATGCCTGCCTAAGCACTCTCGAGGTTGCTGGGCCTTGTCCTCCATGTTTGCCCTTACTGCAATCTGGCTTTACTTATGGAAATGTTGCTGCATCTGTTGGTAATGTGCTTAAGAACAATGGAATAGAAGATACGCAGAGCAAGATCTAATGCTTGCAGTTTAAAAAAACAATGCAGCTACTTTCAGTTTTGCCTGTATTACATTTATTGGTGCTTCTTGTCTGAAAACTGAAATGCATTACAGCCACAGTAAAAAATGTACTATGTATGTATATATATATATATATATATATATATATATATATATATATATATATATATATATATATATATATATATATATTAGCGCTGTCAAAATTAGTGCGTTAACGTATGCCATTAATTTTAAATAATTAACGCGTTAAAAAAAATTAACGCAGTTGCAGGGTTTTTTTTACTTCCTGTTGTGGTGGACATGTGTTTATCATGCAAGAAATGTGGATAAGACCAAGGAAGCACTTTTTGAAGGCAAGTTTCAGTATAAAACAATTAGTCGCATCACCAGGCTCTCCATAGTTTCATGCAATTTCGGGTTTTTCATTTTTAACTTTCGACTTCTGTTGTAAGTTGATACCGCATGGCGAACAGAAAGAAAATCCTCCGCATTTCGTGACTTGGTGTTCCTTTAAGGTAATAAAATCACTGCTTAGGCTACACGGTAGAATTTTAATAAAAGTATAATCTTAATCATATTAAAATCGGAGTATTGGTGTCTTATGTAAATGTACTCAGAAAGTCTCTGGTGAAGTCGCGAGCTGTCAAAGACGGCATTACTCTGCCTTTCAGCATGAGCCCTCCAAGTTTAGCGTGTTTCCTCATTAAATGCAACGAAAGCGTATGCTTCGTGTTGTTGTGTCAGAACCCTTGTGAAATACAGTAGTACTGTACTTTAGGACGCTTAGTTTAGGCAAATTTGATGAACGTGATCATGCGTGTTGAATCTTAGGGGAGTCGCTCCAGTATGGAAGGCCGTTGGGGCCAAAACATCTGCAGCGCGTGTGTGCGTGTCTGTGTCAGGTCCATTGAGGGGTGTCAGGGGTGGAGTGAGCGACGTATCTGAGTCTGAGTAGGGGCGTGTGCCCGCGAGACGTACCTAAAGGACGGTGGGGGTGAGTTGCGCGGGACATAGGCTACCTGAAGAGCTAGGAGGGATGCGGGGGAGAGGGGTGTGCAATGTATTTAACGACCGGTTTGCGAGAAATTATCATTCATTTGCGGGCTTTTGGGAGTCTCTGTGCACTTGCGGGATACTCCTAGTCTTAGCAACTGAATGAATGTAAAGGAGGATTAAGCAAAATTGTTTCTACTCTATAACTAATGTTCTCAACTAACAGCAATAAAACTTTACAATGAGTGCAACAGTTTGTATTCTATAGTTTATTATTACAATTTTTAATTTTCCATATCTGCAATTCCTGTAGTTTGGCATTTTTTTGCAATCCACTTAGAATCCAACATGGAAATTAATGTTTTCTTTATTGGCATTGATTGTTTTGAAATTTAAATGTCATTAACATGCCTGTGTTTTAATTTCTTTAATAAATATGGCTATCAAGCCAGGATCTTGATGGTTTATTGTGGGTATGTTGTTTACATGAAGAAATCCGTGTTACAAGTTAAACAAAAATTCTATTAAACAATTATATTTGGAATTTTAATTCTAATAAACAATTATATTTTGAATTTAAATAGTTTTTGTCTTGCGTTTACATTAATTTTACATTTGAATAGCCAAAATTACTAGTTTCAGTATTTTAAATGCGATTAATCGCGATTGATTTTTTTAAAAAGGTGCGAATAATTAGTTAACTTTTTTAATCGATTGACAGCACTAATATATATATTAGTATATTTAGTATATAGTATATATACTAGTATATAATATATATATATATATATATATATATATATATATATATATATATATATATATATATATATATATATGGGCTAAATGGTGGCTTAGTGGTTAGCCCTGTTGGCTCACAGCAAGAAGAACAATGGGTCAAGTCTGGCTGGGTCAGTTATCATTTCTGTGTGCAGTTTGAATGTTCTCTTTGTGTTCGTGTGGGTTTCTTTCAGGTGCTCTGGTTTCCCCCACAGTCCAAAGACATGCACTATAGATGAATTAGATAAAATAAATTGGCCATAGTGCATGTGTGAATGTAAGAAAGTGTATGGGTGTTCCCTAGTACTGGGTTGCGGCTGGAAGGGTATTTGCTGTGTAAATCATATGCTGGAATGGTTGGCAGTTCATTCTGCTGTAGTGACCCCTAGAGACTAGAGATTAAACCAATACAAAATAAATGAATATATATTTCAGAACGGTGGTTCTTTTAAAATATTACATTTTCATTTACTCTGGTGTCTGTGGAGGCCATTTGAGAACATTAATCAATTGTCAATTAACAATTAACTCATTGTCAAGTTCAAGAAACCAGTCTGAGATAATTCACGTTTTATGACATGACACGTTATCCTGCTGGAAGTAGCCATCAGAAGATGGGTACACTGTGATCATAAAGGGATGGACATGGTCAGCAACAATACTCAGGTGCGCTGTGGCGATGAAATGATGCTCCCCCATACCATTACACCACCACCACCAGCCTGAACTGTTGATACAAGACAGGATGGATCCATGCTTTCATTTTATTGATGCCAAATTCTGACCCTACCATCCAAATGTCACAGCAGAAATCGAGACTCATCAGACTAGGCAACGTTTTCCTAATCTTCTATTATCCAATTTTGGTGAGCCTGTGTGAATTGTAGTCTCAGTTTCCTGTTCTTAGCTGACAGGAGTGGTACCTATTGTGATCTTCAGCTGCTGTAGCCCATCTGCCTCAAGGTTGTATGTGTTGTGCATTCAGAGATCTTCTGCATACCTTGGTTGTTATTTGTGTTACTGTTGCCTTTCTATCTGCTCGAACCAGTCTGGCCATTCTCCTCTGACCTCCTGCATCAAAAAGGCATTTGCGCCCACAGAACTGCTGCTCACTGGATATCTTTTCAGACCATTCTCTGTAAACCCTAGATATGGTTGTGTTTGAAAATCCCAGTAGATCAGCAGTTTCTGAAATACTCAGACCAGCCTGTCAGGCACCAACAGTCATGCCACCTTCAAAGTAACTAAAATCACCTTTTTTCCTCATTCTAATGCTAGGTTTGAACTGCAGCAGATCGTCTTGACCATGTCTACATGCCTGAATGCATTGAGTTGCTGCAACAGACCAGCAAAAAATATATATATTAGGCATATAACATTGATTATTTATGACTTTTTGTCTTACAAATGTAATTTTTTTCTTCACAATTAAAAAAGTAAACAAATGACTGCAGGAAACAAAATATCTAATACAAATATGCACATTTAAAAATTACATTTACGTTTAAAATTTTTATTCCCTTGCTTGATCTCTGAGATTAAAATCCTTTGCTTTATTAGAGGAGGTACTGTACAGTCAGACATGTGCTCAGGTAGAGCTCAATCTGTGCAGTGCACATGTTCTTTTTTCTCTTGGATAAAAAGTGCCCCTCAAAAATGAATGAAAGTGCCCCCTGGACTTTAGTTCACAATCACCCATCATCCCCGCTTTTCAGTTCTTTCAGCACATGCTCCTTTAAAAGTCTCCGCACGGTCCTAAGTACAGTGTATGTGCAAACACACCCCATTTCTCCATGGCAGTTCTGTCTAACACACATTCCTGTATCCAACTCTAGGTCAGTCAGTTCAGGCCAGTTTCCATCCATCTCTCTCACTTTCCCTCTCAAGCATTCTGTTTCCATGTACCCATTACTCTACATCTCCAAGAAACGCACCATAATGTCAGAGCTTCCTGCTCTGGTGCGTCTGAGGCTTTTGTGTGCTGAATTCTGCTTTTTCTGGGCTTTGTAGTTCCTGTCCTGTACTTACAGTAAACCGCTCCTGTTAGATGTCTGGATCAGAGAGCTTAATGGCCCACATCTTTGCTCTCAACTTCTCCTTTAAATTGAAAAGAAGAGAAAACGGCTGCATTAAGGAAGTGTGCCGTGAAATTGTTGATCTGTGTTATATAAAATTATGCTGGTCGTAATGTATGTAAATATACTAGATTCAGATCTTCTGTGGACTGTGGAGGTTATTTGAGTTTAGTGAACTCGTTGTGTTCAAGAATCTAGATGATTTGAGTTTTGTAACATGAGATGATAAACTGTGGTCATAAAGGAATGGGGATGGAATGCAAGAATGTATAAACACATGTAAAAGTTTGTATCAGAATTTTTGTGCCAATGTAAAACAATTAATGTTATGTTATAAAAAACGAATACTCAGGGGTAGGCATGGGACGACAAGCGGTTTCAAGTTTTACAGCGGTTTAGAAAAGTCAAAGTCAAAAATCTTCTTTAATACCATTACTACGGTATATCTACTTTTTTTTCTATTTTATTTCATTTTTTAGGGCAACAGTATCTCCACTAGAAAAGATCAAAGTCAAGGTAAAATGTATTGTCTCCCGTAGGAGTAATTTGTTTTAGAAAAACGGGTTGTACATAGACTCCAACAAGACAACATATACCATACAGTACATGCATACTAAAAATCTGTCCTAATATAAATATGGTTCCATTAAAAACTAAAATTTGATTATAAAATAAAATACAATGTGCCCCCACTGTTATGCAAACCAATGCCGTTATCTTAATCCTTGACCGTCCCACCCTACTTGCTTATTGATCAATTTAATTGAAAAGGGAACAAAAGAATGTTTATATCTATTATAGGACCCTGCACATCAAAAGCTACTGGTATTTATTAACAAAATGTATAAATGTTCAGTGTTTTGAGGGATATTTAGTTTAGACTATTTTAGTCATTACCGTAGGTCAAACTATACAAATGATATGTCTAATTTTTCTTTTTTTAGGCTACATGCAGATATAAACACCTGTTTTACAAGAAATGGGTTTTGTAAATATTTAAGATGTCTATCATGCTCTAGAACTGCCAGTTTCAAACTGCTGAATGATTCATTTTTCCTAGCATTGATTGGCGTGATTATGCATTCACATAAATATGAACCATTTTGGGGGGTGGGGGTGTGGGGGGTGATCAAATGTATATTTATATTGTACATTTTAATTATTAATATTTAATATAATTAAATATTAATTTAATTATCAAGCATTACTTAGGGGGGGGGTCAATCCCCCCAAACCCCCCTGTAATTCGCACCCTTGTTAAAGTATTTACTAACATTAACTACTGTAGGTATGAATAATCTAGTAAAGCATGTATTAATCATAGTTTTAACATTTACTAATGCGTTATTACCATCCAAAACTGTGCTTGTTAACATTAGTTAATGCACCGTGAGTTAACATGAACTAGCATGAATAACATTATTTAACTTAAATAACATTAACTAACATTTACAAAGATGAATAAATACTGTAATAAATGTAAAACTAATTGCTAATTCATGTTAGTGTACATTAACTAACATGAACTAATAGACCATTATTTTAAAGTGCTTCCCATTCGGGTTAGCTATAGGTTTGCTCCTTTGGCAAATAAAGTGTGCCAAGAAAATCTAAACCAGTTAATTGCACCACCAGCTGCCTCAATTGTTGATACAAGACAGGACGGATCCATGCTTTCATATTGTTGATGCCAAATTCTGATTCTTCTCAAAAGAAAAGAAACAAACTTCCAATCATCTATTGTCCAGTTTTGGTGAATGGTCGACTATTTAGATGACAGGAGTATACGTTTGTTTAAAGTAAGTAAGGAGTAAGTTTGATAGAGTTTGAGGTGTTGTGTGTTCAGATACGCTCTTCTGTAAAACTTTGTTGTAACTAGTGGTTGTTTGAGTTACGTTTGCCTTTCTATCAGCTCAAACCAGTTTGGCTGATCTCCTCTGTCCTCTGGAATCAACACGATGTTTTGACCTATATCTGGCACCAACAGCCACACCACATTCAAAGTCACTTAAATAGTTTTAAACTGATCTGATAGTCGGTTTAAACTGCTGCCAACTGACTGGCTTATGAGTTATTTTTACAATGTCAAATCAAGAAGTAGCCATGCCTGTGGCTTTGTTGCCTTCAAACCAAATCAAATCCCAGTTCATATAGAGCCAAATTGCATCAATACAAAAGTGTGTAAATAAGAAACGACCACTGAGTGTCCTCATTAATAACTCAAAAATGTCTCTTTTAAAATTAGTCATGACTAATGAGAGACTTTTTTTGTTAAAGTTGCTTATTATATGAAATACAGTAGAATAGATGGTCATTTATTTACCATAAATTTAAATTTAAGATAAATTCTGTAATTTAATGTCCATTACGGTAAATTTCAGCAATTTAACAGCCATTAATTTACTTTTTTTCTGGGCACCCAGCTCCCCGAAAACAAAAAAAATGTAAAATTAAGATTTTTTTTACAGTGTAGTAATAAGCATAATTGAGTTGATTTCATTTATCAGATAGTAAGTAAGTGGCAGGCATTTTCCAAAGTGTAGAAATCACTGCCTACTTCAGCTTTCAGGACGATTTTTTTGCTGTTGAGTCATCACCATATACAGAATCAACAAGGTCATGTTTGTATTTGCTAAAATCTAACAGCAACATGCCCAGCGTATTTTATGTCAGGCACAGTATTGCACATGATATTTGTATTTTTACCTGGCAAGCACACTAGTAAGTACTCCTGTTATATTATTGGTTCACACAGTGAGTTTTGAGGTTGCCACATTGTTTTCTTAAAAATGATTTTAACATCACCACTACGTTCCATGTAAAACCACATTAAGATGTTGAGGAATGCAAGAAGATGATAAAGAACAGTCAGAGCACCCCTAAGAGAAGAGGGAAGCAAAAGTGAGACCAAAAGAAATTAAAAAGCTATACGTTTGTTAAAAAGTCATATTGTAAGTGAGTTTGCTATGCTATAATACAAGAATTAAATAGTGCACATTAAGCTACATAAAAACACCACACTTGCAGTAAATTAGTGCTGTCAAAGGTCAGTGTACAGCTGGGAAACTTTTGTCACCCTCACAATATGTGTCAATTGTAATGATGTTCTCGGTGAGCTTTTGAGCACTGAACTGCTGGCGAAATTCTCCAAAATCAGTGAAACATATTTTTTTATTAGGTGCTATTGTTACGTAAACTGCATGTAGGTATGTAAGTCAAAACAAGCACATTAACATTTATAGGGCTCTATTTTAACGACTTCTTTACTCCTTTACTTTTGTGGATAAGGAAACGGTGTTGTACGTAATCCGCTGAAGAAATCCATTTGCCTACATATTTAATTTTGTTTATTAAGGTCAAAGATTTTTTTAAAAACTATTTCTAAATTTAGTTCTAATTTCCAGCAAAATAATAAACGAAGTGTGGTCAAAAAACTGAGTTATATTCAAACACACGTCCTGTTCTACAGGTAGACAAACCTAAGCTTGTTTTTATTAAAACAAATAAATATACATATGATAAATAATACTACTAATAATTATAACATTATAGAAATGCAAATGGTCACAAATAAACTTATAAATCCCCCCTTCTTCTGAGATTAGGCATGGAGGTAGTGGTTTCTATTTATATGTAGAAAAAAATTAATTTGATATTTTAATCCTTAAATATATATATATATATATATATATATATATATATATATATATATATATATATATATATATATGTGTGTGTGTGTGTGTGTGTGTGTGTGTGTGTGTGTGTGTGTGTGTGTGTGTGTGTGTGTGTATTGCTGGACATCCTGTGTGTATTAAGCAATGTGTAGCATTTGAACCCACATAGGTGCATAACTAACGCGTTCTGCGCTGGACTTTAGACCTGTTTTTAGATGGTTAATGGCACGGCCTATTTCATTTCCTTAAAATAGTAACACACCAACAATGTGCCTTAACACACCTCTAATTTAGACCAACATGCCCATGAGTCCACAAAGTGGTGCAAATGGATTTGCTATTCAAAAAACGTGGAGCAAAATGTAAAAATTAGTCTTGTGCAGATCTTAAAATACTGCAGGGGGAGTAATGCATTCAGTGAAGTGACAATACATGTAGAAAATCACATTGCTAGAAAGACCTCTCAATTAATCAGATTTGAGAAACAAACTGAACTGTTTCAGGCATACATTTGACATAGTATTTATACGGAATTATTTATATAATTATGTATATATATTTTTTTGTAATTTAATTTATATTATAAAAAATATTTATATAATGAAAAAAGTATTTATTTATTTTGAAAGTGAACTAGACAGAATTTATTGTTTCACTCAATACCCAGAGCAGTATGTTGTTCCACTGAACTTCCATGTTTGTCTCGTAAAATATCCACTTCATCAGCCTGCACTCTATTAGGTAACATTACACATCACAGATTAGGCTCTTTCTTTAGGAAAGTACTCTGTAATTTCACATCTGGCTGGTTGTAAAAGATTTCATGTAAACAGGGAAGAGTAACAATTAGATACTTAAATGACTGCTTATTTTGCACAGACATCACTGTAAACATCCTGCTGTTAAAATAGCGTAGCCAATGACATGTTATCATGTAAAACTGAGGTAATCAACTCATTACCTTCCACTTCATTTCGCCGGTGCCTGGAGTCCTACATGAAAATAGATTTCAACAATTGTTTGTGTAGTTTGAAAAAGTCACAGGGATATTTAAAATTTGTTAGAATCACTGCTCTACTGTTATGTCTACTTGCTTTTCTGGCTCACTCTTTGAGGCATGACTATTCCCTTCATTCGCTCTTTACAAACACTACTTCAGTGGATCTAGCAGGTGGTCTTTTATTTATTTATTTCAGACCGTCTCACTTAGAAACCATCTAGCCCCTAAAAACATTCCCTTTCACATGGGCCGTTTAGCTAAACACAGTCTATATTGTACTCTCTGTGCAGTTTAACCGCTGCACAGCGACAGGTGCATAAAGATGACATTAGCGGAGATGGATGTACTGGTAAAGAGATGCTCACGTCTAGAAAAGGATAGTTGGTCTGTTCGGTGACTCGTCAGAATTCAGAGCACATACAAGAGCTCCCCAAAGACTCCAGAGAACTGAATCATGCCAGCTGGACATGGCACAGGGTTGCCAAATCCTCTGTCCAGCGAGCGCTTTGATTCAGACACGCTTGTGAAAATGCAAAACCACACCTAAAGCTGTATAAAACAAATAAAGATGTAATTCAACACAAATTATAAGTCTCCGCATGTAAAGAATAAACATGCCCTCTAAACACCGTGCTGTGGGTGTGCAAATTTGTTTTACAGCACTGTTTGAGCATTTTTGTTGGTTCTTTCTACAGAACAGCAGGCAAGCCTTTTTGTTTTGGTCAGTTTAGGCGTACGTCTCTACAACCAGAGTTTTCAGCAAGAGGAGAATTTGGAGGTCTGTGGAGGAGATTATGCAAAATTATACAACTTTTTGTAACTTTATCTATCGGCCTATCTGTCTACAAACTATAAGATCAATGAGAATATGGGGTTTAGGCTAACTTAAAGGGTCATGAAACACCTAAAACCTTTTTCAGATGTTGACAGTCATATATATGTTCCACGTTGCTGAAAACACTATTGGGACACATATATTTAGCTAACAAGTAAAAATTGGTTGTTTTTGTGTTGTTTAGAGCAAATTCATTCTTCTGGTTTAAAAAGAATTTTCACGGGGGGTGAGATCATTGTGTAAATTGACCCCACGTTGTGTTGCCATCTGTTATTCAAACAAGTAGTAGAATTGTTTGGGGACATGAGTAGGGCTGCACGATTCTGGCAAAAATGTGAATCACAATATTTTTTGCTTAAAATCAAGATCAGGATTTTCTCACGATTCTGTAAATGTAAAATAAAGGTTAATATAATTAGCCTATTATTATTGTTAATTCTCAAACTTATGCTAAATCAACAATAGTAATATTAGGCCAGTGTGTAGGTATACTGTTGCTAAAAATTATAAATTTTGTACAGACATTATAGTGGACTTGAACAGACTTTCAATGTGTCCTGTTTGTGAATTCACAGTAAAAATGATGATATCAGACTATAACTATTCATAATTATAAAGTTGATTTATTATGTTCAAGACATGTGCTTGTCATTTGTTATTGACAACATTATTAGACCATTTGTGTTCACTGGTAAAATTAGAATTTTGTCCTTATCAGATTCCTTCTTGCATTATATTCAACATTATATATAGGCTAGGGTTGTTATACTAACATTTATAAACATGTATTTTCATACACAACGCTATGAAAGAAAAAAACATATCAAATGTAATCATAACTCTAAATGTGATATGATCATTTAAATGATGTGCGGAAAGGTTTCACTTTCACTTCCGAGTGCTGCTCATGGCTGCTGTCACTGTGATAAAACACCGACACATGCAAATCAAACCTCCCGCTCGACCCTCAAATGATCGCGCTGTGCAACAAACTGAACGTTATTTATAACTTCATTACCTGATATTCACAGCCTATGCAGGTTGTGTTTACTAAAGTAGGCGTCATGCGTGCACGTGCACATTCTTGGTAGTAAACAAACAACTCGCGTGTGATTTCGTGGCCACGAATACATCATTACATGAAGACAAAAATGACATTTTTGGTTGAATTATACCTAATAAATACAGTATGTGACGCTTTTAATGCCTTTGAAGGTGTCAATGTTCGTGTGAAGACTTGTGTGACTGCCTTGCTTCTCTCCTGACATTGAAAATATAATTGGCTGAATTGTAGAAAAGCTGAATTAAGATCGTGTGTAGGGTCGAATCGAGATCGGGATCGGGATCTTTTTTCGATTAATCGTACAGCCCTAGACATGGGTCACCAGTGTTGCGTTTATAAATGTGCCTCAACAAACGTTTTGTTTCCATTTTCTTACAAGTAGAGTACAGCTTGTTTGTGGATCCAAGCTTTTGGATCACAAGTGGTCTTTTGGTGGTCTGTTTGGATTACAGTGGTCTGCTAACACGCAACAAAAGTAGGTTTGTAAGGAACATTTTTACCAGAGAGCTTTTCAAATCTGAAAACGTTGAAATCCGTATTTGCCACTCGTCTTTTTTTTTAAAAAGAGATGCTGCTCTCTGAATTACAGTCCATCTCCCCTGCGTCTGTGTTTGTGTTGTCGCTGTGAAAATCAGCATGTGCAATAAAATTCCCCTTTTCTTGCGAACCCTTCCCTCTTTCGCCACTCGGCACTCCCACCTAAACAAAGCTGGACTCACCCACTTTCCTGACTTTTTTCAAATTAGAGGGGTGAAAACACCGTGCAGAGACAGAGGGGATTTCATGGCCCTTAAATTTAATTTAAATCATGTCCACTAGTATTTACTATATATATATATATATATATATATATATATATACATACACACACACGTTTCTTTTTTCTGTGTGATCATCTGTATGTTTTTATGATATGTAACATTACCGTCATTATAAAATATATTATTAAAATATACATTTTAATGTAGTTGTTTTGAAATACGGTGCAGTAGGTAGTGCTGTCGCCTCACAGCAAGTAGGTTGCTGGTTGGAGCTTTGGCTGGGTCAGTTGGAATTTTTGTGTGGAGTTTGCATGTTCTCCCCGCGTTTGCGTGGGTTTCCTCCGGGTTCTCCAGTTTCCCCCACAGTGCAAAGACATGCGTTACAGGTGAATTGGGTTTCCTAGAGATGGGTGGCAGCTGTAAGGGCGTCCGCTGCGTAAAACGTGTGCTGGATCAGTTGGCGGTTCATTCCGCTGTGGTGACCCCGGATTAATAATAAGCGGCAGACAATAAACTGATGTGTTGAAATTTAAAGTACAGACAAATTACATTTGAAATAATCTGCAGTTCACTTCAAAATAAAATGCAATCAATGTTTATTTACTCACTTATACACTCAAGTGTTTCTAAACCTTTAGGGATTTTGTTCCCCAGTGAACACTGTCACAGAGGACACGACCTGACAAGTCTTGTCATCATTTCATGTTCTAAAAAGATCAACAAATAATAATGACCTAATTAGAAAAGTGTCAGAAAGTAGATTTTTTTCTGATGAATCATCTGTTGAATTACATCCCAATCCTCACAAATACTGCAGAAGACCTATAGGAACCTGCATGGACCCAAGGTTTTCACGGAATTCAGTCAAGTTTGATGAAGGAAAAATCATGGTTTGAGATTGCATTCAGTATAGGGACGTGCAAGAGATCTGCAGAGTGGATGACAACATCAACAGCCTGAGGTATCAGGACATTTGTGCTACCCATTACATTACAAACCACAGGAGAGGACACATTCTCCAGCAGGATAGCACTCCTTCAGCCTCCACATCAAAGTTCCTGAAAGCAATGAAGGCCAAGGTGCACCAGAATTGGCAAGCCCAGTCACCAGACTTGAACATTATTGACCATGTCTGAGGTAGGATGGAGGAGGAGGCATTCAAGATGAATTCAAAGAATCTTGATGAACTCTGGGAGTCCTGCAAGAACACTTTCTTTGCCATTTCAGATGACTTTATAAATAAGGTATTTGAGTCCTTGCAGAGATGTGTGGATGCAGTCCTCCAAGCTAATGGGAGTCATATTCATTATTTTTTTAATGACTTTATATTCTATACAATAAAATATTTATGTTAAGTGACAAGACTTTTGTCTAATAAAAGTCAGATCTTACTGTCCTAATTAAATAATTAAAAATCAAGGCATGATCATATTTTATTTTGGTTAGAAAAAAAGTGTAATCTGGAGCCCTTTGCCTTTCATATAAGACACTTCTGATAGCAAACGATCAACTAGAATTCAATGTATTATTTGTTGTTCCTAAAATTTAGATCGGCAACAGGACTGGATCACCCGGAGGAAACTTTTGCCTCCCATCCGCCAGTTCTATCCCAACAAACACAAAAGAAGATATTTTGAGAAATGTTGGAAACCTATACAAAAACAAATACAATGGAAGTTAATGGTTATTGGTTCCCAGAATTTTTCAAAATATCTTCTTTTTGTGGAGAATGTCAAACAGATTTGGATGTGAAGTGTGAGTAAATGATGACAGATTTTTTTTTTAATTAAGCACACAGACAATTAAAGATCACTTAATTTAGTGATTGAATGCTCTTCCAACAGCATTTAGATGCTTCGATTTCAAAAGGCTCAAGAATTTAGTGTTAGTGTGAATTTGCACAATCTGGCAACGGCAGTGGCACAAAGAACTTCCTCTCCCTCTTTCTCATTTTCTCACTTTCTCACACAAGGCAGTGTGTCATTTTCCCCTATGAATATCCATGAACTTACACTGGAACAGAATGCAGTTAAATGAAATGACATAAATTAGTGGACTTGCTGTTCTGGAAATAAATGTTTGCTTCTTTCATTTCGACGCAGAAATCTTACACTGTGGTATGTTGCCATATGAATTTTATAATGCAGTTCTTTGACTTTGTATGACTGTTTTTCTTTCTCTCTGTGTTCAGTCTCAGATCAGCGATGTTCCTGCATATACTGCTGAGCGCCATCTGCCTCTGTGTCCTGTCATCCTCCTCTGTCCTCAGTTCTGCCACAGGTGTGTCTCACCTACATTCACAACACAGGACATCATTTATAATCAATAAGAAAAGGGCACATGCAACACACACGGAAAATCTCTTTATTGGTATCTATGATTCCTTTATGATAAACCAGCATTTCCACTCCACAAAAATGTTCTTTATAGTGGAACAGGTTCGTTTAAATAATAATCTAGAATAAAAATATATAAAAATATGTAAAATTGGGTGAACTGTCGCTTTAACACTTATTGGCACATGTGTGTGTCAGTATTTGTGTTCAAGCAAAGGTAATTAATTAGAATATTGAATAAACATTGGGAATGAGCATTGTTCCCATTCAGTGTGTTCAAGAGAATAATATAATCTTTTCCTGTGAAGCTGGTGTGATATATTAGTAATTAAAATGTATGTTCCTGCAAGCACTGAAACACTGGTATCTCTTTTTGCTCTATAATAAATGTGTTGTGCTTCAGAGCAGCAGACACCACACACAATAGGAATCACTGTCATGTTACATTGACTTTGGAGCAGTGCCTGATGTTTGGGAACACAATTACTGCATGTCAGACAATTTTGCAAAAGGTAATTGTGCAAAATCAGTTTGATGATGGAATTTTTCTTTGATACTTTGTAGAATAATTAACTCCAGAATGAGTTATGGGAGATCTGGGTTGATCAAAGAAACTGTAGATCAGATCACACATGAAAAAAATGAGGAGGTATACAACTGAACAGGCAGGCGTTGATGGACTTGGACTCTGATCGCTCATCTTTGACCATTTTTATTCTCATTTGGACTGAGAAGTCAGTGAGCAAGATTTCTTTATGGACACAGAAACTAGTTGTGATGTGCATAGACTGATAATGTGTTGATCATGTCTTTCCTTTGGCTTACTCTCTTCTTTATCAGGAGATGCCACAGCAGAATGATCCACTCCTGTTGATCTAGACGAAGTTATATGTATTTAATACAGTTCAAGTCAAAATTATTAGCTCTCCTGTTTTACTTTTTTAAATATTTTTCACAGTATTTCGATAACACTTTTTTCTTCCTTCTTATTTGTTTTTCTTTGGCAAATATAAAATAAATCAGTTATTAGAAACATTATGTTTTGAAATAATCTTCTTTTCTTTAAACAGAAATTGGGGGAAAATAAGCAGGGGCCAATAATTCAGGAGGGCTAATAACTCTGACTTCATCTGTTTATTTAAAAAAATCCGTTTTACTGTTTTTGTCAAAATAAAATTAATTATTAGAATTAATGTTTTTTTATAAAAGCAAAGAGTTTGTTTTTTATTTTGATGTATAATATGCTCATATACTCATAGCAGAAAATATTCAGAGGGTCATCAAATTGAGGTGAAAATCATCAAAAATGCTGGCAATGGATGGCACCTAAAAAAAACTGGAAGGTAACTGGAAGTTATCACATCGTCAGTTTAAGGCACATCCAGGACTTTGTTTGATAAATGTTTTTCTATCATAGTTGATGTGCAAATACACTTATTGGTGAAAGTTGAGCGTATACATTTTACTATTTGTGCACATTTTACCATTTTCATCTAAAAAATGAACACAAATTTTCTACTACACTAAAATTAAGTTTAAAGTATTAAATTAAGCCTTTTGTTCAAACTACGTATTTAATAAAAAGATGAAACAACACCATTCTTGAGAGTTTTTTTGGATAACTTAATTGTTTTATGTTTACCACACTTAATTTTGTAAAAACTAATAACCCAACAATTTTTCTCAGTGTACTATCGAAGTCAATGGCTTACAGTTTTCAACATTCCTAAAATATCTTTTTTGTGGACGTCAGAAGAAGGAAAAACATAAATGTTCGGAACTCTTGGAAAAGCATGTGATTTGCCAGAATGCTAACGTTAGCATAATAGCTTAGACATTTTACATCCCTCCCCTGTTGTCTAAAGCCATGCCTCCTTAAGTCATAAACACATGAACTGAACAGATATAACACTAGATCATGTCATTCACCAGTAAGAAAACTCCTTGGAGAAATTCACTTTGTCCAGCGTTGTTGTTGACATGCCAGCAAGTGCAGGAATTATATTTCCCCACTGGCACTGGGGTAAAGTTGGTTTTATATTCGCACATTCTGACTTTCTCCTCAATTATATAATTTCAGAAAAGTACTGTTTGCAAATTCTAAATAGTGAAATCATTTAATCAGCCATTGATTATAAAATATAAAATTGTTCACAGTCAATGAAACAGTGGTAATATTGTTTTGAGGTCATTTCTACACACTATTTCAGACCCAATATTTAAAGTAAAGTTAGAGTGGAAGCGTGTCACAAGTTGTCATTGTTCAAAAAATGAACAAATGTGTGAATATAAATCAAACTTAACCTCAGTAAAGCTGGTTAGGTAGAAGCGCACTGTTTACTTGTTTTGTTATTCAGCTTAATAAAAATCTGATCAGAAAAAAAAGAGTGCTAAGAACAGAAATATCCTGTCATCTTTTTACATTACACTTACGTTACCAAGACAATGAGTGACTTTTCATTTTCAATTGTGCTCACTGATCCTCATTCTTCACTTGTTTTCATCTCCTTTTACGTTTGAACAACTAAATGAATGCTCAGGTCTGTTTAACCGAATATATTATCGATGCTGTAAAAGGTACTTCTTGAACTTGAAATTAGCCTTTCTTTCGCCGAATGTTTTCAACAGCACTTCCGTGCATATAAACCCATTCATAAACAAGAACACAATCTACATATATTTGCATGACAAATAGTTTCAAAACATACCTGTCTAAATGTAACCCTTCATGTCATCCTTCTATCATGGTTTTGAACTGCATAACATAATTTCCCTCCAGCGTACAAAACTAATTATGATTTTGCTTCAGTATTTAGAAAAGTTTTGCTGTTTTGGCGAAGCCCTTTCAAAAACAATCTTTCTTTTCATGGATACAAGGCCACATTGGTCTTTCAGAAAGAAGTTCAGGTTGATACAGAGTTTGCCTGATGCACTAATGACATATCTGTCTGCTTAAAGAGGCTGCACAGAAATTCAATTGTAAATTTGTTGACAAGTTTGAGTTACCTGTCATTTGTTGAAATGAGTTATTTGTCATTCCAACAATTGTTAGCTGGACGAACGTTTTTAGTCGTATGTCATACATAGAATATAAAAGTACATATAAATACATATAAATAATTTACTTTAATCATTACTATTGGAATGTGAAGACTTTCAACCAGCACAACTAAAAATATTTCTGAAGACAATCACCTAATGCATCTTTAAACGGGGAGTAAATATAATTTTTGCGAGAACTGTACTTTTAAATGGTTCCCAAATTGTTCCTTTTATTGCATTGCTGCAAAAATAACCTTTATTTTTAATAGGCAAACATTGACACAAGGTATTTTACATAATTTTATTGCACTCTGTCTCTTCAGGAATGCCTGCACACTATAACTAAAATCAAAGCTTTAAACACTGCTGATGAAATACCATTAGCTTCATTACTTTCAGTTCATTAATATCTCCATCCTTTATGTCTTAACCTCAGATGATTCTTCAGCCTTAAAAGTGGCCATTCCTGCCAGCTCACCAGTGTCTGCTGTTTTGGGTGGCTCTTTGACGCTGCCCTGCCTGGTGAGTCTTCCCCGTACGCCATCTTTGGGTCGACATGCAGTATTGACGCAGCCACGGGTCAAATGGAGCTTTCTTTCATCAGACAGAGAGACAGAGATTCTGGTGGCCCGTGGTGAGCGGGTTAAGGTGAGTGAGGCTTATAAAGGCAGAGCGTCGCTGCTCAATTACGCTACCTCTTCAGCTGATCTCACCCTCAGACTGGAGGGATTGATTCACAACGACACAGGTTTCTACCGGTGCGAGGTCCAGCATGGCCTGGAGGACTCACATGACCAGGCTCAAGTCAAAGTTAAGGGTGAGAATTATCTGAAAAACACTCTCTGCCATAGACCACTGTCAGAATGGAAATCAACTGGGGTTTGAATCCAAGTGGTACAGAAGATTTGGTTGTAAATTCCAGCTAAATTAAATTATATTAAACAGTTAATAATAATTAGATTAAAAAGAAAATAATTAAGTTAAAAAGTAATCTAAATAATTACTGTTACAAATATTAGGTCACAATTTATTTTGATAGTCCGTTTGATGAATATAAGTTACAGTGCATCTACATGCCAACTAATTCTCATTAGAGTTGATTTATTAGTAGACTGTTGGAGTTTGGGTCAAGTAAGTTGACATGTGCTTGCAAAGTTTCTTATTGTCAGTTAAATGTCGATTTAGCAGCAGTATCATATATTAAGCAGACAGTCTACTAATTCTCAAATGGACCATCAAAATAAAGGGTTAGAAATATATTACTAAATTAGAAATATATGTATATTTATATTATATATATATATATATATATATATATATATATATATATATATATATATATATATATATATATATATATATATATATATATATAAATGGATGCTTTCCATGTATAAAAATAATATATTCATATTTAAAAAAACAACAACACATAACCAATTTACTTAATATTTAACTGAAATACTAAGTACTAAACTGCTATTTAAATAAAAACATAAAAAAATAATTTCAAATAGTACAAACAAGACAAAGACGATCAGACAAACAAACAAACGACAGACCCGAAGCGATACCAATTATGTAAAATGTACAAATGTCTCTGTTTAACAAAAAACATAAATCAAAACAAAAGAAGCCAGAACCCTCTAAAAATAAATATTTCAAAGTTTGTGTAGGAAGGATTAAAGAGGTTCCTAACGTCTCCTGAATTTGTCCTGTTTGTGGTTGAGATCATAAACAGAGGTTTGAGGTCTTTGTCAAATTTGCCGATTTTTTTTTTATGTAAATAAACCATTTATAAAAAAAACTAAAAACAATAATACAGTTCCTAAACTCTAAATGACACTGATTGGACTATTTTAATGATTATAAATTGTTTTAAGTGACTAATGTTGCATTTATTTAAAAGAAAAAGTAAACCGTAAAATTTCTAATTTGTAAAACCAAAATTTTCAGAATTATTAGTCCAGCTTTCAGTGTCAAGTGATCAAATTCTTAAATCATTCTAATATGCTTATTTGATGATCAAGATACATCTGTTATTGTTGTTATTATTAACATTAACTCAACTAAGTTTTATTGAAGTCACAGATTCAGAAACATTAACACATTTTTTACATATAACATAGGCAAAGCAAATAAAAAGAAAAAAGAAAAGGAAAAACAATATTAAAATCACAATATTAAATAAAAACCCACCCACATAACAAGCCAACTTGTTAACAAAGACCTGTTTGAACAACAGAGTGTGATGACAAAGCATATTAAAACATTACAGAAATGATGCATTATTCCACAAGGTTATGTTCAAGAAAACAGATAAAAGGATTCCAATTTTTGTGAAATAGTTTGAGTTTTCTTTTTAATAAAAATATTAAGAAAGAAATATAATCCTTAAATTTAACTTAAAAAAAAGACTTTAAATTTTGAAATAAAATGTATTTATTAAAAATACATGTATCCAGTTGGGCTACCCTTCCAATTGACAGTTATGTGATCTTAACTTGCTATAACTTGCTAAAAATAAAATATACAATTAAAATGCACTGTTCATTTTCTGCAGAAGACTGTGATGTATTATGAGAGCACTGATTCTCAGCATGTTCTTAGGGGTTGTCTTCCTCTACCGCCATACCTCGAGTCGCTATGCCTTCACTTTTGATGAGGCCAGAGATGCGTGTAAGGACATCGGAGCTGAGATTGCTTCTCCAGAGCAGCTGCTGGCTGCCTATCACAGCGGTTATGAGCAGTGTGATGCTGGCTGGCTTTCAGATCGCTCCGTCAGGTGAGAGGACAAACACATCAAATACCCGTCCTGTGAGGTGACGTATAAAGTAACAAGATCATCGTCAATCAAACTTTTGGCATTTAATTTTTAGAAAAGGTGTTTGGACCGTCAGTGTACAACAGCTGGCCTCCTAAAGTAAAAATGCACTTATTTTCTTCAGACAAGAATTTTTGTGAAAATTTTAATGGTGAATTTGGTGAATTTATGGTCTCTAAAGACAGAAAGTCACAAAGCACCTTTTGTATCGGCCTTATTCTGCAGTGCTGAAGTTTTCTTTTTTGCCCATTCTTTTACGACTCAGTTGCCTGTTAGGGAAATAACCAGGAGCAACAAACAGCAATAAACGCTCCAACTACTTGCTCTACAAGTGTGTTTATGACTAAACATTAAATTAATATACTGTGAAAATTCCTGACCGTGGCATCAAGCAGCATAAGGAGCTGTTTTTACAGCCAAAAAGTCTCTAACCAATTTAGTAACTCATGTAAAAGATTAAGGTCAGTACAGTCAACCACTTTCTCTTCAATTGAGTGTGTGTATGAGCTTGTTCTTGAGATCCAATATTAAAAAATAAGGCTGAATTTACACACAGTATGAATATTTAAAGAGACAACAGAAAGCATTGGAAGCAGTATATATTTATTTAATTTTATTTTTTATTT